>NC_030827.1:31909300-32212330 GCF_001704415.2 Capra hircus
GAAGGAAGAGAGGGAACAGAGGCGGTGGAATCACTGGGCAAAACTTTCTTAAATTAGAATTGCTACTTAGGTGGGGTCATTGTTATTTACTTACTCTTCACTAGGCTGAGAGGGTGTTTTACAAGTCAAGGAGACATAAAGCAGGTAATGTGTGGCTGAGGCAGAAGCGAGAAGGAATGACCTTGTGTCTCTAAGGTGCTTGCGGCTGGCGGGCCAGGCTGTGGAGGTCTGTGAGCATCACTCTAGGGAGTGGGTGCTTGGCAGCGGGAGACAAGAAGGACCCCACAGGCTGTGCAAGGGCAGGGACTGGGAGAAAGGGATGAGAAGCTGGGAGAAGACACACGTTTTCTTCTTTACAGCTGTTTCCCAAGCTGGTCTGTTTGGCACTAGGAGGACACTTATGTAATATCAAGGGGTCCTTGAGACAGCTGCTCATCAGCTGTTGGAAAGAACTTGGGATTAACATGGACAGTGGACTGTTACTCAATTTCTGGTTGAGGCTCTTAAAAGTTGCATATCCTTGGATGAGAGGGAGATTCAGTGGGAAAATTAAGGGGGTAGAGGGTAGAAGGAAGGATAAACTGTGTGTGTGTGTATTCAGAATAGGAAAAAGATTGAAAAATATGGATAGGTAGGTCATTGAACTACGGTATAGTTTATCTTGATAGACTTTCAAAAATAAATACGAGTGTAGTAAAAGAGAATGGTTTTATAAGATTGCCTAGGGAATGAGATTTTCATATAATAGTTAAGGCATCAAATTTTGTATAATAAGTCAAATGTATTTAGCAAATTGACAGTATTAAAGTCAGTATGAAAACATTCTGAAGATGCAGGCCAGTGCTTAGCAGGTCTGGATTGGTAATAGGAAATGAGCTCTGTGTATGGCATGCAGTTTCTCAACTCTGGCCTGTCAGCAACCTGGTCCCCACAGGGATGGTATGAAAAACCCTGTTTAGATTATCTCCAACCCATTAGCTCCACTGAACAAACAACTTAAAGTACTTCTCTAAAGCACAATGGATCAGGAAGAGCCACTTCAAAACAACTCCCAACCCCCTCCCTCATTAACTGAAGTTGAATTTTATTTTACATACATACTTAAAACTTATTTTTAAACTTAAATTTAGACAAACGCCAAATGGACACACAACACAGATGCTCTGTTGCCTGCCTTCACTGGGTTGAATTTCTCTACAGATGACCAAAGCCCATTTCTAAAAGCTACTCTCTCCTTTTAGTCCCAAGACTTTTTTTTTTTTTTTTTTTAATTTTCTTAAAAATACCTTTATTCAGAGAATCCATATACCATGTAATTCAGCGATGTAAAGTGTAAAATTAAGTGGTTTTTAGTGTATTCACAGATATATACAACTATCACCACAATCAATTTTATAACATTTTCATCACCTCAATAAGAAGCCCCAGACGCTTGAACTACCACCACTCTACATCTCTTATTCTCTCCCTAACTTAGCCCTAAGCAACCATTAATCTACTTTCTGTTCCTAAAAATGTCACTGTTCTAAACATTTCTGATGAATGGATTCATGTAATATGTGAATGTGTGGTCCTTTATGACTGGCTTTTTTCACTTAGCATGACATATTCAAGGTCCAGGTATCACTTGCTGTTTCACCTAATCTATATTTTTTCCTCAAAAAATTTATTATTTTATTTTCTCTTCTCTTGTCTCAATTGTTACATGCTCTTCTTTTATTCTTTTAGTGGCTACCCTGGAAATTACAACTCTTCAGTGTATCAAAATATAATATATATTAGTACTTTCACCTTTTCCTCAATAATTAAAGAAACTCAAGGCACTGGAATTTCATTTACTTCTCCTAGATATATTATATCTCCAAGATATAATGTTATTGTCATTAACTTGAAATTTATACACACAAATGAATATATATCCATTAAAAATATTAATTACTTTAGATGGTGGGCATTCATTTAAATTTATGCCCATGTTTGGCACTTTTACTCCTATTTTTATTCCTTTAACCATTTCTACATTTCTTTCTGGGGTAATTTTCCTTCTAGGTGAAAAATGCTCTTTAGTATATGCCTTCAGTGGAAATCTGCCAATAATAGAGTCTTTTTTTCACCTTACTAAAAGTTACTTTTAGTGGATATCAGATTCTATGTTGGTAGTTATTTTCCTTCAGCATTTTGTAGCTACTCTTTATCTTGTGGTTCAAACTGTTTGACTAGTTCACTATTTGTCAATTTGTTGCTCCTTGAAGATAAGTGCTCTTGTTTTCCTTAACAGGTGTATATATATATAATATGTCTTAACAGGTGTATATATATATTTGTCTTTACTTTCAACAGTTTATGTGCCTGCTGCTGTTGCTGCTAAGTCACCCCAGTCATGTCTGACTCTGCGTGACCCCACAGACAGCAGCCCACCAGGCTCCCCCATCCCCGGGATTCTCCAGGCAAGAACACTGGAGTGGGTTGCCATTTCCTTCTCCAATTCATGAAAGTGAAAAGTGAAAAGGAAGTCGCTCCATCATGTCCGACTCTTTGCGACCCCATGGACTGCAGCCCACCAGGCTCCTCCGTCCATGGGATTTGTTCCCAGACTGGCTTGTGAAACAGGGCTGAGAATTCTAGAAAGAGCTTATCCATAAAAATCAGAATAAAGAGCAGAAGATGTGCTTTCCACCTAAAGGTACCTAACTGGAAGACAAAAAAACCCAAACAAACCATCATCCCATTTATGTCCTAAGGGCAACCGTTTTCAAGCCATCCAGATCATGTGTTTTAGGCTTAATATTTAAGAGTTTCTTTTTATTTTTTAAGTAACTGCTCATTTTCCTTTCTAATTTCCTCTACAACCTGGCAGGGCAAATAAACTTTCTTTTCAAAAACCAGGATAATTTGTTGAGGAGGTGTTTGTGCAGGTGAGGGATATATAGCCTTTGGGAACTAGTCTTCACTTGCCCACTTCTTTGGAAATGAGGCATCTGCAGGAACAGGCTGAGAGCAGAGCAGGCTGAAAGGCTCCCAGAGGCCCCTTTTCACTGGGCCTGCAATTTGCATTCCTGCAGAGTCCCGGCCCAGCTCTGAGGCTGAATCTGACATGCTCCCGTCGTCACAGGGTGGCATGGACTATTCTGAATTGGCTGCCTCTTCCACTGGCTCACCTGGCTGGAAGCAGAGCCAGCCAAGCAGGCAGCCTGGGCCTGTCCTGTGGACCAGCCTGACCTGGTTATATTCCCTGATGCTTTAGCTACCAAGGCCAGGCCTGGAGTGCAGTGGCCCCATCCCAATCCTCCCTGCCTCCACTACTCTGCCTCTGGATGACTTCCGGTCACAGTTTCATTTGTGTGCCAGGGACGGGGAGTTGTGATTCTACAGTTCCAGGAGGTACCAGGGAACTGCTTTCCACGAAACAGTGACTGGAGCCAGAAAGCGCATCTGTATCTGCCTCTTCCTGTAAACAGGTGATGCAAAGTCCCACAGGTGTACTCTATTAGGTGCAGCCCTGCTGCTGCATACTCCTAATCCCGTCAATTCTACCCTTTCCAGATAAATGGCGCTGGGCTATTTGGGCTAAAATACTCGAGGTTCATAACATTGTACAGAAGGTGGTGATCAAAACCATCCCCGAGATAAAGACATGCAAAAAGACAAAACAGCTGTCTGAGGATACCTTGTAAATAGCTGAGAAAAAAAGACAAGTGAATGGCAAAGGAGAAAAGGAAAGACATACCCATCTAAATGCACAGTTCCAAAGAATAGCAAGAAGAGACAAGAAAGCCTTCCTAAGTGAACAATGCAAAGAAATAGAGGAAAACAATAGAATGGGAAAAGCTAGAGATCTCTTCAAGAAAATTAGATACCAAGGGAACATTTCACGCAAAGATGGGCACAAAAAAGGACAGAAATGGTATGGACCTAACAGAAGCAGAACATATTAAGAAGAGGTGGCAAGAATACACAGAAGAACTATACAGAAAAGATCTTCAGGACCCAGATAACCATGATGGTGTGAACACTCACCTAAAGCCAGACATCTTGGAGTGCGAAGTCAAGTGGGCCTTAGGAAACATAACTATGAACAAAGCTAGTGGTGGTGATGGAATTCCAGTTGAGCTATTTCAAATCCTAAAAGATGATGCTGTGAAAGTGCTGCACTCAATATGCCAGCAAATATGGAAAACTCACCAGTGGCCATAAGACTGGAAAAGGTCAATTTTCATTCCAATCCCAAAGAAAGGCAATGCCAAAGAATATTCAAACTATTGCACAATTGCACTCATTTCACATGCTAGCAAAGTAATGCTCAAAATTCTCCAAGCCAGGCTTCAACAGTACATGAACCGAGAACTTCCAGATGTTCAAGCTGGATTTAGAAAAGGCAGATGAACCAGAGATCAAATTGCCAACATCCATTGGATCATGGAAAAGGCAAGAGAGTTCAGAAAAAACTCTACTTCTGCTTTATTGACTATGCTAAAGTCTTTGACTGTGTGGCTCACAACAAACTGTGGAAAAATCTTAAAGAGATGGGAATACCAGACCACCTTACCTGCTTCCTTTGAAACCTGTATGCAGGTCAAGAAGCAACAGTTAGAACTGGACATGGAACAATGGACTGACTCCAAATTGGGAAAGAGTACGTCAAGGCTGTATATTGTCACCCTGCTTATTTAACTTCTATGCAGAGTACATCATGTGACATGCTGGGCTAGATGAATCACAAGCTGGAACCAAAATTGCCAGGAGAAATATCAAAACCTCAGATATGCAGATGACACCACCCTAATGGCAAAAAGCAAAGAGGAAGTAAAGAGCCTCTTGATGAGAGTGAAAGAGGAGATTGAAAAAGCTGGCTTAAAACTCAACATTCAAAAGACTAAGATCATGGCATCCAGCCCCATCATCACTTCATGGCAGACAGATGGGCAAACAATGGAAACAGTGACAGACTTTATTTTGGGGGGCTCCAAAAGCACTGCAGATGGTGACTGCAGCCATGAAATTAAAAGACGCTTGCTCCTTGGAAGAAAAGCTATGACAAACCTAGACAGCATATTAAAAAGCAGAGACATTACTTTGCCAACAAAGGTCTGTATAGTCAAAGCTATGGTTTTTACAGTAGTCATGTATGGATGTGAGAGTTGGACTATAAAGAAAGCTCAGCACTGAAGAATTGAGGCTTTTGAACTGTGGTGTTGGAGAAGACTCTTTGAGAATCCCTTGGACTGCAGGGAGATCAAATCAGTCAATCCTAAAGGAAATCAATCCTGAATATTCATTGGAAGGACTGATGTTGAAACTGAAGCTTCGATACTTTGGTCACCTGATGCAAAGAGCTGACTCATTGGAAAAGATCCTGATGCTGGGGAAGATTGAAGGCAGGAGAAGGGGATGACAGAGGATGAGATGGTTGGATGGCATCACTGACTAGATGGACATGAGTTTGAGCAAGCTCCGGGAGACGGTGAAGGACAAGGAAGCCTGGCGTGATTCAGTCCAGCCTCTGCAGTATCAGCCTTGCAGGGGTAAAAGCTCATTTGGTGCCCAAGCATCTCATCTTTGTGTGCCCTTTGGGGTATGTTTGAGAGACCTCTCACACATCTGGAAGGGGGAGTAAGGCCCATCCTGGTTGTTAATTCAGAGTATTTATTTGCAAATTAAGCACCCAGCTCTGCATTAAAAATGGAATATAGCATATCAATAATCATAGACAGTAAAAAAAAAGTGCTTTTGTAGCCCAGAAACTGGAATTCTATAGTATTTTAAATTATTCTCATACTACAATAATAAGAATAGCAGCTATTATTCATTCAGTACTTACTATGCTTGTCACCAAGCACTGTGATAAGGCTTTTTCATGCGTTAGTTAATAGAATCCTCCCAAGAAGCCATGGGGCAAGGCCTGTTATCTTCATTTTGCATATGAGGTGGCTGAATTGTGGACAGAATGACTAATCTGTCCAGTACTGCTCTGGAGCAAGGGCTGGAGCCAGGCTGAAATATAGGATGGTTGGCCCTAAGCTCTCTCCCTTCACTGACTGCTGCCCCTTCCTTTAGTTTCCTGGCTCCTCCGGGGGACCAATAGCATCATCCTGGGACTGATGACCACCGCTTAATGGGGTCTCCACTAACCTTGCCTCTTGGTTTAGGCCTTCCCTGAGGGTTGGGTGGACAAGAGAAGGTGATAGTTTGAGCCTAAGATTTTAAAGAGCATAAAGGTACAACATGAGAATATACAGAATTGGAAATCATACCAAGTGAGGGGCAAGCAATACACAACCTGGATGGTGATTACACTGAAAGATCTTTGTCTTCACTCTTCTTTAATGGAATACCCGTAAAAATGGAAGAGAGAAGCATCACAGTCCCTTATCGAAGATAATGAATTTAACAGAGACAAAGTCGATTTTCTACATAGGAACCAAACCATCTTACACATATCTAAAAAAAACAAAAACAAAAACCCTATGGCTCTGCACCACAGAGGAAGTCGGCTGGGCTGTGGCCTTCAAGGCTTGTCTTGGTCTGGCCCCACCTAACCCTCTGACTTCTCCTCCGTCACTCTCCTTGTCTTCCACCTTGTCCTAGCCAGCCGCCTGCTTTCCTCCAACCTGCCACGCCAGCCGAAGTGCCTTTGCACTTGCAGTTTCCTCTGTCTGTGCAGTCTTGCCCTCAGATAGTCACATGGCCTCTTTGACCTGTTTCATGTCTCTGCTCTCAAGTACCACTAGAGGGGCCTCTGAAGACCTCATTTAAGGTATCACCTGAGCTCTCAACAGGCACACACACTCATGCATGCTCACTTTCACACATTTACTCTCCCATATGCTCCCGTTTACAGATACACTCATGTTCATCCATATACACCCCACACTTCTACACATACTCACACATGCATCCTCACCTGCTTTCCCCATTCATGCATAGTCACACTATACCCACTATTACACACTGACATTCATGCACCCACACGTGCTCACTCATACTCACACACTCACCCTCAGACACTCTCATGCACATGCAGATATTTACACAGTGCTAACATTCTTCCTGGCTTTACTTTTCTCAGTAACCCATATACCAGTTGAAATTTAATTTTTTTAAGTTTTAAAAATTTTTTTCTGTCTTTCCTCAATGGAAATTAATCTTCAGGAGGACAGGGACTTTGTGGCATCACTGCCATATTTCCAGCATCTAAAATAGTACCCAACATATAGTAAGGGCTTAACTAATATATTTAAATGAATGAATGGGTGATCTATGGGTTCATAGATCACCAAAGCAGATTATTTCCATTCCCACCACTGCATGACACTCAATGCATTTTCATCAGAAAATTCATGGAGAGAAATCAGAAAAGCATGAAGCCCATACCTTCTGATATAGAACATCTGTACAGATCCTGGGCTCTGTAAACTGTGATTAGCCCCATCTGTCCAGTGACATGAGAAAGTCTCCAGTTCAGGTGAACGGCACTTGGTGAATTTAAGATTCCCGGAAGAATCTGCAGGATAAAAAGACAAGTCATGAAATCAGGAGGGTAATGGATGGTCCTA
This sequence comes from Capra hircus, assembly GCF_001704415.2. Lineage (NCBI taxonomy): Eukaryota > Metazoa > Chordata > Mammalia > Artiodactyla > Bovidae > Capra > Capra hircus. The sequence continues at coordinate 31,916,854 of NC_030827.1, forward strand.
ATGAGACACATATTTAAAGTGATCAAGAGCAACCACTTCTAGAAATGCTGTTTCTCTGGGCCATAGCTTCAGAGCTGCTGTCAGTTATTTCTGTTAGCCCTTGATTCCAGGAACAAACCATTTTGTCTTTATTTCCAACATTATTTCTTGGGGTGGGGGGTGCTGTTTAAGAAGCCAGAGTTAGAGATGAGGACTTGGGTACAAGTAGTTTACTAGGAAGGCGACTCCAGGAAAGGAAGAGAGGGATGTGGAGAGCAGAGAACAGCTAACAAGCGTGTGCTATTCAGCTCGTTCCCATAGTGGCCGGCGGGGGCCCAACCCCACAGAGGTCCCTCTGAGAAGCTGTGCAGTGTGCCTTCCTGGTACCCTTGTCTGGAAGACCAGGGCGTTATATGCCAACTCCTACTTCCCAAGGCTGAGGGCTGTCCGGGTAGTACTAATGCCCATGAACTTCTAGGCTGCACCTGCACATAGGTCGAGGGTCCTTGTTAGACTTCTTAGAAACCTAGACAGGCACCTGAAATGTGCCCAGTGATATGCATGGTGGCAGCTGCCCACCATGGATGACTGTCTTGGCACCAGGTGGGCCCAATGGATGTCATGTGGGGACCACAGCATTCATTACAGAGCCTTTTCTCTTTTTATCAATTTTTGATGAAAAGTTACTAACGTTTGCCTTCTTTTAAAAGATTCAGCCAGTAAACTTATTAAATAGATACCTACTTTAAACAACTTATGTATATATATGTATCACTTCTAACATGGGAAGTGGAGAAAGCCACCTAGATGTGAGGATATTAGCAGACTCCTCTGTGTCTATGAAATCTGCAGTAGGTCTGAGGCAAAACACATGTTGGTGTATCAGTTTTAATTGTTCTTCTGATTTCCATGCCCATTTTGAAGATGGTGGTCAGTGTTAATTAACTGAAGCATAGGAGCTTGTATGATCTGTTGCAAATGAAAAAAGTGTGTGTTTTGTTAGCCAAACACTTTATTATACAGGAGAGTTACTGGAAAAGTTCCTTTTTCTATTAGCTGATGCACTGGAAGTGTTATTTTTAGATCCTTCCAGAAAACCAGTGCTAAATAAACCACATTTAAGCCTCAACTAACATGTTTTAGGGCTTCCCAGGTGGCTCAGTGGTAAAGAATATGCCTGCCAATGTAGGACACGTGGGTGTGATCCCTGGGTAGGGCATTTCCTCTGGACAAGGGAATGGCTACCCACTCCAGTATTCTTGCCTGGAGAATCCCAGGGACAGAGGAGCCTGGTGGACCACAGTCCACAGGATTGCAAAGAGTTGGACATGACTTAGTGACTTAACATCAACAACAATAAACATGTTTTAACACCTGCAATGTTGAGGAAGGAATGCACATTTTGACTGCTCTTTTGCATAGAATGTGAGGAGAGGAAATAGACTAGATTTCAAATTGAGAGATCTGTGATCTAGTCTCAGCTCTGACAATATTTAGCCTTAAACTTCCCAAGTCATTTGGGCCTCAACTTCCTCAGTAGAGAGGCTGGAACAGATGAACTCTTTCTTAAACTTTATGACCTCACTTTTACAGTTAAGTGACATGTGCTGTGCTGTGCTTAGTTGCTCAGTTGTGTCTGATTCTTTGCGACCTTGTGAACTGCAGCCCGTGAGGCTCCTATGTCCATGGGGATTCTCCAGGCAAGAATACTGGAGTGGGTTGCCATACCTTCCTCCAGGGGATCTTCCCAACCCAGGGATCGAACCCATGTCTCCCACATTGCAGGCAGATTCTTTACCATCTGAGCCACCAGGGAAGCCCATGAATACTGGAGTGGGCAGCCTATCCCTTCTCCAGGGCATCTTCCTGCAGTAGGAAGAACTGGAATTGAACTGGGGTCTTCTGCATTACAGGCTGATTCTTTACTAACTAAGTCACCCAGGAATCCCTTAAGTGACATAAACAGCCGTTAATAACAATGTACATAATAAAAATATAATTTTGGCATTTGAGCCGAAACCACCAGAGAACACCAAATGCAAACACCATTCAGGTTCCTATAACCTCTGTGCAATAAGCCTGCCACATACTGGTAAGAAGAATAAATCCAATCAGAAAACTTGAAACATGAAGGAAAAAAATTTCTCGCTTGGGGGAAAAGAACTTTAAAGAATTAATTTGAAACACATTTTGCTTGCTTCAACTTACTATTCCTGATTATTCTGTTTCCTTTTAGCTCCAGATGTATAGAAAGCCCCATATCATTTTCCATTTTAAGTAAGAAATAGGAAATTCATAGTTGTGGTGCTAATGTGATGAAGTAACATGCCCACAGAGGAATCCTGCTGTAGACCAGTGCAGCAAATTTACTTTTTTGGTCTTTTTTAAAGTGTCTGTCTTTCATTGCCTGCCTTCCTCGTTTATTTTTTTCTTCTTTGTGGCCTCTTCCTTGCCTCCCTTCCTTCCTTTCATTTATGGCTGGGTGTATGCTGTTAGGTGCTGTAGCCCCATGGATCCCAGCCTCCTGTTATCCACAACCTTAAGTATGTTCTCCCTTTGAGCAAGTTGCCTTGAATCTGTGGAATATAACAGCATTGAGGGGATGTTGCATTGGGATTAGGATACAAAAGACTGTGACTTCCGTCTTGCTGGCTGGCTGAGTCTCTTGCCGGTTTTGCTGAAGCAAGCTGCCATGGTGGTGAGAACCACACAGCAAAGAACTGACGGTGGCCTCTGGTCCACAATTAGTAAGAAGTTGAGGCCCTCAGTCTAACACCCCTCCAAGAGCTGAATCCTGGGAAACAATCACTCAATGAGCGTGGAAACTGATCCTTCCCCAGTCCACACCACAGATGAGACCATAGCCCTCACTGGCACTTTGAGCACAGCCCTGTGAGAGAATCTGAAGCAGGTCCACTTGCTAAGTCCATGTGGAGGAGGATAGGGAAAAATACTAACCATAGTAAATATTTGAATGTTGTTGATATATAAGGAATAAATCTAATATATTGGGCTTCTCTGGTGGCTCAGATGGTAAAGAATCCACCTGCAATGCAGGAGACCTGGGTTCAATTTCTAGGTTGGGGAGATCCTCTGGAGGAGGGCATGGCACTCCCCTCCAGTATTCTTGCTTGGAGAATCCCCATGGACAGAGGAGCCTCGCAGGCTACAGTCCATGGGGTTGCAAGGAGTCAGATACAACTGAGCGACTAAGCACATCAGAACTTCAAAGAAGAATGTAAGAATGACATAAGTCACAGATAGAATTTGTCACAATGAGCATAGGAAAGGGGGTAAATTCCCTTTTGGAGGCAAGAAGAACTGCAATATAGCTGGCTGCTTCTCTTTTTCTTAGTTTCCTCCAGCTTCAGCTGTTACCACTGTGGTTGAAGACATTCAGCATTCCTAAGTCCAGTTCCTTAGAGTCATACTGAGCTTTTCCAAATCTGAGAGGTACTAGCCTAACCTTAAAATGAGCACCTATTAGATCTAAAAATCCCAGTAGAAACTTGTTCTGTGTTTCACTATGAAGATGACTGATGGTTACGATACTCTTGGAGTTCCTCTCTGATGAGCCACATACAGTCATTTCTAAAGTAGAAATACTTCCTACCTGCTCGTGATTTTTTTTTTTTTTTGTATAGCCCTAAAGACAGTGTAGTACAATATCCATTTACAGCATCTCTTAATGTTGCAATGGACAGGAGAAACCACCTTTGATCCTAAGTTAATTCTCACTAAGACAAATGACTGGAGAAGGCAATGGCACCCCACTCCAGTACTCTTGCCTGGAAACTCCCATGGACGGAGGAGCCTGGTAGCCTGCAGTCCACGGGGTCGCTGAGAGTTGGACAAGACTCAGTGACTTCACTTTCATTTTTCACTTTCATGCACTGGAGAAGGAAATGGCAACCCACTCCAGTGTTCTTGCCTGGAGAATCCCAGGGACGGCAGAGCCTGGTGGGCTGCCGTCTATGGGGTTGCACAGAGTCAGACATGACTGAAGCGACTTAGCAGCAGCAGTAGCAAGACAAATGATTATTTCCACTCAAGTGGTCCTGCCTCCTGAAGAAGTGTTAGTATTAACAATGCTTAAGATTCAAAAATATTAACAAATTTGGGATTCATTTTTATTCTCTTTGGAGTTCCATTTTGAAAATAACTGTAATGACATACTTATTTTAGTTATTATTGCTAGCTTATATACATCATGCTATATATTACATCATGTTGATAATATCATGCTTATATTATCTCCTTTAACACTAATAACAGCTCTAGAAGGCAAATACTATTTACACTTAGAAATGGGTAAAACTGGAGTTCAGAGAAGTGAGCTGCCCATATTTATATTACTGTTGTATGCAGATGGGATTAAAACACAAATCTATGTGATTTCATCTAAACTATTAGTACTAGCAAAAAATAGTAGCTTTTTTTGTTAGATAATTCTCTTTTGCTTCTCAAAAATCCCCAGAAAGGAAAGATGATAAGCAAACAAATGTGCTCTTAACTAAACTCTTGGTAATCTGTAACCTGGCAAGCCCTAAGAGCAGGATTTCCTAACTGTGACTGCACATCAGAATCAACTGAGGAATTGTGAAAGATACTGATGCCTTGGTCTACTCCCAGAGGCTTGACCAAATGTAGCAGGGGTGCAGCATGGGCGTTGAGATTTTTAAAATTTCACCTGTTGCTTGAAATATGTAGCCCAGGTTGAGATAGCCACTGCTGTAGAGAAACACAGCTATATGTAAGCACTGAAAAGTTGGCTTTCCGCATCTGCTAGGTTCTCTGATCAGTTCTAGCAGAACTACCAGATCAAAAGTGACACTTGGTGTTAGTCCTGTGAGCCAAGTTCTGGAGGGTGCTAGAAGGATATGATGTTAATTATGGCCTCAAAAGAAGATAATAATGGTTCATGAACCCTTGGAGAACTAAGAGACATTTCAAATACATGTATAAAACACTACATCTAAATGCTAAATCTGCCCAAATTTCTGGTGGACTATAAACTGGTAATAAAAATTAAAAATAAATTAGTATTCTTACTGAAATTATTACTTCAAGAAAGCTTGAAGAGAGTTTTATTACTATTCAAGTTTTGAAAAGTCGATTTACGTTCAGTCCTATGATGACAGAAGGACCCCTGGGAGAGTGAGAGTGGCTGGGAGGCCCTGCTGGTTGCCCCACATCGCCTTTGACAATGACCATGGCTGACTCTGCAGCCAGACTGGCCCAGCCCCCTTCCCTGCCCAGCGGCCCTCCCTTTGGAGGAAGACAATCTTCCTGGGCAGGACCCAGACATCAAGCAGCTGCTGCACACTGAAATAGTCATTTGCCTTCTTCCCCTCTGTTCTCTCACCCGTCATGCTCTCCTATCCTCAACTCGTGACAAGACACAAACAAAAACCAAATGAAATCACATACAGGTGCCCAGTGTGCGCTTGAGGGTTCAGGGTTAGAAGAGAAGGAAGAAGAGGAGCAATTGAAGTGGGAGAGGAAGGCTGGAAGGAAAGGGGTCTTTGGAAGGAAAGGACAACGTTCTTCCTGGAGCACCAGGTCATGGAGGGGAAGGCAGGCACACCGCAGCCATGTGCGCTTCAATGTACAACCTCCACTGCAGCCTTTCATGTGGACCATCTGCTGTCAACAGTCCTGGACACTTGTTATCACCACTGAAAGGGGTTGGGGGCTCAAAATCTTGTGAAGAGACAACCTTGCTCTCTGACCAAAGCATAACTGAGCGCAGACAGTTGACAGCTGCCTTTTGAATTGGGTGGCATAGATAAACAGTAAGGAAAGAAAACAAAAGCCATTGATATGATTAAGAATGAAAAATGGCAAAGGCATACAAAAGACAACAATTTTATAGAACAGACAAATGAATTTCATAAGTAAGTAAGTGGAATGGATGAGGTGGTTGAATTGTGTTTCTAAGAAGTTACCTTTTATTTTTTTGTAAAGCCTAAATATTTGCTGGTCTTCCTGGGGACTAGGTTCTGGATTGAGGGGCACTGTATTTTGCACACACTTGTAAACACTTAGGTGGAGGGAAAAGAACGCCTTGCCCAGCTTTCTGGAGTCTTCCCTTTTGAAACTATGCTTTGAGGCCATGCATCCCTGGTGGCTCAGATGGTAAAGAATCTGCCCACATTGCATGAGACCTGGGTCTGATCCCTGGGTTGGGAAGATCCCCTGGAGAAGGGAATGGCTACCCACTCCAGTATTCTGGCCTGGAGAATTCCATGGACTGTACAGTTCATGCGGTCACAAAGAATTGGACACAACAGAGAGAATTTCACTTCACTTCATCCTTCTCCAAAGTACACTTGTTATTTTCAAAGCACTCATCTATTTGAAGAGCTTCAGAAATTCAGTGATTTCTCCACCCGAGAGCATCTTACACCCTCTTTACTAAATAAATGTCTTGTCTTTGATGGATGCTAGCCTGTCAAAATATGGTAAAATAAATCTGTAAACTTCCTGGTTGACCACTATTGTTAAGTAACTAAGCTGCCTTAGAGATAAAATGGGCTTCCCAGGTGGAGCTAGTGGTAAGGAACCTGCCTGCCAATGCAGGAAATTCAAGAGACGCAAGTTTGATCCCTGGGTTGGGAAGATCCCCTGGAGAAGGAAATGGCAACCCACTCCAGTATTCTTGCCTGGAAAATTCCATGGGCAGAGGAGCCTGGTAGACTACAGTCCAAGGGGCTGAAAGGAGTCGGACACAACTTAGCACATAGATAATCTAGTGTCAAAGAACACACGTTTTAAAAGTCTGGTAGGCTTTTTATAACCTATGAATTACCAAGTGGTTCTGAAACTGTGACCACTCAATTTGTATAAGCTATTGGAAAAAAATCTTTAACACTGGAAATTGGCAAAGAATCTAATAAAAGTATTTTGCATTGGACGATACTAAATGTAAGGAATTCACCTTCATGCTTGATTTCCTTTATGGTTCTCTGCAGAACTGAGGAAGGCACAGCTGTAAAATCTTCTGCTTAGGCACTTAATGGCTTAGAGTTCAGAGCGAGAGTTCACAAAATTTCCTCTGAACTATTCATTTCTTTCTTTTTTGTTATTTTAAATAATTCTAGTACACTTTAAAAAATGGATTCTTGGTGCATTTAAAACACTGTAAGTTTGACTAAAACAAAGACTTAGTGAAAACATCCAGTTACTTTAAGATGAATGTCAAGTCAAGTGAACTTTACAGGGTCTTGGAACAATATTTGCGGCACATGTGGTCTGGCAGGGATTTAACTGGATGCAGCCCCTGTGGATAGCTCATCTGTATGGCAGTGTTAGGAAACAGAGCTATGCAGGCAGTACTCTTAGCCTTTAAGCCTCTATCTTTTCACCAAAGTTTGTTTTGTTGTTTTATTTAATTTTCATGGAACAGTTTCATTATCAAATGTATTTACTTCCCTTCTGAAACAGTTGTGGTTGAACATAATTAATCCTAGATTTTAATATTCAGGGTAATTAATCACCCTTCTCCTCTTTCCTCTCTTCTCCATGGCATTTATCCAGGGTATTTAGCTTACTCATTGCTTTCCCTGGTGGCTCAGACAGTAAAGAATCTGCCTGCAATGTGAGAGACCCAGGTTCAATCCCTGGGTTGGGAAGATCCCTAGAGAAGGGAATGACAACCTACTCCAGTATTCTTGCCTGGAAAATTCCATGGACAGAGGAGCCTGGTGGGCTACAGTCCATGGGGTTGCAAAGAGTTGGACACGACTGAGCAACTAACACACACACATACACAGTACTTTCCCATTATTTCACTCAATTCTCTAGGACAAAATGGTCACACATGTTCCTATCTAAGACTTTCTCTATTCTCCCATCAATTCTCTTGAAATTGGGTGGGCAGATGGGAGCACGATTTTCCTTGGTGTTTTTTCTCTGGCTAGGGAAGGGGATCTACCAAGGCAGTTCCAGCTGCTCCAGGTTCTAACAGTGTAGCCTGCCGGAAGATGAAAGAGGAGTGTCACCTCCAAGATGCGTACTTACTGCCCTGCAGGATAACTGACTTAGGAAATAGAACTGCCATAGTTTGGTTTTAATATGTCAAAGAAACAATTAACATTAAATTTAGTAAAATTTATTTTTTGTTTGGTTGACGCAAGGGACATCTTAGATAATATAATCAAATAATTAAAATATAAAGCAAGAGGATATAGAATAATTGAAACCTCCAGTGGGAATGTAAACTGGTATAGTCACTGCAGAAAAAGCTTAACAGTTCTTCACAAGTTAGACTGGGCTTCCCAGGTGGCGCTAGTGGTAAAGAACCTGTCTGCCAATGCAGGAGATGCAAGAGACAGGGGTCCAGTCCCTGAGTCAGGAAGATCCCCTGGAGGAGGGCATGGCACCCACTCCAGTATTCTTGTCTGGAAAAATTCCAGGAGCCTAGTAGGCTATAGTCCATGGAGCCACAGAGAGTTGGACATGACTCAGCATACGGCATGCATTGTTAATTTAGGCATGTCACAAAAGAAAGGAATCACCAGTCTATGTCCAATGCAGGATACAGGATGCTTGGGGCTGGTGCACGGGGATGACCCAGAGAGATGTTATGGGGAGGGAGGTGGGAGGGGGGTTCATGTTTGGGAACGCATGTACACCCATGGTGGATTCATGTCAATGTATGGCAAAACCAATACAGTATTGTAAAGTAAAAATAAAGTAAAAAAAAAAAAGTTTCTACTCACTGCACAGAAGACACTACTAGAGGGGGACTTCCCTGGTGGTCCAGTGGTTAAGACTTCACCTTCCAATGCTGGGGGTGTGGCTTCTATCCCTGGACAGGGCGTTAAGATCACTCATGGCCAAAAATCCAAAACATAAAACTGAAGCAAAATTCTAACAAATTCAATAAAGACTTTAAAATGGTCCATGTCAAAAAAAAAAAAAAAAAAAAAAACCTTGAAAAAAGACTACTGGATCCCCTGGTCATATGAAAATGTCCCAAGTAAAACTTAGCTGAAGCACTTGTGAATGAGGTTATCAGGTTCTTTTTAGTGAAATGATCCCAATTCCTGGAAACAGGTGGCTGGCAGAGGGGCTATACTCAGAATTAGCACATGTTATGCTGGAATCTCCTGGGGAATTAAAAATAATTACTGATGCTGTGTTCTACTCTTTGAGATTCTACTTTAACTGATAATATATGGAATCGCCAATTTAGTTATCTGGCCATTGGATTTTTAACAGCTCTCCAGCAATTTTAAAGGACAGAAGAATTCAAGAACCACTGACTTATATCATCTTTTCCCTTCTGAGTCCAGAAGACATCCTGCTTGTTCCCACCACTGGAGCCTCTTGTCTGGTTCTCACAGACAAGTTCTTTGCCAGGAATGGGAGGGAAAAGTACATGTGGGTATATTCTCATCCAAGCCTAAAAGTATAGCCATGCTTTGCCAAAGTCAAAACTCTTGTCACTGAAAAACACAAGCCTCCTAAAGTCTCAGGGGAGCCTTCTATCGCCAGAAGAAACCAAATGATGAATGAGTCTTTATTTTCCCCTCCTTGTAATTTTGTCAAGGCCATTTAATTCTCACTGATGATGATGTAGTCTTCTATGTAATTTCATTTCTAAGGTTTGGAGTTTCAAATGCAGTAAAATAGGGTCTTTTGTAATGAGGACACCAAAGCTTTTTAGTTTTAGGGTTACAGGCACATGCAACATGAATTCATTCATTTGTCCACTTATTCAACAATCATTGAACATCTGTTTATGTGCCAGGTTCCAGCTTAATGAACCATCATCACTTGCTGGAACAGTAAATATGGTCCAAGGATGATGGCACAGCAGACAATTTTACATCAAGAGGCTGGGCCAGTTCCCTGAGAGAGAATCGGCCTGGTCATTCTTTCTTCATAACTTTTGCTCTGTGGATACTTTCTCGCTTGGTATAATTTACTCCCACCACATGTTTGAATTCTGAAGTCTATATTCAGATTGTTAAAACGTTTCATGTATATATTTCCATTTCCATAAAAGAATGTCCAGTATGACAAATGCAAAGATAAATATGGTACACACAGCCATGGCTTCCAAAATATGAGGGAACATTTTCCTATAAATACTTATATACATATTTCTCAGGAACATAGCTTGTACTTCTTATCTGTGTGTATATATGAATTTTTAAAGGTATTTAGTGCTGCAGCAAGGCAGCTGTGTCACTCTTCATTCTTCTAAACCAAGAGCTGTCAACCAGGGTGGGTTTCCTTCCCAGTAGATGTTTGCTGGAGACATATTGGATTGTCATGACTGGGGGAGGGGTGACATTTTTCAGGTAGAGGCCAGAGGCAACATCTTATAGGGCACAGGAGACTCCCTGCAACCAGATGACAAAGAATTATCTGGTCTAAAATGATGATAATGCCCTCTTCCAAAGAAATCATTAAGACTATTAACTTACAAAGTAGTTCTCCAAAACTTAAATATGTACTCAGAATGGAAAAAGCTAACACAAACATTGATTTTTTTTTTTTCTGCTCAACAATGAAAAACGTCTTGTATTTTTAACTTGTTTGGGATTTTAAAAAGACTTTCATATAGACACTCTATTAATCAAGAAGCACTTATGTAGTACCCACTATGTGTAAGGTAGTCTTTTGAGTGTTGTGGGAATTATGAAAATAACATGACACATGGAGTCTGCCTTTGAAGAACTACAGCTCTTCAAAGTACAGGAAATAATATGTGAGAAGCAGTTAACAATAAAAGGTAGTTCCAATAAAGATAATAATTGCTTTAGGAAATCAAAGAAACTTGTGATGACTAATAGCTGAGGGTGGAGAGACAGATGAAATCTTCAAAGATGAATAAGGAGAGAGTGGTGAACTTATCCTAGTTTGCTGAGATGAGATGGAAAAAGATTGATGATGGTCAAGAACCAAATGCCACGAGGGACATATCTGTACATAAGGTTGGGCTTATTTGCCTTCTTTGGGTTGAATCAGAATCTGCATTCTAACAAGTTCCCGAGTTATCTGTATTACGTACATTAAAGATTGAGAAGCATTAACTTAAGGCATCTGACTGCCAGCTAAGGGCTCTTTCAAACTGGACCAGTGGTTCTCAATGCTGGTTGCACATTAGCATCACCTGGAGGTCTTTAACAAAATACCTTCCAGAGATCTAATTTAATTAGATGGGGTGATGCCTATACAGTATTAGATGTCACTTATATCTTTAAAAATATAAACACTACTCTCAATGTACAGAGGGAAAAAGACTGAAGTGATACTTAGGCACTGGTATTTTAAAAAATGCCCCAGGTGACTCTAACGTGCAAGCATGGTTGGGAACCTCTGAATTAGAACAATGAGCTTCTATGTTAGATTAGTACAATGAATTCCTTAGCAGATATATTGAAAGGCCCCTTAAATGCCGAGTCCTGTGAAAAACACACCAAATAAGGTTAGCAAGGCAACACAGCATGCACTGAAATCTCCGAGATGGCAGTGTGGTGGACAGTACAAGCTCCTCTGTGGGTGATCTTCCTGGGGTCTCCCAGGAAGGCCCAGCCTTAAATTCCACTGTGTGGAGCAGAAACACATGCTCGCAGCTGTGTTTCAGGGGATTTAAAGTTGCAGTTTTAAGCATATACGGTGTTGTGAGAGTGCAGCTGCCTTAACTGTGGGAGTCATGGAAGTTAGTGTGAGATTCTGTGCCATAGATCCTGGGAGTAGAGCCAGCTCTGGGCTCCAGGACAGCCCTGTGTTAGTCCACACGGTAGGATGGCCACGGCTGCCTTTGTGGGAAATGACTATGTCTCAGTGGAACACATCATACCAAGCCCTGGCAATGCTCCAGCAGCACATTTCCTGAGTCATTGTAGTTCTTCATTTATGCACTCCTGCAGTTCTTTGTTGGAGAGATTCATGTTTTTTGAGAGAGATGCTTTATGAGAAATCTAAAGTTGAAACCTTGTTAAAATGCAGATTCAGTAGGTAGGACCTGAGGTTTTGAACTTTTCACAAGTTTCTGGATGCTGCTTCTGGTGACCACATTCCGAGGGGCAAGAATTTGGATCTGTGTCATCCAGCATGGTAGCTGTTAGTGCCATGTTGCTATTGAGGACTTGAAATGCGGGTACTGTGACCACGATTTTTAATTTTTAATTTTATTCAATTTTAATTAACTTACATTTAAAAATGAAAGCAGTGTAAAATGTTTATTCTTTAAATATAACTTTGTTTCAATAGGACTGCATTTCATTTCTCTGAAACTCTGGCATCCCGAAGTGTGATGTAAAATACACACTGAATTTTGAAGATTATGAAAAAATAATGTAAAATATCACAATACCATTTTATTACATTGATTATATGTTGAAATTATAGTATAAATATATCTTATTTAATATTTGGTTAAATAAGATATAAAAGTTAATTTTACCTGTTTCTTTACTTTTTTAATGTGGCTAATAGAAAATTTAAGATTATATGTGTGTGTGTGTGGTGGGGGGGTGCTCAGTTGTGTCTGACTCTTTGCAAACTCATGGACTGTAGCCTGCCAGGCTCCTCTGTCCATGGAATTTTCCAGGCAAAAAATATGGGAGTGAGTTGCCATTTGCTACTCCAGGGGATCTTCCTGACCCAGGGATTGAACATGCATCTCTTGCTTTCTGCATTGGCAGGCAAATTCTTTGCCATTGTGCCACCTGGAAAGCCCCAAAACTGCATATGTAGCACTCGTATTTCTATTTGACAGTACTTGCTTAGATGGTAGAACTGTTTTCAAAAGAAAAAATATTTAATTAAAAAATAAGAATTCAGAAAATTCATTGCATCAGCTTAAACATGGAAGACCTAAAAAAAGTTGCTAAACTGGCAAACTGTATAAATTTGAGGTATAGAGCTAATACCCATTTCAACAAATCCATTCTCTCTTATCTACTGTCCTGAGAAAGCTCGAGGTTTTTACCTAGTTCATGTACACTCATGGGCCCCTCAGCAAGAGACCCAATCCAACCTTCCTGAGCAAAGCCCCTAATCGATATTTCTTTCCTACCTTATCTCCTCTAAAACACACCTACCTTAGTTTCCAGTCTTAGACCCTTGGTGAATAGGGGCATCTCAGAGCAGCAGAAAGAGCACAGGCTTGAAGGCCAGCTGAATGTGGGTGTGAATCTCAGATGTGCAATTTGCTAGAAATATTATATTTTCCCATGTGTAAGATGAAAGAAAAATACCTATCTAGTTGCTGAAAATTAAATCAGATTATTTATATAAAGTGCCTGACATGTGACTGGTTTTCAAGAAAGAATCATCACCATTATTACAGAGGACAAACTCACTAAATTTAAAATTGCATATAAAGCTCTCGTATTTACTCATGTGGATTAGTTAGATCCTCACTCCTTCATCTACTGAGTTTCAAGGCTATTTTTGAAATATAACAGGGCCTTATATATTGTAATAATTTAGTCTAAAAGTATGATTCACAATGAGAATCTGAAACACTGAAATGGTTCACATAGAAAGGTATTTGGAAAAAGTAAAAGTTGGTTGTTCAGTTGTGTCTGACTCCTTGCAACCCCATAGACTAGCCCACTAGGCTCCTCTGTCATGGAGTTCTCTAGGAAGGAAGACTACAGTGGGAAGCCACTCCTTTCTCCATGGTATCTTCCCAACCCAGGGATCGAACCCAGGTCTCCTTCATTGCAGGCAGATTCTTTGCCACCTGAGCAACCGGGGAAGCCCAGAAAGATATTTAGGACTAGGGAAATCTACTCAGAATCCACAAAAATGGGAACTACTTTCTTATTCATGTATCCAGTCAGTCTCAAATGTAAAATACATTTTTGTCTGAAGTAATGGGCTCTCTAGGTTCTATAGCAAGGTTGATACTTTAGGGCAGCTAACTCTTTATTGTGAGGGCTATCCTGAGCTTCCCAAGTGGCTGAGTGGTAAAGAATCTGCCTGCCATTGCAGGTGATGCAAGAGACACGGGTTCAATCCCTGGGTCGGGCAGATCCCCTGGAGAAGGAAATGGCAACCATTCCAGTATTCTTGTCTGGGAAGTCCCATGGACAGAGGAGCCTAGTGGGCTACAGTTCATGGTGTTGCAAAGAGTCGGACATGACCGAGTGACTACGAAACAACAACAATTCTGAGCGTGGAAGGATGTTTAGCATCATTCTCTACCCACGAGATGTCAGCAGCTCTGCCCTCTCCCCCAGTTGTGACCACCAAAATATTTCTAGCTAGTGCCAAATCTCCCCTGGGGGTGAGAATCACCCCTGGTAAGAACCAGTGCTCCATGGGAATGTACCTCTCACTTTAGTACCTCAATTACCAATGCCCTGATTGTACTGAAATTGCACTTACAATTAATAAATGGAATCACTTTTATTGTATATTAGTAAAAGCATTTTACTTAATGCGTAAAAGTTCTTTTTGACTATCATGGACTGAACTTCTTGTATGTGCTAAGTTCTTGCCCCATACTTCTCATCTCGACTTGACATCTCTTCTTTGAGGACCTTTACTTTATAGATTAGGAAGCTTAACTTCAGTAAAGGTACAACATTTTTAGCCAAAGCACAAAGCAGTAAGCAGCAAGGCTGGGGTTTGAATCCAGATTCTTTTCATTTCAAAATGTTTTTTCTCATACACTGCCCTGCTGCTTTCCATTTTATTCGGGTTTTCTCTTTACGGTAAGGTTGCTTTTTTGGCATCAGGCTCAGAGATTTATCAGCTTCTATGAGCTGTCAGATAGCATGCAGAGACTAGAGCTTAGAGATTAAGTGTCCTGTACTTGGTCTGAGAAGGTCTTGTACTTCACCTTTTAACTGATGCAAATCAGAAGAGCGTGCTTATAGTCAGAACCATATGTATCCCTAACTAGCAGTGTCAGATCCCCTCATGGAAGCAAGAAACTAACGACAGTCGCTGCCTCTGTGAAGTTTTCAGTCTAGCTGGGGAAATAAGATGTACACATATAAAATGATCAGAAAATAAACCATTTAGGAAATACTGGAGTAGCTGTATTGATCCGTATAAAGAAAGGGAGAAGCAGTATAAATTACAATGGATCTAGAATCTTTCGTAGAAAAGTTTGGATGGGAGGAGAGAAAAAATGGAAGTGCATTTTAGGAAGTTAATCATTTATAACAGATATTATACTTCTAAATTTGCCATTGTGAGTTAAGAGAGGAGGTTAAATGCACCTTGGTGAATATCTGCTTATCCACGGGTAGACAACATTCCATTGGGGAAACTCTTGAGAATAAAGGACATACAATCATGGCCCATATTTGCTTCTCTCTCTCTTCCAAGTCAAGATTTCCACTCACTTCTAACCATAACCCAAAAGACAGACAAACATATAGAAGAATTAGAGAAGCAGCATTTATTACAGACATAAAAAGAGAATTCTGGGAACCTGACTCTGGCAATTCTAAACAGAAGTTTATATGTAGTCACATGCTCTTAGAGCTGTGACTGTGGATAAACTTATACTCAGCGAGGCCCACCGTTTCACTCAGCCGAAGAATATAACGTTAAAAAAGAGAGAAATGAATTGGCCAAGGTTACACAGCTGGTAAGAAGCCAGGCTACGTGTTCCACTGCCTCCACGAAGTAAAAATCACGGTCACTAAACATGACGCTCTGATGATTATTATGGATTTACTTCACATCTGACAACCTCTAAAGCCTCACCAAATTTCAAAGTGTCACATTTATAGAGTGAACCAAGCTAAATCTGAGCCCTAGACTCTATGACAATATTAAACCATGTCTTGGGTCCCCGTTTTAAGGAAAAATAGGCCACTAATTAGGCACTTTGAAAGCTTTTAAGAAACCCAGATGAAGTATTTTAAGTACTAACATTCAACCACGCAATGAGTCCAGAATTCCATGCATAATTAACCTATTTTTATTACACTAGATGGCAGCAAATAGGTATCTAGGTATATAGTCAGTTAACTAGGAAGCTGAAAACAAAATGAAACTACACACAGATTGTAGTTCATACAATATTCACTGAATAAAGTGGAAGTCCACAAGTACTAATCTCTTGCATGCTCTCAGACATTCTTGAAGTTGTGGTTCTTGTATGTTTTTTACTGAGATTCCTTCTTATGTATAGTAGGGTGCTAAAAATTGTGGTGAATTGTTGCAATGTTGAACTGTAGAATCATTGGCTTTTGGCAGGTAGGGCAATATTTCATTTATTTATAGACTCTCTTCTCTGGCTATCAGAGGATAGGGGATGTGCAGTAGTGAAAAGACAGGTCTGGGAAGAGATGTTGCAGTATATGGCCATTACGATGCACAGGGTGGACATGTCTATAAACAAAAGCAGGCTCTAAATACTGGCAGGTATTAAGAAAAATTAGAGGCTACCTAATCACCAAAAGGACTGAACTGTCTAAGTTATCGTCTTCAAAGTGGACCATGTAAAATGATCCACTGGGAATGAAAAGAACATGCTCAAGCTTTTATTAACATACGTTGTTTATCTAACATAGAAATTTAGGTTTACTCATAATGAACATGGAGAGTCACAGGCAGCCTTCATTCAGCTTGTGTCAGAGTCACATGCCACATTCGGCACGAGAAGGGCTCTGCAGGAAGGATGAGCAGGCACAGTTTAGAGAGTTGGTGAGTAGTTCCTTCACTTGTCTTTTTAACATATTAGGGCATTTTTAAAAATAGGTTCTACATGGCTGATTTAATGGCTAAACAGATTAAACTGATATTATGGTAATTTAGCTAATCATAACATAGGAAATAAATGATTTAAAAATATTCATGTAATGATATCATTTATATGTGGAATCTAAAATATGGCTTAAACGAACCTATCTACAAAACAGAAACAGACTCGGAGACATGGAGAATGGACTTGTGGTTGCTAAGGAGGAGACGGGGAGGGAGAGGGATGCACCGTAAGTGTGGGTTTGGTGGATGCAAACTATTACGTATAGAATGGAAGAACAACAAGGTCCTAATGTATAGCATGGGGACTATATTCAATATCCTGGGGTAAACCATAATGGAGAAGAATATAAAAAAAGTATATATATGTGTATAACCAAATCACTTTTCTGTACTGCAGAGATTGGCACAACATTGTAAATCAACCATACTTCAATAAAAAAAATTGCGGAAAACTATTCAAGTAAAGAAATCTATTATTGAAAGTAATTCTAATGATGCCAGCCCAGGTCAACAATAAGGCATTGGCCTAGTTAATGCTTTTCTTACCTGTAGAATAGCTTTATCCAAATCTGCTAGGAAGCTGATTTCCAAAATGGGAAATTATCCCAAAGACTGTTTGAAATATAGATTGACATCTTCTACAACTACTCTTTATGTTTTTTTTAACATCTAACTTGATATATCTTGTTCTTTTAAGATATGAGACTGAGATTGAAATTAAAGCAAAGTAATGAAATAAATGTAGCACAGATCCAACCTTTTAAACTGTGTTTCCTAAACTGCTAAATGAAGACTTCTTTCTCCTAAAGAAGTAAACTTCAAACACACTGCAGGAAGTATTTTAGCAAACATGGGACTATTTTATAATGTTGCTTGGTTCAACTTAAGACTTTAAAATGTATATTTTTATGAAAATTCTGTAACAAAATATATTAGAACACTGAACATAAATTAGAAATATGAAAGCATATATTTTGTGAGTTTTTAAAAATTTTTACTAAGTATTGGGATATAGAATCCAAACTTCAGTGACCTATGACTTAGCATAATCCCTTTACAGATGAATGAGCAAAATAAGGTCCAGAGGCTTACAGACTACTAAGGTCAATACAAAACATTAATTTTTAAATTCTTTCGACTCCATTGCTTTCTATTTGCATTCATCCCCTTTTCAGGCTTAACTTATAAGGCATACATTTAGGTACACAAGTCCAGGGCAGACCACTAGACCTTATCCTCTTACAACTCTCCAAATGCTTTTATCGTTAAAGAATTATTGTTGGAAGCACAAAGGTGCAAGAATAGTAAAGATAAGGCATCTGACCATCACAAAAAATGCAACTATGTGTGATAGAAGGACCCAGATACTAGAGCAGAAAGATACCACAGGATAAGCCAAGTGTTTATTCCTATAATTAATCTTGTCAAATGAACTCTCATAAGCAAGAGAATTACTAAAAATGTATTCACTATTTTGAACTGCACAGGAAAGTGAGGAATGGCTTAAAAATAAAAGGTTGATGTGGTCATCAACCTACCTGGGGCAGGTACAAGAGAATTTCCTTCCAAGATGAGGCATTTCCCTAGCCCCAGTCATTTTTTTCTCCATGTTGGCTCTCTCTACTTTGTGGAGCTATGATCAGTGACCTACATAAATCCTGCAGCAGATGGTATACGTAGTCTTGGGTGACCACTGTGCTCTCCACCAGGGCAACTTGAGAAACTCCTAGGTTTTAGCACTCCACTCCACATTTTCTAAGGGAGGCAAAGGAATCACTATTTTTGCTTCCCTAGTTGATTCGTATACTTTTGGGTCCCAATTCTCTGGCAGAGTGTGTTGTATGGCAGGGGTCCCCAGCCTCCAGCCATGGACTGGCACCTCCCATCAAATCAATGGCAGCATTAAATTAGGAATAAAGTACATAATAAATGTGATGCACTTGAATCATCCCCAAACCATCCCTCCCATCCTCTTCCTGGTGCCAAAAAGGTTGGCGATTGCTGCTGTATGGTAACCACAAAGGGAGAAAAATCAGAGGTTTCCTTGCTGGCCTGAGATCATTAGGGGTGCTCCCTTCAAAGAAAGTATTATATTCATGCTGTGAACTTCAGTAAGATAAGAGAATGTTTGACCCATAAAGAAAATTAAACACTAGAATGGGTTCATTTAAGAAGAGGTTGTAAATTTTTACCTTGAAAGAGAAACCTCTTTTTGGTCTTCTGAGATGTGTCTTTGCTTAGATGGAGGTGGTGGCGGGCCACTGGGACAGATTCAGCTAACACTTACTACATGCAACTATGTTCCAGAAACACGTATATTTAATGCTCAAGGTAAGCATAGAAGGCAGTCAGTGTTATTCCCACTTTACAGATGGGAATGTAAGACTCTGAGAGGTTAAATGTCTCATTTAAGTTCATTCAGCTAATAAGAGGCAGAAGTGGGATTTGCATCAGGTCTCTGAAATGCACATCTAGTACATTTCCCACTGCCTTTGCACCACTATCCTGGTTTTTAAATTCAGGGCACCATTAATAAACAGATTAAAGAAAAAGTATGGTAGTTGTTGTTGTTTAGTCACTAAGTCATGTCTGACTCTTTGTGACCTGAGGAACTGCAGCCCGCCAGGCTCCTCTGTCCATGGCATTTCCCAGGCAAGAATACTAGAGTGGGTTGCCATTTTCTTCTCTAGAGGATCTTCCCAACCCAGGAATCGAACCTACATCTCCTGCTTGGCAGGCGGATTCTTTACCACTGAGCCATCTGGGAAGCCCCAAAGTAAAGAGGAGACAGGAAACAAGAGGGAACAGCTAGTGTATTTGGTGAAATGGAAATATGCAGGCATTCCCTCTGATCATTTGATAGAACTATAATAACCCTTACAGTAAAGGGGAGTAAAAGAATCTCTCTAAACTGATGACTTATCACCCATGAAGTTGTGGGTCAACAAACAGGAAATATTCACTTGGTTTGAACTAGAACATAAAGTTCCTGTCTTAAAAGAAATTTATAGGATCATCAACAATGATAAGTGGCCGGGTCAGCTGTTGAGTTTCACATCTTCCATGGACAGAGCAGTCTTAATATCCCCCTGGAGCCATGATTCAGCACTGATTCAAGAAGCAGTTAACTCTCCATTAGAAGCCACAGCTGCCACTTCGTATATCAAGCAAGATTTCCTGGGTGGTCTCTCACTATACCATAATTATTAATGTGACTTTTTTTTTATGGACTCGGACAGCTCTTAGCACAGAGCAGCATAGTTGTTATCCACTGAGCCAATACAGCTGCACTGCATTTGTTATATGCCCGTGATGTAATTTCATAAGCACAACATTAATTCTCTGTTTTACTATTACCTCTGCTTTGCATTGGTGTTTTTGATCAATGTAGGGACTGACAGAACAATCCTGGGGTTTAGAACAAGACAAGAGTGGTAGATGGAGTTAAGGCTTTGGGGCAAGTGTTCTGAGTTTGAATCCTTGCTTATCTGATTTTAGAAAATAACATATGTTTCTGGAGTCTTAGTGTTCTCAAATTCAGTGAAGTGGGAATATAAGAGTTATCTTACTGAGTTATTGTGAGATAAACTCTAAAAAGTGCCCACTTAATAAATGCTAATCATCTTTCACCCAGGAAATTTGGCTACTGTAATTCACATACTAGGGTTGATAGTAATATAAATATTATGATAACAAGAGCTAATACTTATTGGCAGTGCTTGAACAGGCCATCTCTCGGACTGTCCTCAGAACTTTGGTGTATTAACTCATTCAGTCTTTCTAACAAGTATTATGAGGTGGGGACTGATGGTATCCCATGGTAAAGATGGGAAAACTTTGACCTACAGATGGAAAATACCATGCCTAGGAAGTCCTATTTTAAAGCCCATACTTTCAGTCACTGTGCTGTGCTCATGGGATTTTCTCAGCAAGAATATGGGAGTGGGTTGCCATGCCCTCCTCCAGGGATTGAACCCATGTCTCCTGCGTCTCCTGCATTGCAGGCAGATTCTTTATCGCTGAGCCTCCGGGGAAGTCCCTCCATATCACCACTTCCCATCATTCTAGAAGAAGAGTTCTACATCAAGATGTACAGAGGCAACACAGCATAGTGGTGATGAGCAAGGGTGTCAGTGCCTGAGTCAGTTAGTGAGAAAGTGAAAGTCTCTCAGTAGTGTCCAACTCTTTGTGACCCCATGAACATCCATGGAATTCTCCAGGCCAGAATACTGGAGCTGTTCTATTCTCCAGGGGATCTTCCTAACCCAGGGATCAAACCCAGGTCTCCTGCATTGCAGGCAGATTCTTTAGCAGCTGAGCCAGTAGGGAAGCCCACCTGAGTCAGTTTACCTGGTTTGAATTGCCACTTTGTACTTCTTAGTGATGTGTGCTTTGACAAGTCCTCATTCTCCTTTGCACCATCTTCTCATCCGTTAAATATGGATAACAGTAGGATTGTTATGAGAATTACTGATTTAAAATATGTAAAGTGTTTAGCACATAGTAAATAAGATGTAAATCCCATTATATTAATAAACTATTTCCAGGTGGTAAATCTGACGATGGATGTCTTCAACACTGGAACTGTAAACAATCTGTCCCTGCCCCCTTCAATTATTACAAACCTTTCCTTATAATTCTGCATCAAATAATAACTTTGCCAGTGTTTTATGAACTAAAATATTATCTCCATTTCTTCTTAATGTAATAACCCATTTTAATAACCCATTCTGGCCTCTGTAATGTGAACAGTTGTAAAACTCATTTGGGTCAGTGAAATCATAGGGTAAGAAAAAGAGGAGAAATAAAAACGTGGTCTTTAAAAGTAGGCACTCATTAGATCAGAGACCCCATCTGACATGCTAGCCATACCCACCATATGCAGACTGTAATTTTGAAAATTCATGCTGTAGCAGTGTCATCATTTTTAAAGACCTACTTTTAAAGACCATATTTTATTTTTTAAGGTCAAAAAACCTGTGTTCAGAATTTGAAGTCTGAAAGCTCAGAATTCCTTATAGTTGTTACAACTCCCTGTGCTACAGAATCTAGTACCTTCATCTTGTCTGGTGTAAGGAGTGGGATGTGAGCAACATTTTACTTCTTTCGGCAGAGTTTACCAGAGTCTAATTTTGAACTTTTCTTTGGCCAATAACTCTTGGTTTATGACTTGTAATTTGAAAGCTATGTTATCAGCACAGTTATACAGGAAAGGAGCACTTAGAAATTTCTCATTTTGAATAAGTCTAAATAAAAACAAACACAACTGAATAATGTCCATATAGGTCATTTATAATAAAATTTAAAACAGTGCTTTTTTTTGTACTCTTTTGGGTTAATGTTTTTAAATCAAGAGTTTAATTCATGGTTGATGCAAATATCCTATCAGGTTGAAAACACATTTTAAAAATACTTGTGCTGGGACATAATGCTTAAGTTGAGAATATAGCAGAAGTCCTACCAAAGAAAATCAGTTAATATAACTTTCCCTTTTAATTCAAAACTACATCCATCTCTGGATTGATAATATCAGTCTAGAAAAAGTTTTTGAGTAAACACATTTGCTGGACAGATGGGAGAGAGAGAATAAATAGAAATTGAGGGGCAGAGAGACCAGAGGTTGAAAACAGTTCAGGGACTTCCCTGGTGGTCCAGTGGCTAAGACTCCCCACTCCCAATGCAGGGGGCCTGGGTTCGATCCCTGATCAGGGAACTAGATCCCGCATGCTGCAACTAAGACCCAATACAGCTAAATAAATAAATATTACTAAAAAAAAAAAAAAAGAACAATTCAGCATGTCACTCTAAGGAGTAGGTCTCTCCTACTTCTCATAGCTCCAGGATATACTACAACCCAGCTGAGAGAGAAATGTGCCTCTTGGTCCATGTGTGTCTACTAACTTGTGCTCCCTGACCAGCTCTTCTGAATTCCTAACTGGTAAAAGGCTACCATGCACTAAACTTTCTGTTTCATTCTTAACACTGCACAGGGTATCCACTCAAAATCTGGTTCAGCCTTGACAATCTGGAGGTTCACTAACCTCTCTTAAAACTTTTAGGATGATGGAAGGCCATGGAAAGATTAGAGATGTGGCTGGGTGGAGCCTGAAGGTCACTTGGGACTAAACCATCATAAAATAAAGACTTTGCCTTTCAGGTGTGAACCAGACACACTTTAGGGAAACATGTGAGCGGTGTGGTTTCTTTAGGATTCAATTATAGGAAGCCCAAGCCTTGACAACATTCATGAAAGTCTCCTAGAATCACTTTGAAACAGGAAGGAAGGGGGCAGGACACAACCTTTAAAAAATGATATAGCTATAGGATATGACAAAGACATTACAACCAACCGAGTCCAAGATGGTGGAAGATTCGACTTCCAGGAGACCTTGAGCCTCATTACATGCTCATTATAATACACTAGCATGCTAAATGGCACCCTCACCAGCACCATGACAGTTCTCAGGTCAACCATAAAAGGCCAAAAAGTGGGCAGAGGCCCAATTCCTGGAAATCTCCATCCCTTCCCCCAAATAACTGGAATAATCCTCCCATTCATTAGCCTATGAAATTACCCAGCCTATAAAAACTAACCATGCCATATTTCAAGGCTCTCTCACCTTCTGAATGGCCCACTCTCTGTCTGTGGAGTGTGTTTCTCTCTAAATAAATCCACTTCTTCTTATCACTTCATCTCCAAGTTCTTTTGTGAAAAAGTAGGAACCTCAAATTCACTGGGAACAACTCTAAGGGTCCTTACTACCCATGCAGGATTGCTAGAATGGAGAAATAAGGAAAATCCTATTTGCTTGATCTCTTTCCCCTATTTGACAACTCCACTTTCAGCAAAGTCCCTATGGAGCAGGTTAGATACTAAGTCCACTACATTCTAAAGAAGGCCTGTAACCATTTAAAATCACCTTGGAGTTAATAGTTGTAAATTGGCAGTGGCTCCGTGCACTCACAAATCTACAGTACTTGGAAACATGGTCAGGATAAAGGCTATGTTACACACTTATTTGGGGCTTCTCTGGAGACTTAGATGGTAGAGTCCTCCTGCAATGCACAAGACCCAGGTTTGATCTCCGGGTTGGAAACATCCTTTGGAGAAGGGAATGGCTATCAACTCCAGTATTCTTACCTAGAGAATTCCATGGACAAAGGAGACTGGTGGGCTACAGTCTGTGGGGTTGCAAAAAGTCGGATACGACTCACTTTTACACACTTATTTGGGGCATTTGGTTCAGGGTCTCAAGAGGACAATTACAATGACAGCAATATATTGCACACTTTGGAAAGAAAGACTTCCATATGCTGTATATTATCAGCAGATTCACTAATATCATATATTGTATTTCAACTATTAGCAATTGACGTGATTAAAAAGTAATAAAACATCATTTTAATAATTATGCAGGCATTCAGATATTTAAATAACATTATCTTTATTTTTTTCCTTTCTTTCTTTCTTTATTTTTTAAATTTTAAAATCTTTAATTCTTACATGCGTTCCCAAACATGAACCCCCCTCCCACCTCCCTCCCCACTAAAAGTGAGTACCTTGGGAAGCTTTAAATAAATCCCAATGAGGTTGTTACTTTCTTCTAAAGGAATTATCTTTAAATTAATTCATGAGTCACATAAGCAAATCTATCCTATCACTTTTTAGTCTGAACCATTCTAATTTATTAATACTGTGAAAGTTTTTGGAGCAAATAATTTCATTATCTGGAACTGGCTGGTACTGGATTTTCCTGTCCTTGCTTGCAATTTCCCCAGGCAACTGCAGACAACTGGGGTAGTAAATATAACTGAAGTATTTAAGTGTCACTATTGTTCTCTGCATTATTATCTCCAGTAAATTTATATGGCCTCTTCTGTGACTTTGAGTAACATCATGGTGTAAGGAAAATGCAGACAAAAAGTCCTCAAATAAATTGTAAGGCTTCAGGTTTAAGGGTCATATCTCCTCTCTTTCCAACCCCTGGCCCCCTAACCATTCACTCCCTAGGCCATTTAGGATAGTTTTACGCTCTTAATAGAGGCTCAGTGCATGAATGCATGCCAAGTTGCTTCAGTTGTATCCAACTCTTTGCAACCCTATGCACTGTAACCTGGCAGGCTTCTCTGTCCATGGGATTCTCCAGGCAAGAATACTGGAGTGGGTTGCCATGCCCTCCTCCAGGGCATTTCCCAACCCGGGGATTGAACCCTGTCTCCTGCATTGCAGGTGGATTCTTTACCCACATATTCTCAATTCACTAGGTTGAAGGTTGAAACTTACTGTTCTAGTGTTTTCTTCCTCCTGAAACCTACATTTTTTAAAGAAAAAGACTCCGGTATCCCCCTGGCTGGCTGGCTCACCACCAAAGTAAACAGGATTTTCAGAACATTCTCCATTTCTCAACTTGTCACACCGCTTTAGAGCAGTCAAACCAAATCCTTGTATTGAGCTGCTTTATTTTCAAATCTCTGTGAAAATCATCTCCACTCCATGCCCAGGATCATGCTTTTTGGATTTAATTATTTTTACCAGTTCTGATAAATCATTTCATCTCCTGGCTGTTCTTTTTGTGCAAGAGAAGGTTGCTTTTCCAGGGTGGGAAATAAGGCCCAGGGAGTAGACCATAATTTTCCAGATGTCTGTTTTCAAAAGCCCTTCAAAGAAAACCAGCCTGTTTGGCTTTGTCTTCTCTTTAATGGGTTTTTATGGCTTCTTTTACTTTGAAAATATCATATGCCCTGTATCTCACTGCTTTGATAATTTCTTTTTCTGAATGTTTATCTCCAGTTTATTTTACCCAAATTCATTAAAGTATTTTATTTTTAAATTAATTCTTACCATTATTTTACAAATATTCCTTATTTCATTGATAACATTCCAAATCAGTGCCCCTTTAATATTCTCAAGGATCTCAGATCTTGCATTTGGTGTATTTATATACTTTCCCCCTGTGTTAATGAAATGTTAATGACTTCGTACACCACATATTTTCAGAGCTGGATAGAAAAAGGAAGGAAACTAACACGTTTGTGGAAATTTTTATGCATGCTTACAAGGCAGGTAGCATTTATCCTTGTTTACAGATCAGCAGCTTAAGGCTCAGGGGTTAAGAGATTTGTCCAAAATCCCACAGCTAGGAAGTAGCAGGGTCAGAATGCCAGCCATGACTGACTGACTCAGAGCCTAGGTGCTCAGGTGACCTTCTCAAAAAGTGCTCCTTTCAGGGTTCAGTTTTCAGGTACCCCTCTTATTTGAGGGAATTTTTAGGAAAATCACTTGTGCTTTTTGAACCTCTCAGAAAAGATTATCATTACTGATTCCAAGAACAAGAAATATCAGTCA
Organism: Capra hircus; assembly: GCF_001704415.2. Classification (NCBI taxonomy): domain Eukaryota; kingdom Metazoa; phylum Chordata; class Mammalia; order Artiodactyla; family Bovidae; genus Capra; species Capra hircus. The sequence goes on from NC_030827.1 coordinate 31,942,877, forward strand.
GGTTTAAGAGACAGGACTTAAGCGCTAAAGGCATTCCAGGTTGTCCTAAGTTTGTTGAAGCAAAGTCTGAAACAACCCAAATCATAGAGCTGCCACTCAGGTACAGGAAGTATTTCTATTTTTCTACTACTAGAAGGCAATGGCAACCCACTTCAGTACTCTTGCCTGGAAAATCCCATGGATGGAGGAGCCTGGAGGGCCTGCAGTCCATGGGGTCACTAGGAATCGGACATGACTGAGCGTCTTCACTTTCACTTTTCACTTTCATGCATTGAAAGTGAAGGAAATGGCAACCCACTCCAGTGTTCTTGCCTGGAGAATCCCAGGGATGGGGGAGCCTGGTAGGCTGCAGTCCATGGGGTCGCTAGAAATCAGACACGACTGAGTGACTTCACTTTCACTTTTCACTTTCATGCATTGGAGAAGGAAATGGCAACCCACGCCAGTGTTCTTGCCTGGAGAATCCCAGGGATGGTGGAGCCTGGTGGGCTGCCATCTATGGGGTCACATGCAGTCGGACATGACTGAAGTGACTTAGCAGTAGTAGTAGCATTTTTATTTCTCTTCATTCATAACAGCAATAATATTACTATTATAATTGTATCACAGTATAGTATATATAACATATAGAATATAATATATAAAATATATACTATGTATACACTGTTCTTGTTGTTGTTCAGTTGTCAGGTTGTGTCTGACTTTTTTGGGAAAGAAAAGCCATAGGGAAATAAAACTTATCTCAAAATTTTGAAGTAAAAACTCCAAAAGCTATATTCAAGGAAATATCACTTTGGGTACTTGATGTGCCTAATGTAAAACCCTTTAGCCAGAAGTGAAGAGGGAAAAGCAAGCTTGAGTGCTGGTTTTTCTAAGCTAGCTTCCTGTGATTTTATCTCTGCTTTCTTCCAGTTGGTGAGCTTCTTTGCTCTTCATTATACTTGCACATAATACTTGCATGTAAAACTCCTGGGAACATATGAAAATTAGATTTTCCTTTTATTTTTACTTTGGCTCTTGATTTTATTACACTATTAATATCATACTAAAAAAGTGCTCAGTGGCAGTTGGCTAATTAGTCTTATTCATATTGAAAAAGGACCATAATCCCATCTGAAACTTTGCACAGTGAAGCTCAGTGTTTTTTACTCAGACAGTTCTCAACCATAATGATATAATTATACCCATTTTCTCAGCAGCATCACCCACATACTATAATTACAGTCAAAGCTAAGGCTATGTTTATAGTGTACTAAAGAGGATGGAATTGTTTCATTTTAAGTGATTCATTTACCTCCTCTGTTGGTAACAGAAATGCATGGTAATGGAAAGAGTCATGGTTTAATATGCTTCTCTGAACAACAACTTCAGACACCAAAAACAATAAAGCTCCCAAACCCCACTATGAGAAAGTATGGGAAACATGATTTCCAGTCTGGTTGCCATAATGACTCCTCATTTGAAAATCTAGGATGGGCAAGGAAATGCAAACTAGCATGCCGGCGGCCACTGTGGGGTCTTGGGAGGCTCTCAGTTGATCTACCTGGTGCAGGACAACCCCACTCAATCAAGTCAGTTTGCAGGACTGACATTGTGGCTCTGAGCCTATAGGATGATGACTCATCTAAGCACAGGGAACTTCTGGAAGTTCTGAAACTTAGTGGAACCTGCAACCATTCGTTCCTTTATGGATGAATGAATGAATGGATATATCATTCACATCTACTATAGGCTAGTTCTGGATGCCAAGTGCACAGCAAGAGACAAAGCAGAAATCACTGTTTTCTTGGAACTCAATTCCAATGAGTTTTAGATCTGTCTTTTGCTTATTTACTTGAGTGAATAAAAAGTTTCATAGTTGATTTACAAAATTGTGTTAGCTTCAGGAGTATAGCAAAGTGATTGGTTATACATATTCATGTATACACACATATATTCTTTTTCAGGTTATTTTACATTATAAGCTATTATAAGATATAGAATATAGTTCCTTATGCTATACAGTAAATCCCTATTGCTTATTTTATACATAGTGGTGTATCTGTTAATCCCATACTCCTAATTATCCCTCCACTCCCCTTTCCCCTTTGGTAACCACAGATTTGTTTTATATGTCTGTGAGGCTATTTCTGTTTTCTAAATAATTTCACTTGTATTATTTTTTCAGATTCTACATATAAGTGATATAATATGTCTTTGTCTGAATTTCATTTAGTGTGATAATCTCTAGTTTCACACATGTTGCGAATAGAAATATTTCATTCTTTTTTAGAACTGAGGAATATCCCATTGTGTGTATATACACCATATCATCTTTTTTCATCTATTGATGGATACGTAGGTTGCTTCCATGTATTGGCTACTGTAAACAGTGCTGCTATGAACACTAGTGTGCATGTATCAGAAAGCTTTTACTTTTACTGTGACATAGGCTCACCCATATTAGCTTGCATGAAAAAATGCCAGTCCACCATAGATTGGAAGCACCATTTTCTTGACATATGGGCATGGACCCAACCTGGCAAAGAGAGGGATGATTGGAACAGTCTGGTGTTAGATGTTCTGGGGTTCATTTGTAATCAGCTAAGAGAGAACACCCATCTGCTCTCCAACATTGATGAGGTAGAGACAGCCACTTCATTTCCAGTATTTCATCTCCTCTCACTGGCTTGCCCAAAGCCTGTGGTTGAAAATGTTTCATAAAATCTTGACTTTCTTTGACTTTTCTTGCCCCATGGAACCTTAAGTACGGCAGGAGTAGAAGACAGCATTGTGGGAAACCATAAAGGATCCCTTGATGGGCAGATTTCATATGGGTAGGTATGTGGCTCATGGTTCTGTTTTAGGAATTATTTCTCAAATGCATGGGGTTTCCTTTTCTTTTTATAACAGCTAAATTATGAACTGATTTTCATAGCTTTCAGGCCAACAAGCAGATGCCTGTGTTATAAATGATTCCTTTCCTTGGTTCTGATACATCCAACAGCTGAGCCTAAGCCGCTTAGAAATCAGGCAACAACACGAAGGGGACTGAACAGTCTTTGAAATGAAATTCCATTATTTTGGGGTTTCATTTAGATTTCCTCCTATTTATATGGGCTTGAGTGACTATCTATCTTCAGAGCTCTCAACCTCTAAGCCCCTGACATAGGACAGCAGGGCAGAAGTAGAGAGGAGGCAGGTTGAGCGGCATGGACAAGGGCAGGGGTGGCCATTTTTCAAATATGTACTGCAGGCTTGTAAATGTCAAGCCTTAAAGTTGGACCTTCAAGAACAAATATCTTGAAGGCAGAAATAAGAGACTGCATTTAGAAAATTGCAACTAACTGGTTCTATTTTCTGTCCTCACTTTTTGGTTTGTGATTTAATCAGAAGCCTGTTGGTTATTTTTCTTTTTCTTCTTTTAGGAGTGGCAAGAGGCTAATTCAAAGGGGAAAGAATGTAAATACTCCATGGCCACGCCATCTTGGAATCTCTCTGGGGACACAGCAATGTTCACTGTAATTTGACTTCAGCTCTAGGAAATTGCTTGCATCAAAATCGAACCTCTAGCAGAAGTTGCACAAGCAAATTCATCATGGTAGGTTAACAGCAGTTATGAAAATTTCAGTCCAAATTGAGCTCAAATACATCCTAGAGCCACAGTCTTAAATTCTAGACAAGTCATTTTCCTTGCCACTTGAAAACAGAGTATCATCTTTCAATATGAACCATTTGGGACCACACACTTCAACACAATTCATGTCTAGTTAGCTAGAACTCAGTATTTTCTGGTTTTCCCATAGCAATTTTCTAAACTAATATGTTCATATAAATGCCTTTTCCATATAAATGCCTTTTCATAGACTTCTGGTCACCAGTAAAGCCAACTCATGGCTTCCACTGGGGTTGTGAATTATCTCTATTTGGGGGTGGGGATGGGTATCTCTTCATGAGGGATTACTCTATTTTTATTATGGAATTCGCAAATACACAAAAATAGCAAGCATGGTTTTAATATGGTCTTCACCCAGCTTAAACAATTATCAGCATTTGACCTATCCTGTTCTGTACTTTCTTTGCCTTTGTTTTTAATCATCTGCTTTCACCTATAGCTATATACATACATATCTTTAAAAGCTAAGACTCTCTCATTAAAAAAGTAATCTAATATTATACCTAGCAAATTAATAATGACTCCTCAGTATCATCTAATGCACAGTTTGTGCTCAGATTTCCAAAAATATCTCAAAAAATGTCTTTTGGCCATTTGTTTGAATCAGGATGCAAACTAGGCCCATGCAATGTCTCAAGTATGTCCAAATCCATAACACTTCTCATTTTTTGTTACATCATTGTTTTGGTTGAAGATAATTTTCTTTAGGGTTTAGGCATTCTTAATGAGTCATTTAAGATATCCCTCTTGTTCTGCTATTTTCTATAAACTGGCAGTAAGACCCAGAGGCTTATTGACTATCTCTAATGGAAAGAATCCATCATGGGTAGCTGTGAACTCCTGTATCAGGGACATATTATATGATGACAAGACTTATCTATGTTTGAAATGTTGTCAGACTGATTAATCTAGAATAGAGCATTTTTTATCATTTACTGATGATCTTGCCCAAGTCATATGTCATTGGTGGTGGTGGTTTAGTCATTCAGTTGTGTCCAACTCTTATGACCCAACTCTTGTAGCCCACCAGGCTCTTCTGTCCATGGTATTTCCCAGGCAAGAATACTGGATTGGGTTGCCATTTCCTTCTCCAAATCATTATGTCATTAGGGCTTATAAACTGGTGATTTCTCTAATCTGCCACTTTAGCTGCGTTTATTAGCTAAGTATGTCTAAATGAGGAACAATAACAACCAAAAGAAAACAACTTTCCTTTACCTTGAAATGCAATTCATATAAAAATTCAAGGTAATTTCTTATTTTCCTAATGTATCAGTTTTTATAATGAGCAAATACCCTAGTAACTTTCAAAGGTGACCATTTTAAAAAAAGTATCATTATGAACTTACTGATGATTCATGTTTTGATGCAATTTTTAGGGGACTGTAATGATAGGAATGGAAAGGATGAAGTCATTTCATCTTTTTTCAGTTATTCTAAGCTGTTTTCAGATAAAAAGCTCACTGTAATCTTGGCTAACTTTCCTCTTTCCATTCTCCCTTTTACCTCTCTGTCACTCTACTATTTTAGCATGCTCCCTCTATAAAAATGGCTGGAAGCAAGCACTGAGACTAGATGACATCTAAAAATCCAGGTATATATACAAATTCTCAAGGCAAACCCATGTGGGGTTTTAAGTTAAAAAAAATTTAAAAATTTGCATTTTTTTAAATTGGAGGGTAATAGCTCTATGGGTATTTAGTGAGGGATTCACACATACTTAGGGAAGGGTAGGTACAGACATCCACACTCTATATATTTGATCCATGATCTACATGTTTGATCACTAGACCCACACCATGCCCACAGCATTGAGCACAGCTGCAGAGGTGCCAGTCACTGGCAACCGTGCTCCTTTGAACACTAGTGGCCACTGGGGTAGCAGTAGGTATTGCTTTGAAAAGAAGTTTCCTGGCCAACTATTTTCAGGAAGTGCTGTGGTTCTTTTATTTCTTTTGGATATTCACAGTGTGCCCAAACAGACAGATTAGAGACTCTGAGTGGTTTTGTAATGAAGAAGCCTGTTTAACTTTGCATGTTCCAGCATTTCCCAAGCACTGGAAACATGGTAGGCTAAACAGTTAAGGCCAGAGTTCTTTGCAAGGGTGTGTGAGGAATATTAGTGGAGGAAATTAAAAAAAAACAACTTTATATGCTACTTCATATAAAATAGATAAGCAACAAGGTCCTACTGTATAGCACATGGAACTATGTTCACTATCTTGTAATAACCTATAATAAAAGAGAATCTGAAAAAGAATGTATCTATCTCTGAATCACTTTGCTGTACACCAGAAACTAACACAATATAAGTATCTCTGGTATACCTCTGAATGTGCCCTTAGTTGCAAAATATGTCTTTGCAGATGTAATTAAGGTAAGGATTTCAAGATGAGGTTATCTTGGGTTAGGGCTCTAGATGGAATGGTGGGTGTCCTGAAGACCAGACATAGAGACACAGGGGGAAGACTGTGTGAAGATGGAGATAGGGACTGAAGTAATAAATCTGCAAACCAAGAAACACCAACAATCGCTAGGGGAAGAAGCTAGGAGAGAAGAAGGAATACATTCTCAGAGAGTCCAGAAGGAATCAACATTGACGTCACCTTGATTTTGACTTCTGGCTTCCATAAACATGACAGATTAAACTTTGTTGTTTTAAGCTACTAGGATTAGGTAATTTGTTACACAGCCATTCCAGGAAATAAATACAATATGCCTGAATCAATGGAGATTGACTCAGGAGATCTGTGGTAGATGGCATTCGTACTTACTGAAAATGTCCACAGCTGATTCTGATGGACATATACATCAAGAATCACCACTTCAGGACCCTGGGGGTTGACCTGCTTATATTGACATCCTGTTGGATTTAGTCACCTGATGTGATGAGCTGACTTATTGGAAAAGACCTTGATGCTGGGAAAGATTGAGGGCAACAGGGGATGAGATGGTTGGATGGCATCACAAACTCAATGGACATGAGTTTGAGCAAGCTCTGGGAGATAGTGAAGGACAGGGAAGCCTGGCACGCTTCAGTTCATGGGGTTACAATGAGTTGTAAATGACTTAGCAACTGAAGCACAGCAATGGAATTTAGGCTCTTGCTGTGACTCCAGCAGACCAATAAAACTTTCTGCTCTTTACCCCCAAGTCTGTTTTTCAGAGAGCGCAGTCCCAAAGAAAATGCTATCAGGTCATCCCTTAGGTAGTACACTGGAAGTAGTTTTTATAGGCGGTGACGACGGTCAAGGCTGCATGAGTAGAAAGAGGACTACTCTTCTGTAGGTTCAAAGGGAGGAGACGAAGATCAGCACTTGATCATCCAATTAACCATGCGGATCTCACTTGAAGAGATCATCTCATTCTGCAGCCTGAACAAGGCGGAGCTTTTTTTCTTTTGGTAACTTGAGAAACCCTGGTCTCTTATGACTTCAAACCATTCTAGTTCACTTATAATCCTTCTAGACTCACTTGCCTTCTTTTTCTCAGCTGCCCAAGAAGGCTGCTTCTTTCATCTCCAGCTTTTATTCATCTGAAAATATCTTCTCTTCCCCACCTGTTCTCATTTTAGTGCTTAGCTTCCCTGGCTCTCTGGATCTGGTCTGCCCTCTCAGTCTTTGATTTCTCCAAAGGAGTAGGAGATGTCTCTCCAGTCCTGTCAAGAGCTAATGATGAATAAATAAGGCATCTGCTCTTAAAAATACCTCCACAAGGAGAAGTTTGCCAGTCAGGAAAGAGCTGATGTATGCTCTTCTGGTTTTCTGGTTTGACAGCTTCTCATACAGAGGCTGACTAGACCCTAGGAGGTTATTTGCTCATGGTTTAACCAAGATTATCCAGTCAAAAACTAAATTTGGGAGAAGCTGCCAAAGAAAAATTCCCAAAATTTTTGCCCCAGTTGTTTCTTCATCCAGGAAGGCTGAAGTGTGATGATGGGGGATAAGACGGTGAAGGAGATATTCCTTCTCCTTATAAACCACAGAGGTCCTGATCCAGCTCTTGGAGCCAGCCACAGTTCACCTGCTACCCAGTTCAAACAGGCTGTCGGAGCCTAGACTGGGCATTTAACCATTAGTTAATATATTATTTGTTGCTGCTGTTAAACTCGATTTGAGGAGCCTCCTTATAGCTGAACTTCTGAAGCAAAATCAAATTTTAAGTTAGGGACTCCAGGGACTTATAAATGTATACACATAAAAGAATCCCAGCAATAAAACAGTACTTGATTATTACCAAATGACTCACCCAGGTAGTAAATGTTCTAAAAGCTCAAAGAAAGAAGCTTAGGCCTGAGTGTAGTTCAGTCTGGGGTAAAGTTGCCCTTTGGAAAAGTAGAAAAAGTTTGTTGTAATCACATATCTTTTCACTGTCTGGACAGCTTCATGACTTCTAGAACTAAGGACAGTCTTTTTCAGGGGAAAGAGGAAGAAAAGGAAACAACTTTCTACAAGGTGCCAAGTAATGTGGTCAACATTTGATCTAATCCTGCCTCAGGGCAGTCCTGAGGCAAGACAGTGAAGCAAGGAAGTCAGCTTCCAGGCTGCTCTTTCCTCCTCTTGCCCACCACCTCCTTGTTGGGGTGTCCATTTTTCTCACCTGGTGTCCACGTCTCATCCTCTGAAGTCTGGCAAGCCCCTCAGTCCCTTCCTCTCAGTAAGTGCCCCATGCTCCCCCAGCTTTAAAGGGCCAGCCTGATCTATAGTCCATTTAGTCAAAGCTATGGTTTTTCCAGTAGTCATGTATGGATGTGAGAGTTGGACTATAAAGAAAGCTGAGCACCGAAGAATTGATGCTTTTGAACTGTGGTGCTGGAGAGCTCTTTAGAGTCCCTTGGACTCCAAGGATATCCAACCAGCCAATCCTAAATGAGATCAGCCCTGAATATTCATTGAAAGGACGGATGCTATAACGGAAACTCCAATATTTTGGCCACCTGATGGGAAGAACTGACTCCTGGGAAAAAGACCCTGATGCTGGGAAAGATTGAAGGCAGGAAGAGAAGGGGACGACAGAGGATGAGATGGTTGGATGGCACCACTGACTTGATGGACACGAGTTTGAGCAAGCTCCAGGAGTTAGTGATGGACAGCCTGGCATGCTTTAGTCCATGCAGTCGCAAACAGCTGGACATGACTAAGTGACTGAACTGAACTGACTTATGGTCCAGGTTGAAGTGCTTACAGAAGAACATGAAGAAAGCAGGACTTCTCAGATGAGGGTCTTCTGGGATATGAAGTTGTGTCCTTTCTTTGTAGAGATAAGTGACAATGAAAAGGCATATTTCTAATATTAAAATTTATTTTTTAAATAAATTTTTCCCAAACGGGCATTCTCTGGAGTCTGTGAGAATTTTATTACCTTAAAAAATATACTACTCGAAATAGAGCTACCATATGACGCAGCAATCCCACTCCTGGGCATATATTTGGAGAAAAGCATAATTTGAAAAGATTCATATACCTAGTCATGTCCAACTCTTTGTGACGCCATGGACTGTAGCCCACCAGGCTTCTCTGTCCATGGGATTCTCCAGGCAAGAATACTGGAGTGGGTAGCCATTCCCTTCTTCAGGGGATCTTCCTGACCCATGGACTGAACCCTGGTCTCCTGCACTGCAGGCAGATTCTTTGCCATCTCAGCCACCAGGGAAGCCCCTTTCTTTTTTCACTTTCAGTGTTCATAGCAGCACTATGTATAATAGTCAGGATGTGGAAGCAACATGAATGTCAATCAACGGAAGAATGGATAAAGAAGGTGTGGTATATATAAACAACGGAGTATTACTCAGCCATAAAAAGAACAAAATAAGGCCATCTGCAGTGATGTAGATGGATGTAGAGATTATCACACTGAGTGAAGTAAGTCAGACAGAGAAAGGCAAATATGATATGATACTACTTATATGTAGAATCTAAAAAAATGGTATAAATGAAGATATTTACAAAAAACAGAAATAGACTTACAGATGTAGAAAACAAACTTAAGATTACTAAGGGGAAAGTGGGGGTGGAAGGAATAAATAAAGAATAACTAGAGTCCCCTAGAGTACAGGGAACTCTGTTCAGTATTCTGTAACGACCTATATGGGAATAGAATCCAAAGAAAAGAAAGAAAGTTAGTCGCACAGTCGTGTCTGACTCTTGAGCTCCTATGGACTGTAGCCTGCCAGGCTCCTCTGTCCATGGGATTTTCCAGGCAAGAGTACTAGAGTGGGTTGCCATTTCCTTCCCCAGGGGAATCTTCCTGACCCAAGGATCAAACCTAGGTCTCCTGCATTGCAGGCAGATTCTTTACCAACTGAGCTACAGAATCCAAATAAGAGTGGATACATTTATACATATAACTGATTCACTTTGCTGTACAGCAGAAATGGACACAACACTGTAAATCCACTCTACTCCAATAAAAATTAACTAGAAATATACTACTCAATATGAGATACATTCTACTTGATTCAGCATCCTTCTTGTCCTCCTAGGAAATATAAATAGAAGGAAAGCTCTGGTGACTGAGGCGAGGAGGTAGATGGGATGCTTAAGGGTAATAGCCATAGTAGCAGCAGCAGCAAGAGTAAAAAGAATAAAATATCTAATTTTTATTCTACATCTACTTTGTGCCAGGAATTTTCCTATGTACCTATCTGCTCCTCAAAATGATCCTCTAAGATAGATGTCAATATCACCATTGACAGATAAATCAGCGTCCACAGCATGTCAGCAGTATGCCAGGTGCATCCACACATAACAACTCATGTTCCCCAGCTCCCCGAACTCCGAGGTCCTCATCACATAGCTTGGGACACCAACTGCAACCAACAAGAGAATTTCTACAACCACTACTGGTTTAGAAGAACAAACACCTCTAATACTTTTGTAGCACATTCTTGTCTGCTTTTCCCTAGGAGAAAGAAAAACGGCAGAAGAGAAAATGCATTTGCTGCTCTCAGATTTGGGAAATGATTCTCATCAGTGTCAGTGTTGTGGAGAGGATGCTAAACTCAAACGCCATGAGATCTAAACTAACACTTCCCCCTCTACCTTCCTTCTGCATTTGCTCTCAAGTCTCTCCTGGAACTCAGTATAATATTCATTTAACCAATAATCATTTTGTATCAGGCCCTGTTTATGTTGTGGCAGAAGAGAGTAGGGCATATAAAGATGAGGGAAGACCAAATTCTTTCCCTCTAAGAGTTTACAATTGAAGGGAAGTTACCATATGGATACAGGCCACCTGAGTTCAACCAAAAGATGTACAACCTCAAAAGCTCTTGGAATTCAGAAGAAGAGTTCTAGTTCAGTTATTTTTGGTTTAAATATGTATCATTTCTTATTGCATACATTTGCCATTTCTCTGGGATCTGCTTGGCAGGAGCACAGAGCTGCTCCTGGAAATGTTTGCTCTCCTATGAACCCAAACTTGGAGTGCTACAACTATTGATTATGGAATATTAAGTGAGGAAAAAAGAAGAGTTAAAGGCTGCTTTTCCATAACACCCAAAAACAAAAAGATAATCTGTAGCAGTAAAGACACAAATATTACCTAAGAACATGTTGAGGACACACAAAGGCCATTCATCTGAACAGTAACATCTACTATGATGAGGTGGGGTTTCTGACTTATGAGTCTTTCATGATGCACAATTTCCTAACAGGACAGTCTCCTGTCTTTATTCTTCAGTGTGGATTCAGTGCTCAGTGGCAGCAGTCAGCTTATGGATGATCCACAAACCCACAAAGTCAAGCCTGCCCTCAAACTGAAGCTGTGTATTGTTGACTAACTAACTCTTCATAAGATAACATGTTATGTGATAATGATGACAGATCTCAGACAGTTCAGTTGCAAACTATTGCCTATTCAATCCATCACACCAAGCATTCACAGATGCTCAGCTTTCATTTTGTGGAATACCAATAATGATAGAAATGTACAAGTCCACACTGCTTGGTAGATACTGTTAATCTTACTTTACAATAGAATGTTTTTCAGAGGAGGTGACTGTGAAGGAAATTCATAAAATGCATCCTGGATTCTCGTTAATGTTACCAACTGAAGACAATTTTCTATAGGAGACTAAAAAACAACAACAAATTCAAACATGATGACTAAAAATACCTTATTACAGAAACAATCTTTTTTCTGTTTATAAAAGGGGTTGGCATACTTTTTATTCAGGGGCCAGATAGTAAATATTTTAAGCTTGCAGACTTGTCTATGTTTTAGTTGCTCAGCTCTGCCATGGTATTCCCAAAGCAGCCATAGATGATCTGAAGCAAATAGGTCTGGTTGTATTGCAATAAAACTTTACAAAACAAGCATCTGGTCTGATGACTGCAGCTTGCCAAGCCCTGGTTTAAATATTTGTTGGTCTTAAAAAAAGAATTAGCTTTTTTTGTATTATATATTGTGAATTACTTGCAAATCAATTTCCTAGAAATTATATACATTTAAAATCCCTTTGAAAGTTGTATAGACTATTTTATTTTTTAAATTTTTAATTGAAGGATAATTGCTGTATAATATTGTGTTAGTTTCTGCCATACATCAAATGAATCAGTCATAGGATACATATATCCCCTCCCACTTGAACTTCCCTCCCACCTGCCACCCCATTCTATCCCACTAGGTTGTCACAGAACACTGGATTTGAAACCCCTGCATCATATAGCAAATTCCCACTGGCTATCTATTTTACGTATGGTGCAATCAGTTGTCTCAAGTTATTTTTTGTTTAAATACATATTATCTCATATTACATGTGCTTGCCATAAGGCACGCTATTATCTGAATTTCTATTCAATGTACCTGTTTTTGAATTTCATAAATCTTTTTTATAAATGTGATGTTCAGTCTGCTTTCTTATTGCACAGATGAATCTATATTAAAATCAGGGCACACCTATGATGAATTCAAGATTTTTTTTCTCAGTGCAAAAGTACACATTATCTGAAAAACTGTGCATTGCATGTAGGAGCTGGTGTGGACAAAGGCCTTTTAGGAATGACAGAGTCTGGGGTCCTCACCCTAGAGAGGCTTCTGCGTGCAGAAGCAAGAGCTTTCTTGAGAGCAGTGATCCCAGAGTGGGTTTTGAAGCTGTAGAACTTAGCAATTCAGCAGGGCTGCAGGCTAGAACTCCAAGGTCACAATCAACTTTGGGATGCTTTAACTTTCAGATCATGAAAGAGTTTGCCACCCACTGGGGTTATCCAGGGTGAAAGAATGGTTGTCTTGGATTTCACCCCTGAGAAGTGTGCATTACGCTCTGGAAGAGATACCACGCTAGGAGTGGGTATAGAGAGGCCACACAGGTCCCTGGAATTTTTAGACGGATGTTTAATCGCCCTTCTCAGGCTTGAAAAAAATATTACTCACTTCCATGATCCAGGTTTTCTGAAGCTTATACCCACAGACTTCCAATTCTTTTCTTACTGTTTTAGGATCCGTTATAAACAGACAACCTTGACATACATTGACAGTCAGAAAGGACCTGCAGGTGCTTGAGGAGGCTGGTCTTGAGCTGTGGGCTCGCTCCCCACTCCAGATATTCAGTTAACGCTGGCCTGAGCGGGTGCACAGAGAACAGGTCTCTCATAAATTGAATGGGAAGCATCTACTCACTGCTGATTATGGCCCAGCAAATTGCTGGGAGTTGAGGAGGATAAAGAAATTAAGACCTACTATTTATCTTACAAAGAATCGTTAACTCCCCAACAATCACATGTGAAGGCAGACAGCGTATAATGAAGCACCATCACTGGGAACTAATAGCAGGCATTATCTGCATATTTCAGGCTGGAAAAAGTCACTATCAAGTCTCTACTTGAAGATAACTGAACACTGTTATTTCACTGATCAATAACATGCATTATCTACACTTTATTTTGTTCATTTAGGTGCAGATATAAAGCATCACACTGCTGGTACTTTCTTTAATCTCTCGTTGGTCGGTTAAAGAGACTTAGGAGAACTGTGGGCTTTTGGGGTAGCTCAGCTGGTAAAGAATCTGCCTGCAGTGCAGGAGACCTGGGTTCGATCCCTGGGTTGAGATGATCCCCTGGAGAAGGAAATGGCAACACATTCCAGTATTCTTGCCTGGGAAATCCTATGGACAGAGGAGCCTGGAGGGCTATAGTCCATGGAGTCACAAGAGTTGGACATGACTTTTCATGCAAAGATGGGCACAAAAAAGGACAGAAATGGTATGGACCTAACAGAAGCTGAAGATATTAAGAAGAGGTGGCAAGAATATACAGAACAACTATACAAAAAAGATCTTCATGACCCAGATAACCACGATGGTGTGATCACTCACCTAGAGCCAGACATCTTGGAGTGTGAACTCAAGTGGGCCTTAGGAAGAATCATTACAAACAATGCTAGTGGAGGTGATGGAATTCTAGCTGAGCTATTTCAAATCCTAAAAGATGATGCTGTGGAAGTGTTGCACTCAATATGCCAGCAAATTTGAAAAACTCAGCAGTGGCCACAGGACTGGAAAAGGCCAGTTTTCATTTCAATCCAAAAGAAGGGCAATGCCAAAGAATGCTCAAATTACCACATAATTGAACTCATTTCATATGCCAGCAAAGTAATGCTCAAAATTATCCAAGCTAGGCTTCATCAATACGTGAACTGAGAACTTCCAGATGTTTAAGCTGGATTTAGAAAAGGCAGAGGAACCAGAGATCAAACTGCCAACATCTGCTGGATCATAGAAAAAGCAAGAGAATTCCAGAAAAACATATTCTTCTGCTTCATTGACTATGCTAACACCTTTGACTTTGTGGATCACAACAAACTGTGGGAAATTCTTCAAGAGATAGGAATACCAGACCACTTGACCTGCCTCCTATGAAACATGTTTGCAGGTCAAAAAGCAACAGTTGGAACTGGACATGGAACAACAGACTGGTTCCAAATTGGGAAAGGAGTACGTCAAGGCTGTATACTGTCACCCTGCTTATTTAACTTACATGCAGAGTACATCATGTGAAATGCGCTGGATGAAGCACAAGCTGGAATCAAGACTGCCTGGAGAAATATCAAAACCTCAGATATGCATATGACACCGCCCTTATGGCAGAAAGCAAAGAGGAACTAAAGAGCCTCTTGATGAAAGTGAAAGAGAGGGGTGAAAAAGATGGCTTAAAACTCAACATTCAAAAAATGATGATCATGGCATCCAGTCCCATCACTTCATGACAAATAAATGGGGAAACAGTGGAAGCAGTGACAGACTTTATTTTGGGTGGCTCCAAAATCATTGCAGATGCTGACTGCGATCATGAAATTAAAAGGCTCTTGCTCCTTGGAAGAAAAGCTATGACAAACCTAGACAGTGTATTAAAAAGCAGAGATATTACTTTGCCAACACAGATCTGTAAAGTCAAAGCTATGGTTTTTCCAGCAGTCATGTACGGATGTGAGAGTTGGACCATAAAGAAAGCTGAGTGCCAAAGAATTGACACTTTTGAACTGTGGTGTTGGAGAAGACTCTTGAGATTCCCTTGGACTGCAAGGAGATCCAACCAGTCTTCCTAAAGGAAATCAGTCCTGAATATTCATTTGAAGGACTAATGCTGAAGCTGAAACTCCAATACTTTGGTCACCTGATACAAAGAGCTGACTCACTGGATAAGACCCTGATGCTGAGAAATACTGAAGGTAGGAGGAGAAGGGGACAACAGAGGATGAGATGGTTGGATGGCATCACAGACTCAATGGACATGTGTTTGAGTGAGCTCCAGGAGTTGATGAAGGACAGGGAAGCCTGGTATGCTGCAGTTCATGCGGTCGCAAAGAGTTGGCTACAACTGAGTAGCTGAACAACAACAGGAGAGCTGTTTGGTCTCTTTCTCCGTTTCTTCTCGGATAAAGTGTGTAATTCTACTGGCCTTCCTCTGACCTCAGAGAAGCAAGCATAGAGGCTAAATAGTCTCTGCAGGATGCTTGGCATTATCAGAACCTTAGTGCTGTCTAGGAGAAGGCAATGGCACCCCATTCCAGTACTCTTGCCTGGAAAATCCCATGGGCGGAGGAGCCTGGTAGGCTGCAGTCCATGGGGTCGCTAAGAGTCGGATACGACTGAACGACTTGACTTTCACATTTCACTTTCATGCATTGGAGAAGGAAATGGCAACCCACTCCAGTGTTCTTGCCTGGAGAATCCCAGGGACAGGGGAGCCTGGTGGGCTGCGGTCTATGGGATCGCACAGAGTCGGACACGACTGAAGCGACTTAGCAGCAGCAGTGCTGTCTGTGAGTTAGAAAGGGCTACCACTAGTTTGGGTGCAAAAAGTAGCCAACATAAACACCATTTCCTGAAAAGGGATCCTAATTATCTATGTTAACTTACTGTGTCGTCTACTGAGTTGTCTGTAAACAGTACGCTGTCAAGAATTCAACGTCAGCTTTGATGTCACAGCCCTGTGCTACTCTCTAATGTGTGTCTAAAGCTCAATAAGTAAAGGCTGCACATTCTAAGACACGATCTGTGCAAGGACACACTTCTTTTATCCTGCGTTTCTTTTACATGGATTGTTAGCTTTGCTTATTTCAGCTGTATTGTCAACTAATAAGCCCTTAAGTTTGAAAATATCTGATGAAAAAGAATGATTAAAGCCAAGAGGGTCATTTGGCTTTTAGGGGGCAGTGGTGGGTCACAGGCAGGAGGGAGGCTTCTATTCCTTTGGCACTGGAAGTGCCTGTAGGATAGTACAGTGACGACATAGGAACATCCTGGGACCTCCCCCTAAGACTAGATCCATGACACTAGTCCCATGACCTGACAATAAGGTTCCATGGAAGGCTTTTGGGAAAGGCTGTAATTACTTATAGTAATGGACAGGAAAAATGTCTCCTCCTGCATATTTTAATCTCTATCCTCTCATAAATGGCTGCCGGAGGATATAAAGCTACTGAGTGGGAGCCAAAGAATAATTAAGATACTGGGGGAACACCTGGCTTCTGTTTTTTGAATTTTTGTTTTGTGTCCATGCAAAATCCACTGACTACTCATTAAAGATTTGGCATTTGCCAGGTCCTTACCAGGTGCTGTAAGATAATAAGGATGTAAACGATAAAGCCCTTATTCTTTGGGGGTAGTATAGTCTATCAGAGGGAACAGAAAGCATATAAGAGTCTCCATTAGGTTGAAAGAAATGACATTAATGATATTTAAGGTCCAAAATGGAATTGAGAACGGGAAACTTCCTACAGTTCATTCTAATTCTTGTTGGAATATAAATAAGAGCCATAAGAGAGTAAAGACCATGGAGCCAGGTACTATTCTAAGTACTTTAAATATATCAACACTTAGAATCCTCATCACAGCCTTACGAGGTAGATACTATTAGCATGTTCATTTTAGAGATGAAAAAGCAAAATTAAACAGAACCAAGGGACAAAGAGGTCACAAAACTTAAGTAAGATCTTGCAGGAAGTAAGCTGTAGAAGTGGACTACATCAAAGTTGCAGAGGTTGAGTTCTTGAAGTACTGGGCTGCATACTACCTCTCTCAGAGGGAAAGAAAGGGTTACCAAGATTCCAAGATGGATGCACACATTCTCTTGGGGGAACTGGGAAAAGCTTTGTGGATAAAGCAATATTTGAAATATACCTTAAAGACAAAAATCCATAAAGGTTTGCTCCCACCTGGGAGAGAAGAAGAGAATTTCTGGCAAAGAAGTCATTATGCAAGGCTATAATGAGCAGGAGTTCTGCCGACATAAACATGGGTGTAAACAGCATACAAGGGAGATGATGCTGGAAATACACACAGGATCCATGTTGTGGGCCTTCTTAAAGGATGGAGAGAGGAGTTTATTAATAGTTGAGGAAACAGTGGGGAGCTACTGAAGATGACGGGGCAGAAGAGTCACTGGATCAGAGGTAGGGAAGAAGAATGAATGTGGAAGCAGAGGGTAGGGGGCTGGAAACAGGAAAAAAAATAGGAGGTAGGGAAGCAAAATTAGGAGGCTAGGACAGGAGTCCACCTATGAATGTACAGTAAGGACCCCAACAAGCAAGAGGATAGTTATTACAGTAAATTATCTCATATATGAGTTTTTTTAATTAAGTTTTTCATTTCATATTGGAGTATAGCTGATTTACAATGTTGTGTTAGTTTGTATACAACAAAATAATTCACTTATACATGTATCCAAAATCTTCCTCAGAAAGATGTGCAATCAGCTAATAATTTCTCTAATACTTAATAAGTCTTAAGTATTTGTTCCATATAACCATCAAATCCTGTGCCAAAAACCAATGGAGAGAGAGATGAAATTATTAAAAAAACAAAACACATGAGACCACAGCAGCCTGACTCCGGAGTCTGCCTACTTCAGGAACACTGTCTTTCTCTGAAAGATTCTAACCATCCTCATCACTTTCCCCCACAACTAAAAGCAGCTTTCTTTGTAGTAAGTTTGTGCCATTACTTCTTTCAAGTATACAAAGATGTCTATCTCTTTCAACTGTAAACTCCTTCAAATCCCTTCTTAGCCTGTATGTGTATTTTTGCTCATATTTATATCTCTGCATTGGTGAATTACACTGCTACCCATGTGTGTGGGCTGAAAACTTCTCATGGGACTTTTAAAAATAGTTCATTCTTTCCAGAAAATATTTCTCAAGCCTGTACTCTGTGGAAGGTATGTTTGTATGGGCCCATAACTGCATAAACACCCATTCACATGGATGAGGTCCTGTACCCACACAGAGAGCAAAGCCCTGAGGGCTTAGAAGATGGGCCAGACACTTGATGAGCAAGAAAAGAAAGAGATGAGTGCAATGGACGATTCTTTAGGTGGTGCATTGCGTGGGTTAATCTTAGCTGGTCTGGTTTGACCACATGCTTTTTCCCCAGAGTATTGCTTGGCAATGCCATGTATGGATCATGTTAACTAAAGATGGATGATGCACTTTAGTCATGGGTCCCCAAATTATTTCAGGGCAAGATATGTCAGCTTGTTGATGCTGCTTAGCAATAGAATTAGATTTATGATTTGTGCCTAAGTTCACTGGAACTGGGGGCCTGACAGTTAAGGCTGTCTACATAGCTAGGGTGTACCTACATGACCAGCTCACTCTAGGAAACTCCGTCATGAGCAGACTTTGGGCTTCCTGGTACTGAGGTGTTTGGCAGGAACATGAGTAGTGGTTCCAGACCTGGACACAAAGGGTGACTGTTGTGACTGGGAAGTGAGAGGACAAAAAGGCCCACACTTGGGTTCTGCAGATCCTGGTCAGTGCCATTTCCCATCTACTGTTGCTGTACTGTATCTTGCCTGTCAGGAAGCTGTCCTCTGAGTATACACCACTTGATTTCTATGATTCTTTGAGCAATAGAGCCCTGAAGGTGGTCAATGTGCAGTTAATACAGGCGGCGAGATCTGATCCTCTATGAATGCCCCCCATCCCCCTGTAAGCCAAGAGGTTCCATGATAACAAGATGGGGGTAGGGGGATTGGTGGGAATTGTTAAGTGTGCAAAAGGGTAGGTAGTCAGGGAGCTATAAAGGATACTTCCATTTAGTTATTTTATTTGCAATATCATTTATTACTTGCTGTGTTCAAGGTACCATTTGGGGTACTGCGAACTATACAACCCTGAATAAGACACAGCTGCTCATGATCCGGAGAGGGAGATAAGAGAAATATGCAAACAACTATACTCCAAAGCAGTGTTTAACATATTACTTCAGAGTGGTAAGGAATCACATGACCTCCTTCAAAGACACACATGAAGGAAGGAGGGATTGCTCCAGGCCAAGGGTTAAAGTGTTTTGGCTGAACCTTAAAGTATGGGCAGGATTTATATTTCCAGAATGTGGGATAAGACAGGAGGAGGACAGTTTGGGAAGATGGGATGGCATGAACAACATCCCAGAGGAGGGAAAGCACCCAGGGGAGGAGTGACTCGGCTAGACTTACAATTGAGGTCAGGTGACAGACGGTGGATTCGAGTGTCTTGGAATAGGTTTGCAGTTTAAATTTTAGGTAGTGGGGAGGGTACTAGAGACAGGGCAATTTAGAGCAGAGGGATATGTTGGATTCTGAACATCTTTATTGGCAAAGGAAGGAGAGGTGGGAAGAGGGTGGAAGGAGGGAGACAGTTACTAAGGGGTTATTGTGACCCCTTAGTATAAAGTCGAGGTGGCCTGCAGAAGGGTGGTGGCATTTATTTATGTTTGGATAGTTCTGTCTAGGATTCTCTCTGAGAAGGTTTATTTATTTTTCTTCCATGGGGTTTTGCTTCGAATCTAAGAATTCAGAAAAGTGCACATAGAAAATGTATACATTACAATTGTAAACTGACGGATCATGAACAATAGTTTTTTTTTTTTCTTAACTGGAGTAATACTGATTTACAATGTTGTGTTAGTTTCTGCTGTACAGTGAAGTGACTCAGCTATATGCATACATACATCCCCCGTCCCTGTTGGACTTCCCTCCTACCTAGTCCCCCCTCCTCCACCAGGCATCCTATCCACCTAGGTTCCACAGAGCACTGAGCTGAGCTCCGTGATCAGAGTTGGGCATGACTGATCGATGAACACTTTCACGGATGAAAGTAAGTAGCTATTCTTCTTGCTCATCACAAAGACAAAAAAAATTAACATATGCAAAATAAGTGGCAGCAATTTCTTCAACATATCCGCCATACTCAGAGGCTGTCTTTCAACAAAGCCCAAAGCTTGAGCTCCTCAGACCCCATGACATGGCAAAGAAAATGGCTTGGGGAAATTCTACCACCACTTTGGGGGTATTATATTTGTGTGTGCGAGAGGGTTTCAGTGTGGGATAGAGCATGCGCCAATTAGTAAATTCGTAACTCATTCCTTCTCATTTCCTTACAGAAAGTAGCAATAAGTCACATTATCTTCTGACTGAAGGCTCTGGAACATACTGGCTGGGATAATGCAAACATAACTAACAGTGAGCCCTTTTACAGCCCCTCACATTAATTAGGGAGCAGATTAACATGTCAGATGCTTCTAAAATAGGAGGGTTGTAATGAGTCTGTGGTCTGGCACAACTGAAACATTGATGACGTTTGTTAAAAACAGCACCAACCCTCCCTTTGAATGACCTCCAAGAAAAATGATGTTTACATTGCATATTAGAAATGTAGCCTGCAATTTAGTCATAAAATCCCAATTATGGTTTCATGACGCTGGAATGACCCATGAAACAGCAATGGCTTAAACAGTCAGGTACACTGTCTTCCCTTTCTTTATTGTGTAATGTGGACTTGAGCATATACTTCAACTGAGGAAGAGAAAATCCATCCATAGAATTTAATTAAAGGTACCTACTATGTGGGGCTTCCCAGGTGGTTCAGTGGTAAAGAATCTGCCTGCCAATGCAGAGACAGGAGTTCGATCCCACGGTTGGGAGAATCCCCTGGAGAATGAAATGGCAACCCACTCCAGTATTCTTGCCTGGGAAATCCCATGGACAGAGGAGTCTGGTGGGTCCCCGTCCACAGGGTCGCAAAAGAGTCGGACATGACTTAGAGACTAAACAAAACCACCACCACCTACTAGGTAATTAGGATTTTTTTAGGGCATGTGAGGGATTTAGAAGCAGCAGAAAACAGGAGCTTTGCCTTAATTGACTGCAACATAATTAAGTCTTGAAGCCCACACAACTTTTTGAGTTCTGTGCATGGTACGGACATATACATGACGATGTTGTGAGGTATAAATGTTATCACGGAGCAGTGAGCAAAGTTCTATGGAAGCATAGAGGCAGAACAGGTTTCTGGGGCTAAAGGATTTCGAGAGGTGTTCCCAAGAGAGCAGATGTTTGAGTTCAGCCTTTAAGATAAAGAAAAGATTGTCACAGGACAAGAGGGGAATGTGCAAGTCATGTTAAGGAGAAGAGACAGCTTGAATGAAGGCAGAATTTCAGAGTCCAAGGTGATTTGGTTAAAGGGAAAATTTAACTGTCTGTTAATGTGATCATTAGGTAAAGAAATACCTCAAAGTAATAATGACAATATGATACAGGACTTGTAAAAAGAAAGATTCCTAAACTCAGTAACCTACTTGCTGGCTCACATAAATTATTTCATCTTTCTTTTCTTTGCATTAAGTTGGTCTTACTTAACCTCTAAGGCTGGGCTTCCCAGGTGGCTCAGCAGTAAAGAATTCGCCTGCTAATGCAGTGGACACAGGTTCAATCCCTGGGTGGGGAAGATCCTCTGGAGAAGGAAATGGCTAGCCATTCCAGTATTTTTGCCTGGGAAATCCCATGCACGGAGGAGCCTGGCGGGCTACAGTCCAAAGAGTTGGACATCATTTAGCAACTAAACAACAATAACCTATAAGACTAACCATATGAGAGAAATAAAGAAGCAGCCTTTTTTTTTTCTTCTCCAAAGAGGACATGAAGATGGCCAACAGGCACATGAAAAGATGCTCAACATTAGTAATCATCAAGGAAATACAAATCAAAACCACAATGAGATATCTCACACCTGGAAGAATGGCTATCATCAAAAAGAATACAAATAACAAATGTCAGCAAAGATGTGGAAAAAGGGGAAGCCTTATACACTGTCGGTGGGAATGTAAACTGGAGTAGCCATCATGGAAAACAATATGGGGGTTTCTAAAAAAACTAAAAATGACCTAGCAATTCCACTCCTGAGCATATATCTCCCCAAAACAAAAACACTAATTCAAAAAAATACATTTATCCCAATGCTCATAGCAGCACTATTTACAGTTGCTGAGATATGGAAGCAATGTAAGTTGCATCAACAGATGAATGGATAAAGAAGATGTGATATATACATGCAATGGAATACTACTCAGCTATAAAAAATGAAATTTTGCCATCTGCAGCAGCATGGATGGCCCTGGGGGGCATTATGCTAAGTAAAATAAGTCAGACACAGAAAGATGAGTACTGTATGATGTCACTGATATATGCAATCTAAAAAACTTAACACACTAATGAAAAAAAGAAAAAGAAGCAGACTCACCGATATGGAGAACAAACTAGTGGTTACCAGTAGGGAGAAGGAAGGGGCTTGGGGTCGGGGGGAAGGGTTATTATGCGATTATATGGTATCATGTGTGTGAAACTTCTGAAAATTGTAAAGCATTACAGAATTTAAAGAATCTTTCACTCAGTTCAAAGAAAAGCAGAAAAGAAGCAGCCTTGTGGAGAAGTTGACAAAGAAATTCTGAGAAAAAAAATTTTTTTTTTTTAGTTTGCCCCTGCAGTTTCAGTTATTAATTCATCCAGTTACCATATCCTAAATAAAACAGAGTAAGGGCAGTAGCTTGAACTGTAGTAAAATCTGGACAGTATTGCCAAAGGTGGAAAAAGGACTGAAATTCTTACTTGTCTCTAGGCCTGGATATAGTATCTGCAGACTCTGAGATGCTCTGACAAAGAAAGCTGGTGTGGCTGAAAGAGAAAGAGGAGAAAAAACCCCATTAGTCACCCCTGTAAAAAATGGTCCGATGTGACCTTGTTACATTCCCATTTTCAAATGTCAACATGTGACCTGGCCCAACCTCACAAAAATTCTCTCCTTTCTTCTGTCTTTTCAAAACTAAAATTGCACCTACCCTCTAAAAGGAACTCCTAAATATTCAGAGCAAATGGAAACCTTTTGTTTAGTCGCCTCTGGTCTCACGCCTGGACACAGTCAGGAAGGATGAAAAATTGCCTTCCTACATCATTTGGGTCCAAACTTAAGTCTTGCTTGTGAAAACAAGGAGGAACATAAATTCTTTTTAAAAGCAGTATTAAAAACAGTTCAGTCAAACACGTTTATTCTTAGAAACAAACATGTGAGCAACCCCGGGAGTAGGGAAGGAATGAGGGCAAGTGAAAAACTGGACAAGAGGGAAAGACAGAACTTTAGGACGCGAGATGGGCAATGAGTCATCTATTATAAAGGAGTTCTAATGGTACTGATACTAGTATTAGGTTACATTAAAAACAGGCAAAATGGAACACGATCAACATAGCTATCACTGAACTGTTGAACTGGGTTGAACTGCAAACACCTCAACTGCAAACATACTGTAACTGCTGTCTGGTTTTGGTGGAGAAGGAAGCATCTGTAAGATTCTTCTCATCCCATCAGGTGATCCCTGGGTTGCTGGAGAGGCAGTGTGACCCAGGGCCACAACAAACACACAGCACTGCCTCAGAGCAGCAAAACTGCTAATGCTCCTGGTGCTCAACAGAAACCCACAGTAACAGTGCTAAGAAAGCGTTCTCTGATATGAAGAAAGCAAGAGGAAGAAAATGAAGATGCAGGGACAGTGAACTGGCCCACATCCATCTCCCTGAATTTCAGAATGGGTGAATCCTGTCCATCTGTCCTGATCCACTTTTCAATGTGTTTTTTCACTAACTCCTCCCACCTGGTCAACCAGTAGGAAGCAGCTGTCAGGTCTGGAGCTCAGAATATAGAACCTAACAGAGGAAATTAAGATCCTCTCATCAAACGCTGCAGAATTCTAACCCTTAAAAGTTTTTGCAGCCTGGGCATATCAGGGAGAGTATTTTTCCAAGCGAAGTTAGGTTTGGGGGCCTTTGGTGAATAATATTGTAAATTCTCTATGACTTTCAGCTCCAAAAGGATTTCTTTTCATTCTCTCTCTCAATTTTAATATTAACTTTATCTGCAGAAGTTCATTTACTCCCAAATGCGATAAAGAATTATGACAGAAAGCAAATAGAATACACGTTTCCCTAGAGTAGATAATGTACTACACACGGATTTTAACGTGACCAGAAAGGAAAATTGCATTTTACAAAAATGCCCTCAAGTCTACTCACTGCCTTGAGACTCTTAGTCTTTGTTATTATCATTATCTAGACCCCAGCCCCCACCTTTAATTCCTTGCTACAAACCAGAGAACACTTTATTACCCCTTGCCCTAAATTGGGCACTAGAGCATTATTTTTGGTCAAGGTTGGGCAAGTTTATATAACTTTTAACTGTGAATGACCTCCTTCACTGACAACTATGTATGCCTTGAGAATGTTAAAAAGGGTCCAAAAAAAGAGGAAAATTAAGTCAATCAGGGACGACAACACACAATCATCTGTGTTATTTGGTCAAAATTATCCAGTGAGTTTTTCTCCATTTTCAGCTTGACACCGAGTAAAAAGATACCAGTTTCCAGGCTCAGACCAGCAGGAAAGTTGATGAATTTCCAGAACGATGACTGATACAGACAGTGGGGGTGGGGGAGTCAGTTATGAGGCCCCAGGGGAGCCCACAGAGCCAAACCTCAGGCCCGGAAATGCTTGGGCAGCGCTGGCCACCCTCGACTCTTTTGCTTTCCTTGCAGACAGAGGTCTGGTGCCTTCCTCTTTATGGTGTCTTTGGTAACATTTTCATGAATCAGAAAGTCTTACTCAGCTAACAGCCTCCACAGAATACAGTGAATCAAGGCATAAAAGCAACAAATGCATCCTTGGGGAAGAACCACAGATTTACACCAGCACCGAGAGGGCGCTGATTACAAAGTCAAGAACCATGAACAAAACTGTGATGCCTTAGTCAACAGAGGTATCACCCTCGGTGGTCAATTTTAGTGTCCCAGCTGACCTCGCTGTCTAGAAGTGCTGAATAATAGAGGAAAACAAGTGAGGGGTGGCAATAATGAGAGAAGCACTGCTCTGGTATATCCTATGGGGGGCTTTGAAATCCTGGCATTATAAAATGAATCAGCTACAGCCCTGGGCCTCGGTGAGCCCACAGTTTTTGGGCAGGGATATATTAAGGAAGGAGTGGTCTGCATTGGAGGAACAATGCAGTGTCCTTTAACAAGTCAGGACACTTCCTGGGGAAGGTGATCCCTCGGATGGTGCTGAGTTTGGGATAACTAAGCAAATGAGAAGGAAAGGATAAGGCAGTTGGTGCCAAGGGAAGCACTGAATAAAGAGGGGGCTAAGACATGGCCGGGGCGTGTAAGTCACAATCTGTTGGGAGTGGGTAGAGCACAGCTGACCGGGGATGTGTTGAGTGGGGAGAGGTCATGTTAGGATGGTCTTTCCAAAGAACTTAACTGTGATCCTGCAAACACTGGAGAACTACTCCTTTGCGGGGCCTTGAGGTAGAGCTTCTCATGGTGAACCTGCTTAAGAACAAACTGCAATCTATACTTTTCTACTTATGTCCAACGCTGTGCTCAACTTCCCAACCATGGCACACAATTGGATCTCAGTTTCTCTGTCTGTAAAATGGGGCCAGTTGTGGTATCTACACAGTGAGGTTTAAGTCAATGTATTAAATACAATAAAATATATTAAATATGCAATATAGTAAGTGCTTAGAGTTAGATATTATTTTTATTATTGTCACTGTTATTATTGCTACCATTACCCTGAAAGTAGAGGAGAGCATGGCAACCCACTCCAGTATTCTTACCTGGGAAAGCCCATGGACAGAGGAGCCCAGCAGGCTACAGTCCACAGGGTTGCACAGAGTCGGACATAACTGAAGCGACTTAACATGCATGCACGCACGCACCCTGAAAGTAAGGGCTCGTCTTTTACAACAAAGAACTCAGTGCAATTCTTTGTTGTAAGAGAATGTGACAATCACAAGTAGACTTTGTGAGCTTAAGGCTTTGCACATGTGAAGACATGATTCAGTCCTAAGTGCACCAGGATCTGCTCTATTTATTGAGGTCCTCCTGTGCAGGCTGGACACAAGCAGTGGGACCCTGGAGAAGTGAGATCAGTGGCACTGAGAATGGGAATCTACCTGGGACTCAATGCAGTCATTTCCAGTTCTTGTAAGTTGGGGAAAGTAGGAAAGTCAGTATGGGAGAATTAACGTTTTGCTGAGGACTGTACTTTACCTGTTGTGCAGCAGTGGCATTTGGAATCAGCCATGAATAGTGCAAACACAAGTAGGTAAACCAAGATACAGCATATGGCAACCATCTTGCCATCAACCATGGCAGGAGAACACAGAGTGCCTCATAAGGCATCTGCCATAAAACAAGCACTGGTTGATGTCAGCTATCATCATTATTAGCTTATGGTTACTATAAAGACAGTGCTGATGTAACTGTCATGAAATCTGCATTTCAAGACTTTCTCTGATTGCAATACTCATTTTGTGGTATACACAGATATCAAACCATCGTGTTGCACACAAACTTGCACAATATTTTATGTTAATTTTATCTCAATAAAGCTGGGGAAAAAAAGACTTCCACTGAAGTCTCCCTTGGGCAGTAAGTTGTCCTTCCACCCAGCAGCCCTAGAAACAACTCTTACACCCTTTGCAGTAACTGCTTCTTTTCCTGTGCCCTATGACACACAGTAAGTTTCTTGAGATAGGTATTGCCTTTATCTTTGTAACCTCTGTTAGGAGTGAAGGGCATGGCACCTAGTAGAAAAATACAGCTTGCTAAACAAAGGAGGTAGATGAATTATAAATGCTTGAAACTTTGGCATTTGGACTAAAAGGGGATCAAAGAAAAACAGTTTATTTTCAGCAAACTCTATCTCTCCTTATAAATCTCAAGTTTGCTTGACCATTTTTCCTGCCTTTTGGAAGTCTAGTTATCCTTGAGCATATTTCAGAAATTTCCCCTGCTCAGATTTCAACCTCTAAAGCTCTTTCCAGACCCACTTCTGCCTTTCTGTCCTTTTTTTCTCTATGATCACCGTCACTGGAGAGTATTCAGTTTAAAGTCCTTATCTCCTCCAGATGTGTGGTCTCCTTGCAGTAAGGCTTGAGTTACAGCTCCCTGTCTGGTCACACTGATATCATGTCCCAGGCCATCCTGCTGACTCTGAAGGGGCCAGCTGATGGCAAAGTCAAAAAAATGTGTGTGAGGTGTTTCAGTTCAGTTCAGTTCAGTCGCTCAGTTATGTCCGACTCTTTGCGACCCCATGAATCACAGCATGCCAGGCCTCCCTGTCCATCACCAACTCCCAGAGTTCACTCAGACTCACGTCCATCGAGTCAGTGATGCCATCCAGCCATCTCATCCTCTGTCGTCCCCTTCTCCTCCTGCCCCCAATCCCTCCCAGCATCAGAGTCTTTTCCAATGAGTCAACTCTTCACATGAGGTGGCCAAAGTACTGGAGCTTCAGCTTTAGCATCATTCCTTCCAAAGAACACCCAGGACTGATCTCCTTTAGAATGGACTGGTTGGATCTCCTTGCAGTCCAAGGCACTTGCAAGTCTTCTCCAACACCACAGTTCAAAAGCATCAATTCTTCGGCGCTCAGCCTTCTTCACAGTACAACTCTCACATCCATACATGACCACTGGAAAAACCATAGCCTTGACTAGACGGACCTTTGATGGCAAAGTATTGTCTCTGCTTTTTAATATGCTGTCTAGGTTGGTCATAACTTTCCTTCCAAGGAGTAAGCGTCTTTTAATTTCATGGCTGCAATCACCATCTGCAGTGATTTTGGAGCTCCCCAAAATAAAGTCAGCCACCGTTTCCACTGTTTCCCCATCTATTTGACATGAAGTGATGGGACTGGATGCCATGATTTTAGTTTTCTGAATGTTGAGCTTTAAGCCAACTTTTTCACTCTCCTCTTTCACTTTCATCAAGAGGCTCTTTAGTTTTTCACTTTCTTCCATAAGGGTGTTATCTGCATATCTGAGGTTATTGATATTTCTCCCGGCAGTCTTGATTCCAGCTTGTGCTTCTTCCAGCCCAGCGTTTCTCATGATGTACTCTGCATATAAGTTAAATAAGCAGGATGACAATATGCAACCTTGACGTAGTCCTTTTCCTATTTGGAACCAGTCTGTTGTTCCATGTCCAGTTCTAACTGTTGCTTCCTGACCTGCATATAGGTTTCTCAAGAGGCAGGTCAGGTGGTCTGGTATTCCCATCTCTTTCAGAATTTTCCACAGTTTATTGTGATCCACACAGTCAAAGGCTTTGGCATAGTCAATAAGGCAGAAATAGATGGTTTCCTGGAACTCTCTTGTTTTTTTGATGATCCAGCGGATGTTGGCACTTTGATCTCTGGTTCCTTTGCCTCTTCTAAAACCAGCCTGAACATCTGGAAGTTCATGGTGTTTACCTCTCATGTTTACTATGCCCTTAAAATGCAGCCGGCACCATGCTTCAAGACATTTTTTGAATTTTTTCCATTTTTACCTTCACAACAACCCCTGAAGTGGACACAATTTGTTACATTGTATGCATGAGGGAGGGGCTTCCCTGGTGGCTCAAGACGGTCAAGAATCTGCCTGCAATGCAGGAGACCTGGGTTCGATCCCTGGATTGGGAAGATCCTCGGGAGAAGGGCATGACAACTCACTCCAGTATTCTCACCAGCGGAATTTCATGAACAGAGGAGCCTGGCAGGCTTATAGTCCATGTGTTGCAAACAGTTGGACACAACTCAGTGACTACACAACAATAACAATGCATGAGGGATCTGAGGTTCAAAGAAGTAACTTGTCTAAGGCCGTCCAGCAATTACATGGCAGAAGCCAAATTTGGAGCTGGACCCAGGTTCTGACTCCATCCCAGTCTACTGTTTCCTGTCTGACCATCAAGATATACTGTGGCGTTCGCATTCATTCACTGAAGTATAGTTGATTTAACTGTGGCATT
This sequence comes from Capra hircus, assembly GCF_001704415.2. Taxonomy (NCBI): domain Eukaryota; kingdom Metazoa; phylum Chordata; class Mammalia; order Artiodactyla; family Bovidae; genus Capra; species Capra hircus. Next base: position 31,972,129 of record NC_030827.1, read on the forward strand.
TGTTAAACATGTGGATTCCAAGGCTCTGTACCAGATCTATAGAATCTGGGTCTCTAGGGCCCAGGTCAATCTGTAGGCTTGCAAGGCCCTGAGAATATATACGTTTACCTTGCATGTCCCACCCCGCAGCCAGGTGATTCCTATGACATGACACATTTGGAGAAACTGTTCACTGGCCAGTACTTTCTTGCTCTGGTCAGTCACTCTGTCCTCTGTGGGGCTCCCCTTCCAGGCTCCCCCACTAAGTGTCCACAGCTGGGGTTTATGGCTCACTAGAGTGCAACCTGATTTATTTGAATGCTCCAAATGTTCTGGAAAGTTAAACTGATGGAACCAAGGTGCTGAAGCTCTGGGAGGAAATATCCTTCAGGGGTCACTGCATGAGGAAGCAGGTAAGGCACGCAACAGCCTGGCAGCCAGGCCTCTTCCTTTTGCTGTGTTGTCCAGTGACGTGTACACAGCAGCTCCTGGGGCTGTAGCTGTTGTACCAGTCATGGCCACCCCTTGGCACCCCAAGGCCTGGACCCGAGCGCTATGACAGCTCTAAGCTGGAATTTCATTTCTTCTGGGGCTCCCTGGCTAACTTGAATTCCCATCCATAGTTTCTCCTGAATGAAGGCATATTATCTCCTAGACTATGACTCTTGGCAGCTCTAAAGAAGCCTGCGTAATCTGAACAGAAAATCTGTGAACCTTACAAACAGACAGCATCACCTCCTCAGATCTCCACGATGGAATGTGGTTCTTCTACACTTGAACAGTAAATCTCAGAGCACATTACATAAGATAATTTAAACAAACAAGAAAAGGAGGTGTGAGATGATGCTGGTGGTTCCAAACACCTTTTAATGCTAAAAAAAACCCAAAAAACAAAACTCCAAACAAAAAAACCTGTGTCACAAACAATCTGCAGCAATTTTGGAGGAGAAACTAGTGTCATGAAAAGAAGCACATGCTGAAATAAGTCTGTAGCAGTCATCTTTTGCTGTAAATGTTTTTAGGGAGTAGTTGAGCCTCGAGCTTAGAAGAATGAACGTGTACTGAGAGATCCTAGTGGACAAATGGGGAAGTTTCCTAACAGCTTGAAGCTTCACATGTTCCTTTCCTGTTTGGCAGTGCTCTCCGTGCTAAGTTAAAAAAAATCCTGACACAAGTTTACGCACGTAGCGAGGACATCTGCCTGCAATTAAAGACAGAAACTTGGGCCCAACTTTTCAAATGTAGCTCTTAGGGTGATAAGGCCAGTTAGGGGTGCAGTGACTTAAGGAGAACACATTGGGGAGGGTGCCCTTTTTTTTTTTTTTTTTAAAGGAGGTTAATACGCATGCTGAGCTCAGCTGGCTTGCATCTTCCTTTGGCCATGCTTCCCAGCAATTCCTCCAGCTTTCCCTTTTAACTGTTGAGAGAACAGTGAAACACCCTGCCCAGCTAGCTGCCCCTAAGGCTTCTTCTCATTATGAGAACAGCAAGTGTGTCAACACCAGGCGATGGGTGGAAAGCCAGCCCTCTGTGCCCTGTGACAGCAAGGTGTCAGGGGAATCACAGCCCTGCTAACGGGAAGCACATAGAATCCAGGTTGGCACCAGACCATTATCAGTCCTAGGTGGCCAGGCACGGGTATAGGACTGGGACTGGAAGGACAGCCAGAGTATTAAAGGGTTAGACTGAGGTGCAGGGAAGAGGGCAGAGGGGTCTCTTCCCTTATAATGTTGTTTTAGATGTTTTAAATACCTGTGAATCCACTGATTAGAGCAACAGAATCGAACGATTTAATAAAGTCTAAAGCTCAGATGGTGACTCACAGATGATGCACCAGAGCTGGGACGTCTTCTCAACTCTGTATTCAGTGATATCATGGCACTGACTTGAAATCAGCTGCGGTGGTAATATTTACACCACAAAAATCAGTGAATACTTCAAATCAAGGTTTTTTGCCACAGTCTGTGGGAATTCCTTTCAAGATGAGTGTGTCTTCTCTACGATGCATTTTGTATTTTCTCCCAGATGGGATCCATCTCTCCATTCTTAGTGCTCTTACAAATAGCTGGACTGTGGCAATTCTTATTCTTTGTCTGGTATCTTAGGTATCTAACTTGCCCAATGAATGATGTTTTTGATAGCAAGGACCCTGTCTCCTCCTTCTCATCCACCAAACCATTAACACAGCCCCTTCAGTACAGTGAGTGCTCAACGTTTATTTATGAAATTACTGAATATCTCACTGGGAAGTCTTTCAAGAAATGTTACGAGACACCATGACTTTATCTATATTATTATTTTGAATTTAGCAGACATTTTGGGTCTCTGGAGTCTCAATTTGGAAGATTCTAAAGCATACCATTAGATCTTATGACAAATGTCCACCCAGGACCTTGAGTGCTTAAACTTGAGGCAAAGTCCATGTATTTCAACTTACCTTCATGGTATCAAACCACTTAACAGAGTTCAGGGAGGTTCGAAGAATAAATGAACATAGGATTGTATAGTTCCCTCACCTGCCTTCCTGTTACCTGGATAGATGCATTTGCTTGGTTTTGGCTACAGCAGCCAGCCAGTCTTTTGATGCCATTTACTAGGCTAAGGCTGGTTTTGCTGATTCTTAAGTCCTGGGCATCAGTTGCTTTGGCAGATTCATGGATCTCCTTTTTGAGACTGGTCAGCATTTCAGATGGAGAAGGCAATGGCAACCCATTCCAGTACTCTTGCCTGGCAAATCCCATGGACAGAGGAGCCTGGTAGGCTGCAGTCCATGGGGTCACTAGGAGTCAGACACAACTGAGCGACTTCACTTTCACTTTTCACTTTCATGCATTGGAGAAGGAAATGGCAACCCACTCCAGTGTTCCTGCCTGGAGAATCCCAGCGATGGGGGAGCCTGGTGGGCTGCCGTCTCTGGGGTCGCACAGAGTCGGACATGAATGAAGCGACTTAGCGACAGCAGAATTTCAGAAGTGTGAAATGGTAAAGGTGTCCTAGGCAAGCATATATTTTGCCAGAGGTTTTAGGGCATGTTTTTCCTTTGCTGAGCAAGTGAAATGAAAGTCACTCAGTCATGCCTGACTCTTTGCGACCCCATGGACTGTAGCCCACCAGTCTCTGACCATGAGGATTCTCCAGGTAAGAATACTGGAGTGGGTTGCCATGCCCTTCTCCAGGGGATCTTCCCAACCCAGGGATCAAACTCAGATTTCCTGTGTTGCAGATGGATTCTTTTTACCATCTAAGCCACCAGGGAAGGACCAAAGGCACCTTTTATAAATAGGTTGATCTGAACTCCTGCCACTCTGCCTCTCGTTCCCAAGCTCTACTCATCAATTTCCATGGAATTTCTTGAACAAAAGCCTATTCCTTTGAGAAACAGGTATCTGAGAGGTATTGAGAGGTCAGAATTGCAGTGTGTGAACACTTATACAATATACCAGGTGCTGTCCTGGATGCTCGGAGAAGGCGATGGCACCCCACTCCAGTACTCTTGCCTGGAAAATCCCATGGATGGAGGAGCCTGGTAGGCTGCAGTCCTTGGGATCGCCAAGAGTCAGACATGACTGAGCGACTTCACTTTCACTTTTCACTTTCATGCATTGGAGAAGGAAATGGCAACCCACTCCAATGTTCTTGCCTGGAGAATCCCAGGGATGGGGGAGCCTGGTGGGCTGCTGTCTATGGGGTCACACAGAGTCGGACACGACTGAAGCCACTTAGCAGCAGCAGCAGCAGCAGTCCTGGACGCCGGGGATATGATGGTGAGGACTGCAGTGGGAGGTCTGCCCTCACAGTCCACCGTGTGGGAGGAAGGCAGGAAACAGATGAGCCAACAGACGATGCAGATCCAGGGGAGGCAGTGGGACGTGGGAGAGGGGCGATTAAGAGACCTGAGCGCAGCATGAAAGAGCACAGGCCCTAAGATGGGGCTGGGGGACAGAAAGGAGGCCAGTATGGGCGGAGCAAGTGGAGACGAGGAACACAGGAAGAGGAGCAAAGAAGGATTTGAGGTAATGGAGCACCAGGGGCCAGAGAGTGCACCATCTTGCAGGCCAACGTGAGGACGTGTGGGCCGCTCACCACGTCACCATGTCAGTGTCATGAAAAGGACACAAGTGAGCTGGAGCTGCTACCGCTATCTCCTCTGTCCCATTATGCTGTGTCCTTCCCACCTGAGTCCTTCACTGTAATAGCTGGGAATTGGCAAGTGTTGTCAAAGGGTCCTGAGGCTTTCTGGTGTATGGCTTCAATTCACTAAGTACCTTTATCCCACTGTACTTCATCTGAGTTATAGACATAAGCCAGAGGGCGATTTGTTGGTTCAAGACATACTTACTGAGCACCTATAATGTTAAGGCACTATGCTAGACATTGGGATATGGTGGTGAACAGACTACCACAGCACTCAAGGTTCATTTCTCTCTAACCCCCTCAATAGACACTTGGCCCCAGACCAATGCATCTGTTTGCCGTCTAGCACATTCCTGATTTTAGGTCTTTGCTCACCTTATATAATTCTCTTTGCTTTCTCTAGAATGGGGAGAAAATCAGAGGTAATTACCGTTTATGGAGTGGGGATAATAATTTAGAAAATGAAATTGATGTATATAAAGTATTTCACAGAATGTCTGGCATAATTAAAAAAAAAAGAATGAAATAATGCTATTTGCAGCTACGTGGATGTACCTAGAGGTTATCAAACTAGGTGAAGTAAGTTAGAAAGAGTAAGACAAACACTGTATGACATCACTTATATGTGGAATCTAAACTATGACCCAAATGAACATACTTATTTAGAGAAAAGACTTGTGGTTGCCAAGAGGGTGCAGGCGTGGGGGAGGGAAGGATTGGGAGTATGGGATTAGCCGATGCAAACTAGTACGTATAGGATGGAAAACAGCAAGGCCCTATACTATAGCACAGGACACTTCATTCAATATCCTGTGATAAATCATAATGGAAAAGAATATGAAGAATAATATATATGTGTATAACTAAGTCACTTTGCTGTACAGCAGAAATGAACACAATAGGAAATCAACTATCAGTTCAGTTCAGTTGCTCAGTCGTGTCCGACTCTTTGCGACCCCATGAATCGCAGCACGCCAGGCCTCCCTGTCCATCACCAACTCCCAGAATTCACTCAGATTCACGATCATCGAGTCGGTGATGCCACCCAGCCAACTCATCCTCTGTCATCCCCTTTTCCTCCTGCCCCGATCCCTCCCAGCATCAGTCTTTTCCAATGAGTCAACTCTTCGCATGAGGTAATTAAAATTTTTTTTTAAGTAAAAAGACTGTCTGGTACATAATGTTTATGATTACAGTTACCTCTCAGTTAATGGCATGTATTATACATGCCACTCATCTGATAAAAATGCTGATTATTGTATTAATATATTTGCCCCCTCAATTGGATTACAAATCCCTTGAAAGTAAGAACCACATTTTATCCTTTCCAACCTTACACATGTGAGGCCCTCCATTCATATCGGTATTATGGTGGCTAGCTGGTCTTTTATCCCAACACACTCTCCTTTTGATTAGTATCTACAAGATTACAGGTATTTTTGGTTAACAAAGAGTCTTAGTGGAAGATCATGTATACTTCATAGATATATTTGTCACAAAATATATAGAGTTCAAAACTCTATAGAATTCAAAAAGAAAACAAAACTTGGATACAGCTTCTCTAAGATACTTGACACAAAATTTTTAGATTCATTTTCTGAAGGCCAGTTATGGAAAGAAATGCTTGAAACTCTGTAACTAACAGGCCACCAATTCCAAAAATTATTTTGCAGTGGAAATAGAAGCTCTCCCAAAACATGAATGGAGACGGATAAGGTGACAGTCCACCACAGACACGTACCTTGGCAGCAAGGTACCTGACGCTTACTTTTTTGAGCTTTGTTCTGTTGGGCCTGTAGTTTTTGGCTCCAGTGAGAAGCAACCCTTATGGGCTGAACTTTAATTCTCAATCTAACTTTAGAGTTTCCAAAATGGACAGCTAGAATAAAAACAGTCCATCAAATCACATAACATCAATCTAAAGCAAAAAAATTGTACTAGGTGTGAAAAACAAGATTATGGTATTTTTCTGGAAGGAATATGTTTCAACTGAAAAGACATTCCATTTCTTTGCAGATATAGGGCAGGCAAAGTCTTGTAGTCTAAAATATAAGTTTTGATCCCTTGCTGGAATTCTGTTTAATGTGATGACGATATGACATAAAGAAAAAAAAATCAAAAGCCTTATTGATCAGCCATATGTGGCCGCTGCTCTGGCCATGGATGCCTTGCACAGTGTGCCTTTGTGTCAGCCTGAAGGGGCGCCCTGCCATAGGCTCCCTGGCAAGACAGGGACACTGTATGGCTTTAAGCATTCCCTGATCGAATGTGGGAAAAACAGCCATGAGCCAAGTTCTGAACAGAGTTTTTATTGTGCTGAGGCCAGGAGATGATGGGGAGGGAGAGAGGCAGGACTCCCATACAATTTCTGCCTTGCTCTACTTTCTGGTAGACGTAAGTTGAAAAGGCTGAGAAAGGCACCTTTGGGTAGATGGGACAAAGAAGGATTTGGGACTCTATAGAGTTCAAGTTCAGGAAATTTGCAGCAAGTGCTATATACATATATATATATATATATATATATATATATAAATAATATGAATTATATATATAATGTATACGATATATACAATTCATATTATTTAATTTGCATTCAATTTACATTTTGTTTATATTTATATTTCATGAATTTCCAAGCAGCAGCCAGTGCAACTGAAGAGCACAGAAAATAATATATATGACCATACAGAGCCTACTTGAGTCTTGTCTGCTATTAGCCCCTGCCCTAAGTTGGAAAATCTGAATGGCCCAGTTTTTTTTTAATGAAGGAGCACATAGCAAAAAAGGATCCAGAGAAGGATCGAGAGAAATGGTTGGGCCACAAACAATCAATTTCAAATGAAAGACACAAGAGGACAATTCTCTTTTGAAAGAAGGACACAAAAAACAATTTAAAAACCTTATCTGGAAAGTACACTCATTTTCGAGTCCTTAGGAGCTGCACACCCAAGAAGCTTCTTTCCTGGATCTTTTAAGTGCTGCCTGAATGACTGACTCCACTTCTTCGTTTCTTCTCTTTTGAATCCTTTCCAGCTGTGCTTCTGACCCTAACCCTTACTTGCTCTTATCAAGTTCAATGGTCTCTTCTCCTACCTTTTATATTTCAACTGTTCAGCTACATCTGCCCCAGTAGGCCACTGCCTTTTAAAGGTATGCTCTTTGTCTAGCATCTATTATGCCAAGTTTGCCTCAGTTCAGATCAGTTGCTCAGTCATGTCTGACTCTCTGCATCCCCATGGACTGTAGCACGCCAGGCTTCACTGTCCTACTCCAGCTCCTGCAGGTTGCTTAAACTCATGTCCATCAGTCAGTGATGCCCTCCAACCATCTCATCCTCTGTCATCCCCTTCTCCTCCTGCCTTCAATTTTCCCCAGCATCAGGGTCTTTTCCAATAAGTCAGCACTTCGCATCAGGTGGCCAAAGTATTGAAGCTTCAGCTTCAGCATCAGTCCTTCCAATGAATATTCAGGATTTATTTTCTTTAGGATTGATTACTTTGATTTCCTTGCAGTCCAAGGGACGCTCAAGAGTCTTCTTTAACACCACAGTTCAAAAGTATCAATTCTTCAGCACTCAGCTTTCTTGATGGTCCAACTCTCACATCAATATATGACTACTAGAAAAAACATAGCTTTAACTATACAGACACAGGTCCATACTGTTTTTGTCCTTTATCGTGCCCATCTTGCATGGAATGTTAACTTGCAATCTTTAATTTTCTTGAGGAAATCTCTAGTCTTTCCCATTCTATTGTTTCCCTCTATTTCTTTGCATTGATCACTTAGGAAGGCTGTGTCTCCTGCATTGGCAGGTGGATTCTTTACCACTGAGCCACTTGGGAAGCCCATCCACACTTCTACTTAATCTAAAAACCTGTAGGTCATCTTTGTTTGCCTGCTTTCCATTTTACCTCACTGGCTATTCTTTCTTGCTCTCCTTTGTTGGCTTCTCTTCCTTTGCTTTACCCCTAAATATTACCATTTCATAGACTCTTCACTTTCCTAGCCTTTCCCACCCCCCCCCCCCAGAAGGGGAAATCTCATCAAGTCTTACAGCTTCAAAAATCACTATATGCTAATGATCCAAATTTCTCATCATAAAAGTCTGAACCTCTGTTGAACTCTAGGCTCAACTTGGCCTCTTCAGCCTCTTCACTAGATATCCAATAGATATCTCAATCCTAATACAGAACTCTCGAGTAATTCATGATGAACCTATTTCTTCTGAACTCTCCACTATCTTTGTAAATTATTTCACCATCCATGCTGGTGAGCGCATGCTCAGTAGTTGTGCCCATCTCTGCAATCCCATGGATTGTAGCCCCACCAAGCTCCTCTGTCCATTGAATTTTCCAGGCAAAAATACTTGAGTGTGTTGCCATTTCCTACTCCAGTGGATCTACCTAGGGATTGAACTTGGGTCTCCTACGTCTCCTGCATTGGCAGGTGGATTCTTAACTACTGAGCCACTAGGGAAGCCTGTCCACACTTGCACTTAATCTAAAAACCTGTAGGTCATCTTCCTGTCTTCACCCTCCCGAACTCGCATTCCCTTGTTTAACCCACTGACAAATTGTGTCAGTTCCATCTCAATTCACTGCTCTCATTTTCCTGTGCTATTATTATATCTCAAACTCCCAACAGTTTTTGCCTAGACTATCAAATGACTTCCTAATTGGCCTTCTCACTTCCACTCTTATCCTCCTTCAATTAAGTACTGAAACATTAAACAGGGTGGCCTTTTAAAAGCATAAATCAGATCATGGTACTTAACTAAAATGCTCCACAGCTTCTCATGTAATCACACTAAAGCTCAAACTCCTTATAATGGACACCAAGATCTCTTGTGTGGTAAGCATGGCTGGTTGCCTACCCAGATTGCCTTCCTCCTTCCTTCTCAACTGAATCTTTGTTTGGGTAACCATTCCTCCCCAAGCAGCTCACATGCCTCAACAGAAACCGACCCAACCCCAGCTCCATGAGTAGGTATAACTGGATAGAGGGTTATTCCTATCCTCTTTTGAAGTTCAAGAAAGAGGATGTGGCCCAAAGGGAACCCTACTGGGAGGCATTCTGGAAATTTTAAGGGGAAAAAAATGACAGAAGGTCATGAGTCTCCTTGCTTTAACCATTTCACCCCAAACCTGAAGATGCAGCTGATACGACTAAGAGGGCAAAGACATCTTTTGGAAAATGAATCTGAAGCCGCTGTGTTTAGCTAATCCAAAGCCTTCTCCAACTCTTCTTTTCTAATTATATGAATTATTTTTCTTATTACTTAAGTTAGTTTGAATGATTCTTCCTATCCCTTGCTCCTGATTCTGACTCCTATTAATATATTCAAAGAGTGGCCCCACTTCCCTTTCTTTTTCTTTGCACCAATGGCTGCTTACCATTATGCCCCAGCCCTGAACTTGCCGATCTTACTCAGACTGAACTCCTGCTGATCTTAGTACCCACGTGATCTTCCTGTGAATGGCTTAGGCTTCAGTTCATATGGTATCTTCTTAGGGACACTTTCTCTGACCTAATAATCTGAAGGACAATTACCATATTTTATTTTCTTCATAGTCCTTATTTATCTTTGTGTTGAGTTCTGTTATTCATTTGTAGTTTTGTCTATTTTTCCTGTCTTCTTTCCACTAAAATATAAAGCCTGAAGAAAGCAAGGATCTTCTTTCCTGCTTTCTATAAATATCTGTCAAATGGACAAATGCATAAATGAAGGTTTTGGCCTAGTAATAATGGGGACTTTATTTTTTGTTTGTTACCTTAGGTTTAAAATCTCTAGGCTATACTTTCTAAAGATGTATCTATAAATATATTCCTGGAAACTCTATGACAATTCCTCATATTAGCAACAAATAAATGGTTGCTAATTTGCTTAACTGTGCATAAAGGCTGTTAAAGCAGGCAGAATCTTTGAATGCAAACAGTTGGTAATCTAGAGATAGGCTAGTATCTTTTCTCAATCCCTAGACGTGCATCATCACTGTTTTCTTGGACTTGGACTACAATTGTGGATTTGTCTATGATTTCTCCTTTCTCTACTAGTTGTCAGAACCTACAATTGGTTCTTTCCTTCCATGATGTGTTTCCTAGGCTCCTCCTCTTTTTTCCCACTTTTGCTTCCCTAACAAGACATTTCTCCACTCAAGCCTTACCCCAAAGCTTCCTGTTATCTCTGCCCTGAGCGGGGATTCAAGTCTAATCTTTGTGCTCTAATTTTCCTAAAATGCCACTGTCATTCTGCCATACCCCTGCTGTGTGGGTGTGTTAGTTGCTTAGTCGTGTCTGACCCTTTGTGACCCCATGGACTGTAGCCCACCAGGCTCCTATGTCTATGGGATCCTATGGGATTGAACCAGGTTTCCTGCACTGCAGACAGATTCTTCACTGTCTGAGCCAATGCCCCTGGTGATGACTCACATGCCACCCTCTTACTTGCTGGATTAAGTCCAAATTCTGCAGCCTGACATTCGAAGTGTTTCTTCAGCAGGCACTGCTTTGCTCCAGCTTCTTTCCCGCAACTCATTAATGCGAACAGTCTTCAGTTAAAACGGCATCCCTACGACCATCAGCTTGTGTCCTCGTTTCTTTATCCTTTACATTTTCCTCTTCATCCTCTTCTGCTGAAAGTTTCCATACTTCCCTCCCTGAGCAAAACCTCCAACTCCCTGGAGAACACCTGCTCCTTCACAAGACCTTCCTTGAAAATTGGCTCCCTTCTGACAATTTTTGACATTTCACCTCTCCCCTTGCACTGGCTACTGACGTCCTCCGTCAGTGATTTTTCTTGAAAAGACTGTTAAGCAGGAACATGGAATGTAAACTATTTGTATATAGTTACTATCATCAGGATAATCTCTCCAAACAGGAAAATGGGACCTAAGAGTATGTGATAAGCGAGTAGCATAACAACGTTAGAGGACACGGAGGCTCCAAAAACGTTCTTCAGGTCACATTGGAATGTGAACTATTTGTGACACTTATTTCTAATAATTAGAATCTACCCAAGCTTCTAGAAAATAATTTACATTGTTCTCCCTCCTTGAACACCTTCTTACAGAAGATTTGCACAAACTGGTATATCTTAGACATATTAAAATTGATAACCACATAATTTTCTTTAATTAAAACCCACTAAGTATATGTTTATTGTGTCAAATCTCTGCTTCTGGAATGCAGTGCGAGCAGGTAACCTCCTTTGTTTCTTGAGCTCGTGTGTGTGTGTTAGTCACTCAGTTGTTTACAACTCTTTGCCACCCACAGACTGTAGCCCATCAGGCTCCTCTGTCCATGGGATTCTCCAGGCAAGAATACTGGGGTGGGTTGTCATTTCCTTCTCCAGGGATCTTCCCAGCTCGGGGATTGAACCCAGGTATCCTGCATTGCAGGCAGATTCTCTACCATCTGAGCTACCAGGAAGCCCTTCTTGAGCTTAACCACAGTATTTATTAGTCATAACTGGCAGCCTGTGTAAAGATAATGGATATGCCCATCTTGTCTGAAAATGTCTTTCCTAAAACCAGTCTTTAAAAATTAAAAATATTGAGATGGCAAACTGATTATCCATTTCAGTCAAAATATTTATAGGGTGCATGCTTAGTCGCTCAGTCATGTTCAACTTTTTGTGACCCCATGGGTTATATTTCACTAGGCTCCTCTGTTCATGGAGTTCTCCACTCAAGAATATTGGAGTGGGTTGCCATTCCCTTCTCCAGGGGACCTTTCCAACCCAGGGATCAAACCCAGGTCTCCCGCATTACAGGCAGATACTTTACCGCCTGAGCCACCAGAGAAGCCCATTTATAGGGAGCATTGCCTAAATGCATAGCTTTTTGCTAGGTTCCATGGGCTTAGGAAAAGTATTGATAGTTGAAAAGTAGTTCCTGGGCTTAGCAGTTTCATCTTAGTTGCAGATGGTCAATACTGAAGTCAGATTGATTGTAGTCTTTGCACCTGAAGATGGAGAAGCTTTATACAGCCAGCAAAAACAAGACTGGGAGCTATTTGTGGCTCAGATCATGAAATCCTTACTGCAAAATTCAGACATAAATTGAAGAAAGTAGGCAAAGACTTTTCAGGTAGGACCTAAATCAAATCCCTTATGATTACACAGTGGCAGTGAGAAGTAGATTCAAGTGATTAGATCTGATAGACAAGAGTGCCTGAAGAACTATGGACAGAGGTTCATAATATTGTACAGGAGGCTGTGATCAAAACCATCTCCAAGAAAAAGAAATGTAAAAAGGTAAAATGGTTGTCTGAGGAGGCCTTACAAATAGCTGAGAAAAGAACAGAAGCTAAAGGCAAAGGAAAAAAGGAAAGATCTACCCATCTGAATGCAGAGTTCCAAAGAATAGCAAAGAGAGATAAGAAAGCCTTCCTAAGTGATCAGTGCAAATAAATAGAGGAAAACAATAGAACCGGAAAGACTAGATATCTCTTCAAGAAAACCAGAGATACAAAGGGAACATTTCATGCAAAGATGGACACAATAAAGGACAAAAACAGTATGTACCCAACAGAAGCAGAAGATATTAGGAAGAGGTGGCAAGAATACAAAGAACTATACAAAAAAGATCTTCACGATCCAGATAACCATGATGGTGTGATCACTCACCTAGAGCCAAGACATCCTGGAGTGCAAAGTCAAGTGAGCCTTGGAAGCATCACTATGAACAAAGCTACGAGGTGATAGAATTCCAGTTGAGCTATTTCAAATCCTAAAAGATGATGCTGTGAAAATGCTGCACTCAATATGCCAGCAAATTTGGAAAACTCAGCAGTGGCCACAGGACTGGGAAAGGTCAGTTTTCATTTCAGTCCCAAAGAAAAGCAATGTCAAAGAATGTTCAAACTACCACACAATTGCACTCATCTCACATGCTAGCAAAGTAATGTTCAAAATCCTCCAAGCTGAGCTTCAGCAGTACATGAACTGAAAACTTCCAGATGTTAAAGATGGATTGAGAAAAGGCAGAGGAACCAGAGACCAAATTGCCAACATCCGCTGGATCATACAAAAAGCAAAAGAGTTCCAAAAAAAAACATTTACTTTTGCTTCATTGACTATGCTAAAGCCTTTGACTGTGGATCACAACAAACTGGAAAATTCTTCAAGAGATAGGAATACCAGACCACCTGACCTGCTTCCTGAAAAATCTGGATGCAGGACCAGAAACAACAGTTAGAACCAGACATGGGACAACAGACTGGTTCCAAATTGGGAAAGGAGTACATCAAAGCTGTTTATTGTCACCCTGCTTATTTTACTTATATATGCTTATTTTCCATATATTTCACTTATATGCTTATAACTTATCATGTGAAATGACAAGCTAGAATCAAGATTTCTGGGAGAAATATTAGTAACCTCAGATATGCAGATAACACCACCATTACAGTAGAAAGTGAAGACAAACTAAAGAGACTCTTGATGAAAGTGAAAGAGGAGAGTGAAAAAGTTGGTTTAAAACTCAACATTCAGAAAACGAAGATCATGGCATCTGGTCCCATCACTTCATGACAAATAGATGGGGAAACAATTGAAACACTGACAGACTTTATTTTCTCGGGCTCCAAGATCAGTGTGGATGGTGACTGCAGCCATGAAATTAAAAGCTGCTTGCTCCTTGGAAGAAAAGCTATGACACATCTAGACAGCATATTAAAAAGCAGAGATGTTACTTTGGTGACAAAGGTCCGTCTACTCAAAGCTATGTTTTTTCCAGTTGGCATGTACTGATGTGAGAGTTGGACCATAAGGAAAGCTGAGTGCCAAACAATTGATGCCTTTGAACTCTGGTGTTAGAGACGACTCTTGAGAGTCCCTTGGACTGCAAGGAGATTAAACCTGTATCCTAAAGAAATCAACCCTGAATATTCATTGGAAGGACTGATGCTGAAGCTGAAACTCCAATACTTTGGCCACCTGATGCAAATAACTGACTCATTGGAAAAGACCCTGATGGTGGGAAAGACTGAGGGCAGGAGGAGAAGGGGACGACAGAGGATGAGATGATTGGATGGCATCACCGACTCGATGGACATGAGTTTGAGCAAGCTCCAGGAGCTGGAGTAGGACAGGTAAGCCTGGCATGGTGCAGTTCATGGGACTGCAGAGTCAGACACAACGAGCGACTGAAATGAACTGAACTGAAAGAATTTTCAATTAGTCTGGGAGCAATACTAACAGACCAGATGCTATGTGATGCTCCTAAGGGCTAAAATGTTTGGAACTCAGTGATGCCCAAGGAGTCTGGGAAGTGGGAAAGCAGCACAGTCAGGAGGTGCTTGCTAACCTTTACAGCAGTCATGTTGTTGGGATTGATTTTGAAGGCTTGCAGGATGGGGGATGCAGATAGATCGGCAGAAGGGAAATAACATGTCCCAGGGCAATGATAAAGGGCATGATTGGCTTACAGAAGCATTGCAAAGGACAGATATGGCCATGAAGGGGAGTGTGTTTGGGTGGAGGTGGGGGAAATACTGGCCATTCAGTGTAGAGCCAGATGGCCTCAACACACAGACTTGTAGCCTTTGGCAATGGGAACCACTAAGATTCTTGAACTAGAGTGTGATAGGACAAAAGGGCTGTTTTAGGAAACTGGGCTCTTCAGCTGCATGCCTAAGCGATTGGGGAATTCAGGGGGTTCTTGCAATAGCTCAGGCATGACCTCTGAGAGCACTGAGATCATATCCATTACTCTCTATTGTTCTTACTTGTTCAGAAGATCTTGACAAAACAAGGCTTTTGCCACATGGCTTGATCTCTGTGTGAAAGTTTCCTTTTCCACAATCTCCTGCCAAGTCTCCTAAGGACCATCCCCCTTGCTTCTCTCCTTCAGGGTATGGTGACCTCTTCTTCAGGACCAAGCTCATGGCCATTAAGTACTAAAACACCCGTGTGATCATAAGTTTGTGTCAGCTGAGACTTTAAACCCAGAAGGGTCCAAAAATTAACACAAATGTTTGTTTTGAAAAGTTTTAACTTCTTGAGAAATAAAAATATGGTAATAAATTTCTATTAGGTGTTCCTTTCCTCCCTGCAAAGTGTGCCATGCCAAATCCTCTTTTCCTTTTGATGCAGGGCTCTGTTATGACATTTTCACCTGACAAAATAACTTCATTTTGATGTTAAAGACTCAATCTATTCATTTTAAATTGGAGTTGCTTTGACCAAAGAGGGAACAGAAGGCCCAAGTCTGCCTCTGGCAAAAAGTTTAGAAATTAAAAAAATAAAACATTTGATTTAGAAGATATTTCATGGAACTTGTTTATGAAACAGAAACACACTCACAGACTTAGAGAATGAACTTATGGTTGCTGGGGGGGGGCGGAAGAATGGGGAGAAGAGATAGGGAGTTTGGGATCGACATGTATATTCTGCTATATTTAAAATGGAAAACCACCAAGGTTCTACTGTATAGCACAGGGAACTCTGCTCAGTGGTATATGGTAGCCTGGATGGGAGGGGAGTTTGGGGAAGAATGGATACATGTATATGTATGGCTGAGTCCCTTTGCTGTCCATCTGAAACTATCACAACACTGTTATTGGTTACACTCTAATATAAAATAAAAAGTTCAAAACAAAAAAAAATATTTCAGTGGATATCAGTATAGTTACCTAAAAAGTTATGAGGTGCTTCCAGCAACGGACTAATGAATTGCTTCTGCTTATTCATTAAATCGACAAATAACAACCGATGATTTACTACACCTATTATATGACTGGCATGACTCAAAGCTCTAAGGACACAACATGGAAATATCCCTATCATGAAGGTTACAGTCTATGGCTACCCTATTTCAATAGCACCAACTTGGTTAAAAATGCCAAGATAAAAAAAATGCCAAGATAAAAAAATGCCAAGATAGTAACTGTTTTATGACTTTTCAAAAGTAATCCAATTTCTTTAGTGAGCAGAAAAATTAAGACTATGATATGAAAACACTAGAGAATGAATTTGCAAAATAGCCCAGATCTTAGACAGTTAAATCTCCTTTACATATAGAAGTCAGTTTTCAACCAACAAAGCCATAAGCTGGATGGAAAAATAGTTTCTGGGGAGTGTGCAATGTACTAACCTAAGTAAATGTCAGCATTATGTACTGAATGCATGTTAGTCTCTGTCGTGTCTGACTGTCTGTGACTACATGAACTGTACCCCACCAGGCTCCTCTGACCATGGGATTCTCCAGGCAAGAATACTGGAGTGGGTAGCTACTCCCTCCTCCAAGGGATATTCCCGACCCAGGGATCAAACGTGGGTCTCCAGCACTGCGGGAAGCCCACTGAATGCATATTATTAACAAGTAAAGATGCAAGTTTACAGGGTAGGCTATTTCTGCCTCCTATACTCATTTCTGTTAACAGCTACAAATCAGTGTACGTGCACAAAAATATCCTTATTTTCTCTTTAGCGTATTTTGCTGTAGAGTTTAAAAAAATCTTAAGAGCATACTCTTGTAAACTTCCCAAGTATAGATTTCATGTGAAGCAGGCATAAATTTTCTACAAAGTCATCAGGGTGCAAAGAATGCCATATTATTGTACTTCTGTAAAATTGATTTGCGCCTAACTCTGAGCCTCCTCAGTTCTTACCAAGTTGGTGGGATATGCAGTTTCAGCTCTTTCTATAGGAAATAGCTCTTTGGCAGTCTTACACAGAGGTAAACATTTACAAAAAGTATCCATTCTCTTTCTCTTTCTTTTCTTCAGGTCCTCTCTCTCCTTAACTCAAGAGAAGTTCAGCTCCCCTCTCCAATATTCACAAACAAACCTAGGAAGAGAAGTCCTGTTCCAGACCTGCAAAACCCCCTGGGGCCAAGAGAAAAAGAAGTCTTGGCTGCCTTTGGAATGGGAGCTGGAACAAAACACAGATTACAGCATCCACAGTCCTCCTGCCACAGCTGAAAGGGTAAATGACTAGTGTTCACCTTCCATTCTTGCTAAGTGTCACAGGAGTGTTGAGAGGCAGTGGTTTTTAGTCATTAAAAATGACTAAAACTATCCCCAAGTCCTTGGAAATGTAGCCTAGAATTGTAATTTGTGCTCCTTGTTAAAAAAAAAAAAATTCTTGTTCTAGGGAGCTTGCTACTCAAAGCAGTGTCTCGTCTGTGGGCCAATAGCATCTGTGGCCTGTTAGAAATGCAGAGTCTCAGGCCCCACCCCAGACCTTCAGAATGAGTAGCAAATGACTTGCGTGCACCTTAAAGTTTGAGAACTGCTTCTCTAAATGATTTTTTTTCCTCCCTTTTTTCTTTTCCAGTTCTCAAACACAAGGCATAATCTCTGCATGACTTACCCTGAAGAAACCCCTCCAAATGAGTGATGAAAATGAAGCTTTCTGAAGGGGCTTCTGTTTCTGCTGCAACACTTGGACAAAAACCGCACCACAACATCTGGGATTAGGTAACCAATAGACTTCCAAAGAGAAGAGAGTTCACATGTTTCTTCTGGAGGGAACAAGGCATAGTTGCACCCTGGTTCCATGTTTATGCTGCTAATTTTATTAAATTGTGTATGGAGGGACTTCTGAGCTCGGATCACTAAGCTGTAATTTGAGAAATGAAAGGCCAGCATTTGGTCCAGATCCCAAATACAGCTTACTGATTGCTTACTACAGATAGTAAGGAAAACGTCCTTTGAGCCAGGGTACAAGTAGCTTTCAAAAGTCATTAGACTTGCAAAAATTGTTATCTGGCCTATAAAATTTACACTTGGCATTTACACTTTGCAATGCCAGTTTATTTTCTAAGTAGATAGCCCCTTCTCCTATTGTCCCTAATGTTAACAGCCAGGATCAGGAATATTTGCCTGTTACAAATACCTAATTCTTCCTCATTCTTCACCCACAGTGGAGGTTAGAGAAGAAAAATGGATTAGGTTAACTTAACAAAAATCACTTGCACATTTCATAGCATTTAGGTATGCCATTCATTCACCCATTCATTCATTTTCACTTCTGTCCACGTTCAGGTAGCTGTTTTTAAGGAAGTTTTGTCTTCAAAATAATGTCAAAGTCAAATACCTGAAATAATTTACCAGTGATAAATTTCTTGTTTTTGAAGTGATGCACTCCAAAGTACATAGCTTTCCATAGTGGTGCCTGGTATAAAGTGCTATTAAGAAATACTTGGTTGCCTCATTTCTTAAAAACATTTATCAAGTGGCTGTTTTGTGTCCAATTAGTTATCAAGCATAGATTAAGCAATATAAGAGGCAAGGGTTGTGAGAAGTAAAAGTATAAGACAAATCCTCATGCTCAGATAAAGCCAGCTTTGTTGAAAGAGCCAGATAGGAACACACCCACAGTGGACCAACAGCAAGAATGACTCAGTATTAGCAGAGCATTACTAGAGGGCCTTCCCCAAATGCTGCATGATGATTAACTAACCAGGGTGGTGATGTGGTTGAGATCACTGAAAGTTGGGACAAATTGGGAAACCTACATGGATAAAGTAGGACTTAAAGTGGATCCAGGAGGATGGCTGGGTAGAAGTTAGAAGAAGAGAAATGCCAAGAGGCACAGTCATAGAGAATATTATGTACTTATTTTGATTTTGAAATAGCTCTGTCTGAAATAACTATAAAAGAAAATAATTTCTTCTGTGGAAGAACAATTTGGAAATGAAAACCTGCATTTTGTGACTAAATGAGGCTTAATTTACAGAGGGTCCAGATACCAATCTTATACCAATAGTAGGGGAGACTTTAGGGGCTGCACTGCATGCTGGGTAGTGAGAATTTCTGACCAGGGGTCATTACAGACAACATGTTTGTGAGGCTCTGGACTCTTGACGGAAATCTCTCCTGTAAGGTACAGTTCTTATTCTGAGAGCAAGTACAGTTCTAATTTAATCCAGGAAGGATAAACGGCTTCCTAAATTCAATCAAATGCCTTGAGCTGAAATTACTTTAAATGGCCAGAAGTTTTATAATGTTATTAAAAATCTAAAACAAATAACAAAAATAACACCACCTAGTAAGTTAACATCAGGAAAATATGTGAGCAATAATTATACAACCTCAGAGGTTCCCTGGTCCAGGAACCAGAACCCAGTCACTAGCAAATATAATCCTCAGTATCGGTCTCTCCATTCTTCCCATCATTCCTCATTATAGCACTGCCTGATGGAATCACCATCTCACACTGCACGACTAAGTCAAAGTCATTATAAGATCTTGGCTTCTGTTCAAGGAATGTTTTTTTTTTTTTAATTTTTAAAGGTCAAAATGCCAGAAAAGAATTTTATCTTTATCCTTCAGGGCTATGTCTTGTGAAAGAATCAAAAACAGTTGTGAAGAGTTTCTAATACTTATCCTCCATGTGTGGCAAATCACCAATAATTGTGAAAATTATTAATGTTATGACAAAATTAAATAGCTTTCCAAGCACACTTACTGGCAGAACATTTCTGAGAAATATTATGCCTGTGACTTCAGGTCATTTCAATGACATAGCTCATCTTCCCAGAGACTTAAGTGGAATGCCTCTTTTTCTTTCGAGTTTCCTTAAATCATAACACTATGGAAGCCCAAACTGATATTTTGCTCCAAAACTGTTTTTGTAGTGAGACTTAGAGGTATACATTCATTGCAGAGGCAGAAGAGCTAACTCTGTGTGAATGTGTTCCAGACTATTTAAAAGTTAAATACTTAAATGTGATGAATTTTCAGTCAGTCCTATCTGAAAGGAAGCAGATAAGCTACTGTTTCTCTGGCATCTCAGAAACAGCCATATTAAAAACCAATACCCTAATAATTTAGAGACTATCACACCATTTGTGACTCTTAGTAAAGACATTTGTATCTTTCCATGCCTGTTGCCTTCTTTACTATTCTTATCTGTACCTCTGGGCTCTTTTGGTTCTTCAGCCTTCATTCAGGAAAATAATTTCTCATGACAGCTAAGTACAATATTTTTTTTCTCCATCAAAGTAACAAAAATAAGCGACTTTGCTGCATTTCCATGTATCCCCTCCCTGGATGAGAACTTTGGCATTTTGGAAATTTTAAATTCACATAGGCAGAAATGGGGACATTCTGTGGCTTCATTCTGCACAGTGCTATGGGCACATAGGTATTGAATATGGAAGAATCATGCTAGCTGAGAGCTAATAACCACTTTCCATGGGCCACTTGCCATGTTACGCACTTTACAAAGATGATCTCCCTTAATTCCTGAGACAGCCTCACGAAGCTACTGTGTAAGTGTTATTACCATCTTTTTAGAGATGTGAATAGTGAGGCACAGAGAGTGTAACTCACCCCAAATCACAAGGTAGTAAATGGAACTAAGCCAGGCAGAGGCTCTAGAGCTCATACACTTAAACCCCACAATTTAGTTATTTCCTTCAATGTTTGTCTATGAATCCTGTCAGTTGGATCATCACCAGAATCTGACAGCAGCAGTTCAGGTATGACCTAAATCAAATCCCTTATGATTATACAGTGAATGTGATAAATAGATTCAAGGGATTAGATCTGATAGAGTACCTGAAGAAAAATGGATGGAGGTTCACAATATCGTACAAGATGCAGTGATCAAAACTATCCCCAAGAAAAAGAAATGCAAAAAGGTAACGTGGTTGTCTGAGGAGGCCTTACAAATAGCTGGGAAAAGAACAGAAGCTAATGGCAAAAGAGTATAGGAAAGATAAATCCATCTGAATGCAGAGTTCCAAAGAATAGCAAGGAGAGATAAGAAAGTCTACTTAAGTGAACAATGCAAAGACATAGAGGAAAACAATAGAATGGGAAAGACTAGAGATCTCTTCAAGAAAATTAAAGATTTCAAGTAAACATTCCATGCAAAATGGGCACAATAAAGGACAAAAACCTATGGACCTAACAGTTGCTGAAGACAATAAGAAGAGATGGCAAGAATACACAGAGGAACTATACAAAAAAGACCTTAATAACTCAGATAACCACGATGGCGTGATCATTCACCTAGAGCCAGACATTCTGCAGTGGAAAGTCAAGTGGGCCTTAGGAAGCATTATTATGAACAAAGCTAGTGGAGGTGATAGAATTCCAACTGAGCTATTTCAAACCCTAAAAGATGATGCTGTTAAAGGGCTGTACCCAACATGCCAGCAAATTTGGAAAACTCAGCAGTGATTACAGAGCTGGAAAACGTCAGTTCTCATTCCAATCCCAAAGAAAGGCAATGCCAAAGAATGTTGAAACTATGGCACAATTGCACTCATTTCACATGATTGCAAGGAAATGCTCAAAGTGAAAGCAGCAAATGAAATAAAAGCACTGAAGGCTGATGTTGGAATGGACCTAATTGTTAAATGGGTCATAATTTTAGAGATGAAATAACTGGGTCTCAAAGTGGTTAAGGGACTGCTCAAAACCTCACAACTAGTTAGTTGGACTGAAAATGTAATCTAGGTCTCTAGTTTTGTCTGTAGGGCTCTTTCCACTGGTCCATGCTCCCAATTCCTTATCTGTCCCTCCTCTGCCAGGTTATTCCTTTGTTCCATGCAAAGCTCAGGGCATGAAGGCATTCAAAATCATAAGCAGAAGTATGAGTTGTAAACTAAGTAAAACCATAGAACTAAACTGGTGCACACTTTATTTATTTCATGGTTTGCTTTCTACTTAAAAACTACCATTTACTGGTTCTCTCTTTGATAACATTTTAATGAGAAGTAACAATGAAGGAATAGGTACAGATACACATATGTATTGGCTTGACTTGTTAAATGAAAAATTTTCACTGTTTTGAAAACTATAGCCTTAGATTGGGTAATATGAATAGCATGGGTGTGAGGACTAAAGTTGAGAGGATGGGAGACAGTGATGTAATAGGGACAGAAATGAACTTCAAAGTAGTTCAAAGGCAGAGGCAACAAGTACCTCTTGCCCAGGAGATGAACAGAGGCATGCCGGGTAGAATTTCTAGTATTTACTACAGAACGGAGATTTGCAAACATAATGTCAAATTTTTAAATATTTAAAAAACTTGGCCGATATTAACATGCATTCAATGTTTAGAGGCAGAAGAATAAAGTTGCTTTTAGGTTGATTCATCTCTTGTCCCAAATTATATCCTAAACTCTTATTTCCAGGAATGGTTTAGGTGACAAAAACCAGAAGCTGGGTAATGCTCATTTTGCCATTTTAAAATAACATGTGTGGCCTCTCTGAAAAGTGAAACTTTTGAAGGGAGTAAGATCGGATGTGATGACACAATTTAGGATGAGGAACATTTACCTACTGGTGTCTCAGTACACTACAATGTGAAAATTGAAGTTCTTGCCTTAGTGAAACTTAGCCTGTAGTAGAGTTTCCTGTAGGAAAGCAATATGACATCATTAAAATACTCTACATACAAAGGAAAGGTCAACATCAAGATAAAACTTTTTTCTCTGGATAAAACTTTGAAATGAAAGTCTGAGATGGTAGCTTATCAAAAATACATCATGTTCCTTCTCTTTCCTTATTTCCCTAGGTCCCTGCCAAAACTTTCTTAACCCTGAACTGCTGTCTAAGACCTTTCCTCCCCGCCTCCCCACCCTCCCTCCCTCTCTCCTTCCTTCCTTCTCTCCTTCCCTGTTTTCATCCCTTCATTTATTTCTCTTCACAGAAGCTGGAACTGCACTGCCGTCTGACAGCTCTTCCGGTCCCCTCAGTTTCTTCCCCCCTTTTCCTCTCAGGCATTTCCTCTAATATATCTCCTGCATCTCTAATCTCCCAGGAAATCCCTTGTAGGTCTGAGTCTCAGAAAACTCAGGCTAACCAAGGAGCCAAAATGTACATTCCCAGGATCATGAGAGCTTGAGGAAAATAAATGCCAACTGGTCAGCCACTAACAAGCTGAAGAGACCCCAAAATACCATACCATGGGCTCATGAGCCACTTAGTTTTGTTTCTTCTTCTAAGAGTGAACTGCATGCTCTGAGTAAAGAAGCTGTCAAGCTTCGCAATGAAAAGAAAGGCTCAAGGACTGAAGGGCTTCAGGCTCAGGTTAGCCTCACTGCTGACAGGGTGCTTGCCAAGGAGGACCCAGAGGCTGGAAGAACCCAGGTAACCTTGGCCTTAAAGACTTTTTCTTTTACTTTTCATTTCCCCTTTGAATGTGCTTTCCTCTGTACTCTTAAGATTTATGTCTGGTCTTCATTTTAGAAATTTCTTTCCCTCTGCTGACACATGAATAAAAAAAGAAGAGTAACTCCTATCACACACTTATAATATTATACTTCCTGCCATTCAAGGGCCTTCCTGAGAGTCCTGCCTGTCAAGAACTTTCACGCCTCCTGCTTACTATTTAAAGCGATGTTTGCGTTTTAGTGACAGTTGCTAAGGTCACTTCATCTTCCAAAATTTCTCTTAATCATTGGCCCATTATTTTCCCTTCTTGAGCACTGTAGCAAATGATGGAGAATACAGATGGTAAAGATGATTTTGAACTAAAGGAGGTTAAGATTTCATAGGCTATCTGAAATGAGTTAATCTGGAGAAAGCAAAAGAGAACTGTGTTCACAATAGAGCAGAAATCAATCAGGCCAATTGCGTATCCTTTTAATCTACTAATTCATTTCCTTCTTTGAAACTGTGATCTTGAATCTGTTGTGTTTATGAATTCAATCAGGACACTTCATTCTTTACTTTATTCTTTAAAGAAGTTCTAGTGGGTTGACACTATTGGTTGGCTACTCAACAGCCAGGAACCAAATTACCCCAAACCCATGGCTAGACTGGGATTAGTCTAAACCAGTTAAGGTATCCCTTGCTAGATGTTCACACTTAAGACACCCTTTGCAACTGGAGATGCAGGTGAAAGAATTCTGGCTGAAGAGACTATTGTGAAATTTGGCTGAAGACATCTGGAAAACCTTTAGATGACCTACAAAACAGACAGATGTAAAAGAAGAGCTTGCTGACACCACAGCCTCTTCTATCTCCATGTCTTGAGTATGTGTGTAATGTCTGGGACCTCAGCTATCATCTGGCCTATAAGCAGTGACAATTATGAAGGCAAAAAGTTCATGAAGCCAAAAAGTCATCACACTAGGGGTGGAGCAGAAACCCAAGAAGAGCCTGTAAGCTGCCTAACCAAACCTGAGACCACTTCTAAATTTAAGTAAGCAGTAAATGCACATAGGGCTTGAGCCACTGTTAATGGGATATTCTGTAAAAAAAAAAATTTTATGATGCAAATCCAAGTCCCCCTCTCTGCTTCTGTTTCTGGCAGAGACTGTGTTTCACCATAACAGCGCTGGTCTCATGGCTCTTCTCCTACTGTTCTGACTCCCACCTGGGATCTAGCTTGCTATTTTCTCCACTTGCTTTTAGGCATGAGGAAAGTAGAAGCTTGTAGTTATTGCTAGCTTTGGATTTGTCACCAGGGATGGACTGATTAAACTTATGAATCTGTTGTAAAGAGACATCATTATGCTCTATCTACTTAAACTCTTTGCATATACCAACTCTTTCTGCCCTGGATTTTAGACGATAAAATGGATTTCTATACATACTGAGCTTTATTTTTGATTCCACAATGCTGATTGAGAGTTTTAAAAATAAGCAACTTAAAATTGTCCAGAAAACATAGGGCAAGATGAGTTCTAGGCAAGTAGATTTTAGTGGAACAAACAAAGCAATCCTTTACTTTTTACACTGGGTAGAAGAAGTAAAGGTAGAATTTGAGTTTCAGCAATAGACATAAGAAAAAAAATGCAGAATATGTACTGAAAGTGAATTGGAAAGTGAAAGTCACTCAGTTGTGTCTGACTCTTTAAGACCCCATGGACTAGATGTTCCATGGAATTCTCCAGGCCAGAATACTGGAGTGGGTAGCCATTCCCTCCTCCAGCGGATCTTCCCGATCCAGGGATTGAACCCAGGTCTCCCACATTGCAGGTAGATTCTTTACCAGCTGAGCCACAAGGGAAGCCAAGAATACTAGAGTGGGTAGCCTATCCCTTGTCCAGTGGGTCTTCCCAACCCAGGAATCAAACCGGGATCTCCTGCATTGCAGGCAGATTCTTTACCAACGAGCTATGAGGGAAGAATATGTAGTACCATGCCCTACTTCACCGACTCAAGGGACATGAGTTTGAGCAGCTCTGGGAGTTGGTGATGGACAGGGAAGCCTGGTGTGCTGCAATCCATGGGGTCGCAAAAAGTTGGACATGACTGACTGAACGAACTGTGCCCTATTTCATCATAATCTCATGTTAATAGTGTAACTTATCTGAAATATTTTTTTCTGGTTTAACTTGAGGATTTGAAAAAAATGAGGACTGAATGTTTTGTATTTTCAGTACTGTAGTATAACCAGGGCTTTCAATCTATGACAACAATCCAAATACAAATTTGACCCATATGTATAATATATAACTGATGGTTGATTGTAAAAAAATACTAGTTAGGGAGTTTGGAATTGACATGTACACACTATATTAAAAATGAATAACCAACAAAGGTGTACTGTACAGGGAATTATACTCTGTATTATGTGACAACATAAATAGTAAAAGAATTTGAAAAAGAATACATACATGTATGCCTATAACTGAAGCACTTTGCTGTACACCTGAGACTAACACAATGTTGACGATCAACTAAGTTGCTGTTCAGTTGCTAAGTCACGTTTGACTCTATGATTCCATGAACTGCAGCACGCCAGGCTTCCCTGTCCTTCGTTATCTCCCAGTTCAGTTCAGTTCAGTTCAGTCACTCAGTTGTGTCCGACTCTTTGCGACCCCATGAATCGCAGCATGCCAGGTCTCCCTGTCCATCACCATCTCCTGGTGTTCAATCAGACTCAAGTTCATCGAGTCCGTGATGCCATCCAGCCATCTCATCCTGGGTCGTCCCCTTCTCCTCCTGCCCCCAATCTCTCCTATCGTCAGAGTCTTTTCCAATGAGTCAACTCTTCGCATGAGGTGGCCAAAGTACTGGAGCTTCAGCTTCAGCATCATTCCTTCCAAAGAAATCCCAGGGTTGATCTCCTTCAGAATGGACTGGGTGGATCTCCTTGCAGTCCAAGGGACTCTCAAGAGTCTTTTCCAACACCACAGTTCAAATGCATCAATTCTTCAGCGCTCAGCCTTCTTCACAGTCCAACTCTCACATCCATACACGACCACAGGAAAAACCATAGCCTTGACTAGACGGACCTCAGTCGGCAAAGTAATGTCTGCTTTTCAACAGGCTATCTAGGTTGGTCATAACTTTTCTTCCAAAGAGTAAGCATCTTTTAATTTCATAGCTGCAGTCACCATCTGCAGTGATTTTGGAGCCCCCCAAAATAAAGTCTGACACTGTCTCTACTGTTTCCCCATCTATTTCCCATAAAGTGATGGGACCAGATGCCATGATCTTCGTTTTCTGAACGTTGAGCTCTAAGCCAGCTTTTTCACTCTCCTCTTTCACTTTCATCAAGAGGCTTTTTAGCTCCTCTTCACTTTCTGCCATAAGGGTGGTGTCATCTGCATATCTGAGGTTATTGATATTTCTCCTGGCAATCTGGATTGCAGCTTGTGTTTCTTCCAGTCCAGCGTTTCTCATGATGTACTCTGCATATAAGTTAAATAAGCAGGGTGACAATATACAGCCTTGACGTACTCCTTTTCCTATTTGGAACCAGTCTGTTCCATGTCCAGTTCTAACTGTCGCTTCCTGACCTGAATACAGATTTCTCAAGAGGCAGGTTAGGTGGTCTGGTATTCCCATCTCTCTCAGAATTTTCCACAGTTTATTGTGATCCACACAGTCAAAGGCTTTGGCATAGTCAATAAAGCAGAAATAGATGTTTTTCTGGAACTCTCATGCTTTTTCCATGATCCAGCGGATGTTGGCAATTTGATCTCTGTTTCCTCTGCCTTTTCTAAAACCAGCTTGAACATCAGGGAGTTCACGGTTCACGTATTGCTGAAGTCTGGCTTGGAGAATTTTGAGCATTACTTTTCTAGCATTGTCTCCCAGAGTTTGCTCAAACTCACGTCCATTGTGTCGATGATGCCATCCAATCATCTCATCCTCTGTCACCCTCTTCTCCTCCTGACCTCAATCTTTTCCAGCATCAGCGTATTTTCTTTTCTTTGTTTTAGGTCCATTTCTTTATTATTATATCATTATTTTTTAAAATATAAACTTATTTATTTTATTTTATTTTTATTTGCAATGTTGTGTTCATTTCAGGTATACAGCAAAGTGATTCATATATATATCTATATATACACATATATATATATGCTGTGCCCATTTGCTCAGTCATGTCTGACTCTTTTGTGACCTCATGGACTGTAGCCCACTAGGCTCTTCTGTCCATGGGATTTTCCAAGCAAGAATACTGAAGTGGGTTGCCATTCCCTTTTCCAGGGGATCTTCTCAACCCAGGGATCAAACCCTCATCTCCTACATTGGCAGGCAGATTCTTTACCACTGAGCCACAGGGGAAGCCCATATATATATACAGTATTGCCAACCAATACAGTATTGCAAACTTATTTATTTTAATTGGAGGCTAATTACTTTACAATATTGTATTGGCTTTGCCATACATCAACATGAATCTGCCACGGGTGTATACGTGTTTCCCATCCTGAACCCCCCTCCCACCTCCCTCCCCATACCATCCCTCTGGGTCATCCCAGTGCACCAGCCCCAAGCATCCTGTATCCTTCTTTGAACCTGGACTGGCGATTCATTTCATATATGATATTATACATGTTTCAATGCCATTCTCCCAAATCATCCCACCCTCTCCCTCTCCCACAGAGTCAAAAAGACTGTTTTATACATCTGTGTCTCTTTTGCTGTCTTGCATACAAGGTTATCTTTCTAAATTCCATATATATGGGTTAGTATACTGTATTGGTGTTTTTCTTTCTGGCTTACTTCACTCTGTATAATAGGCTCCAGTTTCATCCACCTCATTAGAACTGATTCAAATGTATTCTTTTTAATGGCTGAGTAATACTCCATTGTGTATATGTACCACAGCTTTCTTATCCATTCATCTGCTGATGGACATCTAGGTTGCTTCCATGTCCTGGCTATTATAAACAGTGCTGTGATGAACATTGGGGTACACGTGTCTCTTTCAATTCTGGTTTCCTCAGTGTGTATGTCCAGCAGTGGGATTGCTGGGTCATATGGCAGTTCTATTTTCAGTTTTTTAACAAATCTCCACACTGTTCTCCATAGTGCCTGTACTAGTTTGCATTCCCACCAACAGTGTAAGAGGATTCCCTTTTCTCCACACCCTCTCCAGCATTTATTGCTTGTAGACTTTTGGATTGCAGCCATTCTGACTGGTGTGAAATGGTACCTTATTGTGGTTTTGATTTGCATTTCTCTGATAATGAGTGATGTTGAGGATCTTTTCATGTGTTTGTTAGCCATGGCAACCCACTCCAGTACTCTTGGCTGGAAAATCCCATGGATGGAGGAGCCTGGTAGGTTGCAGTCCATGGGGTTGCTGAGGGTTGGACACGACTGAGCAACTTCACTTTCACCTTTCACTTTCATGCACTGGAGAAGGAAACGGCAACCCACTCCAGTGTTCTTGCCTGGAGAATCCCAGGGACGGGGGAGCCTGGTGGGCTGCCGTCTCTGGGGTCGCACAGAGTTGGACACGACTGAAATGACTTAGCAGCAGCAGCAGCAGCAGCAGCGAAACTGGATGTCATGATGTTGGTTTTCTGATTGTTGAGTTTTAAGCCAACTTTTTCATTCTTCTCTTTCACCCTCATCAAGATGCTCTTTGCTTTCTTCCATAAGAGTGGTGTCATCTGCATATCTGAGACTGTTGATATTTCTCCTGGCAATCTTGATTCCAGCTTGTGATTTATCCAGCCCAGCATTTTGCATGATGTACACTGCATGTAAGTTAAATAAGCAGGGTAACAATATAAAGCCTTGATGAACTCCTTTCTCAATTTTGAACCAGTCTGTTGCTCCATGTCTGGTTCTAACTGTTGCTTCTTGACCTGCATACAGGTTTCTCAGGAGACAGGAAAAGTAATCTGGCATTCATTCCCATCTCTTGAAGAAGTTTCCACAGTTTGTTGTGATCCATATAGGCTAAAGTCTTTGTGTAGTCAATGAAGCAGAAGTAGATATTTTTCTGTGATCCAGTGGATGTTGGCAATTTGGTCTCTGGTTCCTCTGTCTTTTCTAAATCCAGCTTGTACATCTGGAAGTTCTCAGTCCATGTACTGCTGAAGCTTGGCTTGAAGGATTTGGAGCATTACCTTGCTAGCATGTGAGATGAGCACAAATGTACAGTAGTTTGAACATTCTTTGGCACTGTCCTTCTTTGGGACTGGAATGAAAACTGACCTTTTCCAGATCTGTGGCCACTGATGAGTTTTCCAAATTTGCTAACATATGGAGTGCAGCACAGGATTTGAAATAGCTCAGCTGGAATTCCATAACCTCCACTAGTTTTATTTTTAGTAATGCTTCCTAAGGCCCATTTGACTTCACACTCCAGGATATCTGACTCTAGGTGAGTAACTACACCATTGTGATCATCTGAGTCCTTAATATATATATGTTTTTTGTATAATCAACTATACTCCAATATAAAGTAAAAAGGTTAAAAAAGGAAAAAAAAAACTAGTTGAGCCTTATTTAATTTTGTGATTGCTACTTGTAGTGTAAAAATCTGTATGGAAACACAAAAGACCTTGAATAGCTAAAATAATCTTGAGAAGGAAGAACAGAGTTGGAGGGATCCCACTCTTTGACTTCAGACTATATTACAAAGCTACAGTAATCAAAACAATATGGTATTGGCAAAAAATCAGACACATAGATCAATGGAACAGTATACAGAGCCCAGAAATAAACCCTTAAGCACTTATGGTCAATTAATCTACAACAAAGTAAGCAAGAAAATACAGCAGAGAAAAACAGAGTCTCTTCAATAAGTGGTGCTGTGAAAACTGGACAGTTACAAGGAACAAAGAATGTAATAAGAGCATTCGCTAACAGCATATATAAAAACAAATTCAAAATGGATTAAAAACCTAAATATAGGACCAGATACTATAAAATTCCTAGAGGAAAACATATGCATAATACTCTGATAAAAACTGCAGCAATATATTTTTGGATCTCTCTCTAAAGTAATAAAAGCAAAAAAAGCCTATGTTTACCTTATCAGACTTAAAAACTTTTGCACAGCAAATGAAATCATTAACAAAAAGACAACTTAGTATGTGGAGGGAAATATTTGCAAATGATATGACCAATAAGAGATTAATATCCAGTATCTGTAAACAGCTCATACAGTTCAACATAAAAAGAAAATCCAATTAAAAAATGGGCAGAAGACTGTTTAAGCATTTTTCCAAAGAGAAAAATGCAGATGGCCAACAGGCACATGAATAGATGCTCAATATTGCTAATCATCAGGGAAGTACAAATCAAAACCACAATGAGATACCATCTCACACTTGGCAAAATGGCTGTCACCCAAAAGAATACAAATAACAAATGTTGGTGAAGATGTAGAGAAAAGGAAATCCTCGTACACTGTTGGTGGGAATATAAATTGTTGCAGCCACTGTGCAAAACAGTATGCAGGCTTCTCAAAAAACTAAAAATAGAACAATAATATGACCAGTAATTCCACTCCTGGGTACATATCCAAAAAAATAAAAAAACATGCATTTGAAAAGATACATGCACCCTAATGCTCAGAACAGCATTATTTACAATTGACAAGATATGAAAGCAAGCTAAGTGTCCACCAACAGATGAATGGATAAAGAAGATGTGGTACCTGTACACAGTGGAATACTACTCAGCCATAGAGAAGAATGGAATTTTACCTTCGGCAGCAACATGACTGGACTTGGAGGGCATTATGCTAAGTTAAATACATTAAGGAAGGACAGATACTGTATGATATTACTTATATGTGGAATCTAAAACATACAACAAATTAGTGAATATAACAGAAAAGAAGCAGACACAGAGAACAACTAGTGGTTGCCAGTGAGGAGAGAGGAGGAACAATGTAAGAGTTTGGAAGTGGGAGGGATAAACTATTCGGTGTAAGATAGAATGCACTGTACAACATGGGGGGATAGAGCCAATATTTTATAATAACTATAAATGAATTGTACCCTTGAGAAGGAAATGGCAACCCACTCCAGTATTCTTGCCTGAGAAATCCCATGGAGAGAGGAGCCTGGTGGGCTATAAATTATGGGGCTGCAAAAAGAGTCGGACATGACTTAATAAAACAAAAAATATATTCACCTTTAAAACAAAAAACATTGCACTTAACTTTTTAACGAAAGACTCAAAATCAAGGACGTAAAAGTGTGGTCTAGTGGAGAGGGTAACAAAAACACTAACATTTGTATTGTTAAATATTTTAAAAAGAATTTCACATTGACTGATATAATTTAATAGCCACAATAACCCAGTGATATAAATAAGGCTCTCATTTCTATTTCTAGATGAGAAAACCAGAGCTCACGATATTTAACAATTCACTCATGTTCACACTGCCAGGAAATACAGATTTTCATCTTTTGATGCTCAATTCCTAACTCTTTGACTCTAGAATCAGCCCAAACTGTAGTTTATTAAGTCAATAACCTCAGTTGTAAAGCAATAAAAAAAAAATTGCCTCTTTCACTTTGCCAGGAAATCTTGAAAGTAGATTGAGGGGTTGGATGTTCTCAACACTTGAAATTTTTAGGAGAAAGTTCCTAATAACGTATCACTATCAAGCCTCTGCTATTTTAATCTTTCTATAAACTCTGTGCCTCTAATATTGTTACTATACTGAAATAAGCCTCTTCTATTCCATTTCATTTGTTTTTCCACATCTCACTCTCTTCTTTAACACTCAAGGTAACTTCTCTTTTCCATGCAGTCTTCCGGACCAACTCCTATCCACCCTGCCCCCTTTCAGTTTTCTGAATTCTGCCATCACTTACATACTCAATAGAAGAACATTTAGCAGCTTATTATGGTGCCTTACTTTGCCTTTATACATGTCAGGCTTTTCTTCCTGATTAGATTGTATACTGAGAGTACAGATTTTTATGGCTCTTTCCTAGCCCTTAGCATAATATGGACTACCTACTTGGTGTGTTCAAGAAAATGCCTAGCTATTAATAAATGCCAGACTTATTTTTAAACTCCGTTTGCTTCTTTCCTTTCTTTTTATAGGTTTCAAAATTTAAGACAAGAGACAGAACATTTTTGAGCTATAAATTCTATTGAAAACAACCTTTAACACATAAATTTTCATTAAAAGTTTATGAGAGGAATAAAAAGCTGAATGAAAGAAAGAATAAGAGCCAGCATGACTAAAATAGTAACAGGTTCTTTAGTATTTGACATCTAAGGGCAATTATATTATGTATCTTTAATATAAAATTGCAATAAATCAGATTAGATTTTGGCAATTAATGACATTAATCCCATCAGGGATGAGAGAAGGGAAGGAAGTGGTAGGAAAATTCCACTTGCATTAACTCTTCAATGAGATTTTGGAAAATAACAAACCTATGATGAGTTTGGGATTGTGATCTCTTCTTTGGGACAACTGCTTCAGACCCACTCAGAAAAATATATCTATTATTGGGTTAAAATCCCTAAAATCCATTTTGCAGTAAAGTGAGTTTTTCCAAATGCCTGGGTCACCAATCCTCTGAATAGATCAAAATTAAATAAAAGTAAAAAGTTGCACCAGGAATTGTACAAACCAGAGCTGAAGACATTTGATTATTCCTTGTGTGGTAAACATGGTAGAGTTAGAGTTTCAGGGGAAAGAAAAGGGAAGACATCAGAAGAAGGAAGATTCTGGTCCTTCTCATAAAGCATTCTTTTTTGAGGTTTAAAGTAAGATATTATAAGAGTTGATTCATATTTCTGAACACAGAATGGTAACAGTTTGATGATCTAATACTATGTGAAGATGAAACAATTTCTGTAATGACTAAATAAGTTGCTATAGTAAAGGGGATAGAAAGTATTACGGCATCAAACTGCTCTCTTAGGCCAGAACTTGTTTGATCCTGAATTAGTGCAAAGAACTTAGGCACAGCCTTAGGTAACATACAGGAAAGGGTCACACCCTGTGTCTAGAGGCAGAGTTGATATTTGTAACTGTACAGCTGCTGGCTGTAGGGGCCACTATGGTGTGCTGTCCAGACCCCTTCAATGAAGGACCTATTGTTTTAGATGCTAGAGGTGCTTCAGGCCAAGAGCCTTCGGTTCTCAGCCCCTTTCAAGGACTGCTTCAGTAGCAGAGAGCTGCCTCTGCCAAGGGCAAGACCATCCCCGCATTTAGTGAGTGATCCTTGTTGGGGTGGTTGGCCAGGTCATCTCAGCCCCATGGGAGACAATTATGAAGGGCCACCTCGGCTCCTGAGCTTCCTGTGGGGTCAGCTGAGGCTGTCTCTGGGCCTGTTCTGCAGTTGAACTTCTGTCCTGCCCACCTTTCTCCCCACCTTTTTGTTTGATTTGTTTGAATTTTGAAATAATTATAGAGTCACAAGAAGTTGCGAACATAGTATAGAAAGATCCTCTGTAGCCTTTACCCTGGTCTTCAAGGTAGTTATATCTTACATAATTATAAGACAATATCGAACCCAGGAAATTGACATTGGTACAGGGTATATGTAGAATTCTGTGTCATTTCTTCACACATGAAGATTCGGATCACCACCACTGCAGTCAAAATGGAGATTCCATTACCACAAAGGTCTTTCTGCTGCCCCCTTTTCTGCTCTGCCCACTCATGTTCCCTTTCTTTCTCTTTCACAGGTATTGATTGATTAAGAAGTACTCTTGGGAGGAGATATATTTATACATATAGTTATGACTGATTCACGTTGCTATACGGGAGAAACCAACACAACATTGTAAAGCAATTATCCTCCAATTAAAAAAAAAAAGAAATGCTCTTAATAAACATGCTGTACTTCCATGCAAGTTGGTAAAAAGCTACCAACCAAAGCTCCTTGAGGGTCCCACTCCCTGAACTGCCTCCCCAGTTCCTTCTTTGGGTCCTCCTGGATCTTTTTATGGTCTAGTAATTAGAGGGATCATGTCCAGCCTATTGTTGTTCAGTTGCTCAGCTGCGTCCAACTCTTTGCAACTCCTTGGACTGCAGCACGCCAGGCCTCCCTGTCTTCACTATCTCCCAGAATTTGCTCAAACTCATGTCCATTGAGTCAGTGATGCCATCCAACCTTCTCATCCTCTGTCACTCTCTTCTCCTCCTGCCCTTAATCTTTCCCAAGCATTGGAGTCTTTTCCAATGTCCAGTCTAGCACATTCCTATTCTAGGATTCTGTGCTGGTGCTCAGGCCTAGTTCCTGCTGACTGGTATCTGACTGCCCATGTAATACCTATTATTCAGTCTTATATATTTGCTGGCCTACTGAAGCCAAGTGGGTAGCAGAAATGTCTAAAGAAGACTGGAGTGGGTAGAGTTGGGTGACAAGCAAAGAATGTTTGCTCCGTCTTACAGGGCCAGTGGTTACTTAGGCCCAGACAACTGTCTTAACCATGCAGGCTCAGACTTGTTTAGTCAGTCACAGAAGGGAGAGAAGTAAGTTTTTTTTTTTTTTTTTGCTAAATAATTCAAATTTAATGATACCCACCAATATGACTTTATAAAAATGCTGCCTGGGTGACATAAAACATCCGGCCTATGGATATCAGTTTGTGGGCTTCGTGGCAAGATCCACCTGGTCCACATGGTCCTAGGAGGCCAACTCCAGTAGGGTATTTGGTAGCTTGGCTGGATTTTCTCATTTCTGCCTGATATGACATCTGTGGATATGTGGAAACACTTCAGTTTATGCCCCAACTCATATTACCAGGCTGGGATCAAGGAGTTTAACCTAAAACCCATCTCAGAAAGGCACTGCATCCACTGAGGAATGTGCCACTGACCCAGTTTGCCTTAAAGCTACTCATCTCTTTCAGAATAGCTTTGCCCGCTGTTGCAGCAGTGGTCACACATAGACAGCTCAAGAACTCAACTGTACATTTGTTTTGAACTGCAAAACTGATTAACCCAAAGCTTTGAAACTGTGCCAGATACTTTGATTTTAAATGAAGATGAGTTCTCCAGATGCTCCTGCCTACACATATTCTTCATATTGCATATTTGTATCTCCACTGATGTATCTATTTTTTAAAGCTTTTCTTTTACTCTTGAGTAATTTGCCCTTAATGAGAAAGGTTTTAAGAGGCTTTAGGCAATGTGTATTTTTTTTTCCCAAAATTCTCAGTCCAGATTTACAGGAATATATTTCTTGAAGACGACAGGTCAAAGAAAATTCTAGAATTACTGGCAGAAGTTGGGTCCAATAAATTTAAAATGCAAGCATAAAGAGAGTTCCAGGGGCTTATAGCTATTTATGTGCATCAAATTGTCTTTAAAACTGAAGTAGCTGCTGTAAAGAGATACTTAAATGATGAAAGATTAATTCTCTTAACTAAAGGTATACTGTTTTTCAAATTTACCTTTTGGAGAGAAGTAGAATAAGTTTAGATATAAAGACTACTATTTTGGCAGTGAGCAAACATTCCCTGTAAGAACAGGTGAGGGCCAAGCCCTGAGAGGAAGCCTCCAGGGGTACCCATGGCCTGTGCACTGACTGGGGAAATTTCAACCAGGATCCCCGCGTAACAAGAGTGGTGCTCCCAAGGGTGTTTCCAGACTTCTTCCAAAAAATATGTATATTGAATCTCTTTGCTGTACACTTCACACTAATACAACATTGTAAGTCAACTATATTTCAACATAAAAACAAAAATTAAAAGTAAACCCCTCCTACCATAAACTGTAAAGCAGTTCCCTGCTTATTCCAAAGTCATTCTATTGCTAAAAGGAAAAAAATTTGAACTCTTCAGCAAGACATAAAAATACCCCTGACAACCTGGTTCTGAACCCCTCCCCACTCTAATCTCTCCTTGCTCTCTTAGGTGAGAGCACTCTGGGGCCTCTTATAATTCCAATCATTCTGCTTCATGACTTCATCACCCCTAAAAGCCTACGCCCTACTACCATCGCGTTGGGGATTTAAATGTCAATATATTTGAATTTATTAGAATATATTTGCATTTGAATTTTGGGGGCACACAAACATTCAGATCACAGCAGCCCCCTGCCCAGGTACCCAAGTAGGCACCTGGGCAATACAGCAACATTCTATCAGCCTTTGTATCCCTACCCTTTGTGTGCCTAGTTTCCTCTGCCAAGAATACCCACTCTGCCATCTTTCCCTCCCACTTCCATGATCAGTCTTCTCTAGCCACCACTAAAGACAATTCAAATATTCCTTTCTTCACGTTTCTTTGACCTATTTCAGAGCTATACTGATTTCTCCTTTATTTCTTCATTCTGTCTATCTAATACTCAAATCCCTCAGGGGAAAAAAGAAAACAAAAAACAAAAAACCTGTTAATCAGGTTGTCTTGGATTTCTTGGTGGAGTCCTCAGTGAATGTGTCACTGGGTTTCCCACATAGTACTGGACATGGCAAGACTTCCCAGGTGGTTCCCTGGTGAAGAACTTGCCTGCCAATGCAGGTGACACTGGAGATGGGGATTCGCTTAGTTTGGGAAGATCCCCTGGAGAAGGGCATGGCAACCCACTCCAATATTCTTGCCTCGAAAATTCCATGGACAGAGGAGCCTGGTGGGTTACAGTCCATGGGGTCATGAAGAGCCAAACATGACTGAGCATGCATGCAGCAGATATGGCAGGGGGACAGAGCATCATTCCAGTATCTCCTAACATCATCACTCTGCTCTCAGGGCCTCCCAGCAAACCTATAAAACGGCACCATCCAGTACCACAGACGAAACCAACTGTCAACCATGGACGCCAGGACCTGAAGCTAAGTTAAGTAATTCAAGACAACTCACTCTTCCTTCAGAATGTTTCCTGGGCCATTGGAAGAGACCCGGGAGCAATGGTGCAGGGCCTAGTTATTATTCTTTCCCTGATCCAGCACTGGAGCCATGGATGCCAGTGTTGGCACCTTTCCTGGCAGAACAAAGTACTTCTTTCAGATTGTTCTCACCGAGTGGAATGCTGGAATCAGCTTTCACCAGTTCATGGGGGTGAGTTGGTGGTCACATTTTAGGAACTGTATAAGCTAGTTATTAAACATAGGCATTATTGAAAACTAAATGATATCACCTTAAAATTAAATGCATTATATTAAAAACAAATCTAATCAAGACAAAACTCATCACTTCACAATTATTTCATTACATTTCATTACTCTCTATGATGTTGAGGTTATTTATGTCTATTGAATCTGTCTGGTGAAAATACTACATAACAGTAGACTACTGTGCCTTTCTTCCCAATACTACTTTATCACCCTGGTAGCTTGAAACTGGCCATGAGGGGGGTGGTATTTACACCACAGAAATCAGCAAATACTACAGTACACTGCTTCCCTTCTCCCTATCACCAAGAGCAGTTGCTCAACATTTAATAGCACTGCACTGCACACAGTCCTTGCCAATCCACCTTAACGGAACCCAACCAACAGGCTGGAGTAGTCACCCTTTTCTAACCATCCTCCCTAGTGTCCCACAGCTATGTCGCTGATCAGCCTCCCAAGTTTTACAAGTTGGAGTGAACAGGTCACTGGCAGTGTAGAGTACAATGCTTAAGGGCTGCACTTTCAATCATGTTGGTGAACTGAGAGTTAAGGACTCATTTGCTCAAGACTGATCTCCCTACAAGCTGGCCTCCAAGAAAAGGAGCTGGCTTCCTGCAAAGCTCTGCAAGAATTCTTACCCAATGTTTAAGGCAATCACTTCTATTCATCCTGAAGGTCTGGAACTCAGACACTTGATCATGCCAGGAGAGAGGCCAGTGCTCCCTGCAACCACAAACACTAAGCCGGCAGGATTAGGCTGGAGCCAAGGTTCTGACATATATGTCTACTGTACCCTGGCTCCTGATCACTCCAGGGGAGGAGCTAATGCTTTGCTCATCAGGTGACTTAAAAATCCCACAGTCCAAGAGCCCTGCAAGAAGGTTTATGTGCTTCCCCGGAATGTGAAATGGCAATCCAGGAATTACACATCTGCTTCTGCTGCTATCTCTGTTCCCCCAGGACTTCAGCTCCAGTCTTTGTGCTGAGAATCCGGCTTTTCCTTGTTCATTAGACCCTTTCAGAGTGATTTATACATATTTCACTTTATCTATTTATTTACCTGCTTCATTTTCCTTGGAGGCAGGGACCTATTTCATTCATCTAAGAACATTTATGAGGCACCTACTCTGAGCTAAATACCATGGTAGGCTCTGTACATGGTGATGAATCAAGCAGACCTCGTGAGAACTCAGTAAGTAGTGAATTCTACCAGGTGACAGACTTAATTTTCTTCGGCTCTAAAATCACTGCAGATAGTGACTGCAGCCATGAAATTAAAAGACACTTTTTCCTTGGAAGAAAAGCTGTGACAGACTTAGACAGCATACTAAAAAGCAGAGATGTTACTTTGCTGACAAAGGTCCATATAGTTAAAGCTATGCTTTTTCCAGTAGTCACGTACGGATGTGAGAGTTGGACCATAAAGAAGGATTAGCACTGAAGAATTGATGCTTTTGAAATGTGGAGATTTCAAAATGCTGGAGAAGACTTGAGTCCCTTGGACTACAAGGAGAGCAAACCAGTCAATCCTAAAGGAAATCAACCCTGAATATTCATTGGAAGGACTGATGCTGAAGCAGAAGCTCTAATGCTTTAACCACCTGAAGAGCTGACTCATTGGGAAAGACCCTGATGCTGGGAAAGATCGAAGGCAGGAGGAGAATGGGGTGACAGAGGATAAGATGGTTGGATGGCATCAGTGACTCAATAGACATGAGTCTGAGCCAGCTCCAGGAGGTGGTGAAGGACAGGGAAGCCTGACGTGCTGCAGTCCACAGGGTTGCAAAGAGTCGGACACAACTTAGCTATTGAACAACAACCACTAGGTGACAAAAGCTCACCGCCAGGCAATGATTCCTCTCTGTACTCTCACCTGCTTCTTCCATATTTGGGTTTAGCTAGCCCTAATTCTGTGCGTGTGTGTGTGTG
Source organism: Capra hircus (assembly GCF_001704415.2). Classification (NCBI taxonomy): domain Eukaryota; kingdom Metazoa; phylum Chordata; class Mammalia; order Artiodactyla; family Bovidae; genus Capra; species Capra hircus. Next base: position 32,011,320 of record NC_030827.1, read on the forward strand.
TATGAATTTTCTCTTGGTTGGCTTCTTAGCCTTTCATTCTCTACCTTTTTATTTATTTTAGAAACTGAGCGAAGCTAGCCTAGATAAATGATCCCTTGGTCTAGGCTTCTCTTTATCGCCTCGTGCCCTTCCCATTCTTAAGTTTCAAAACTCTGCTTCAGAAACCAGCAGCTAAATTCTCAAGTAAGAAAATCTGTCGCTATTCCAGAGCCTCAAGAATGGTTATCAGCCTACTCAACTCAGAAGAGGAAGCGAGGTTTGGATCAGGTCTCTGAAATCACCTTCTATTTCCAGCAAAGGGAATTCCCTCACAAGTGGAAAATGTGTGTGACCTTTCTCAGGGCCTCTTTAAATTCTAGGCCCAGGCAAGACATTCCAACTCCTAGCCTTCAGAAATACCCTCAGCAGGGCTGGTCCTTTGGTGGCCCTTAAACATAGGTGGCCTCCTTAGCTCTACCAAGGTCAAGTCCAGGATCTAATTAGGGCAGAAAGACTGAAGTAACAGTGCCTCAGACTTCTTCAACTGCCCAGTGCACAGCACCTTGAATATAGGCGAGGCTCATATATATATCCATACAGATATAGAATGTTCACCAAATCAGTTGAACGCATTTGTTTATGCAAAAATAGTTACTTTGACATCAATGTTGATATGCAAGAGCTAAGAGACAGCTTCCCTTGGCTTAACCCTGCATCCTAAGGAAAACAGAGATTGTCATACTGAGTGAAGTTAGAGAAAGACAAATATATGATATCATATATACGTGGAATCTAGAAAACAGTACAAATGAACTGATTAAACAAAACAGAAATAGAGTCACAGAAGTAGAAAACAAATGTTTAGCAAGGGGGAACTGGGGGAGGGATAAATTAGGAGACTGGGGTTGACGTATACACACTACTGTATGTGAAATAAATAATAATAACCTACTATATAGCAAGGGCTTCCCTGATAGCTCAGTTGGTAAAGAATCTGCCTGAAATGCAGGAGACCCCAGTTCAATTCCTGAGTTGTGAAGATCCGCTGGAGAAGGGATAGGCTACCCACTTCAGTATTCTTGGGCTTCCCTCGTGGCTCAGTTGGTAAAGAACTCGCCTGTAATGCAGAAGACCTGAGTTTGATTCCTGGGTTGGGAAGATCCTCTGGAGAAGGGAAAGGCTACCCACTCCAATATTTGGGCCTGGAGAATTCCTTGGACTGTATACTCCATGGGGTTGCAAGAGTCAGACACTACTGAGTGACTTTCACTCTATAGCAAAGGGAATTCTACTCAGTACTCAGTAATGACTTACGTGGGAAAAGAATCTGAAAAAGAATGGTTATATGAACATGTATAACTGATTCACTTTGCTGTAAAGCAGAAACTAATACAACATTGTAAATCAACTATACTCCAAAGAAAATTAAAAAGCAAAATAAAACAAAACCCCAAACTGTATCAGTTCATTAAGTAAACTTTACACAAAGCACATTGCTAGATGCTATGTAGACTGATGAGATATGGCACCTGGCACCAGGCATTTTGCATCTAAGGAAATAACATGAAATCACACAACTGAAAATTTAAGTTCAATATTAATTTCTACAAATGTCTTGACAATATCTACTGCTTTACAACAATAAACAGTGTTTGCATAATTAAATAGCATTTTCACAAGAATGATGTTCCCATTATTCTCTGCTTCTAAACTATATGTTTATAATAGAACTGTAAGGGTAGAGGCCAGATTTTCCACTTGGATACTGCTTTGTCTTCATGGAGAATCTTTGAAATAATTTCCTTTGGATTGTTGGCTTCTAGAGGGCAACTGGGCTTCCTAGGTGGTTCAGTGGTAAAGAATCTGCTTGCCAATACAGTGAAAATTAAAGATGTATTGTATTGACTACCAGTTTATTTCAGGTTTGATCCCTGCGTCAGGAAGATTTCCTGGAGAAGGGAATGGCTCCCCACTCCAGTATTCTTGCCTGGAGAACTTCATGGACAGAGGAGCCTAGCGGGCTATAGTTCATGTAGTTGCAGAGAGTCAGACATGATTGAGTGACTAAAACAGCAAAAACAGAGGGCATGTATTGCCCTTTTCTAACTAACCAGACTAAGCTATCTCTCTTTATCAATTCGTCCACCTGGCATTACTTCATATCATTTGGTTAACAGAAGTTTTCTGAAGTTTAACAATTTTACAGGTAAGGATGTCAAGGGATATTTTCAGGTTAATTGGAGACTTGGTTTAACAACCTGAAATAAACTGGTAGTCAATACAATACCTCTTTAATTTTCACTGATTGTCAATAAACTCTGGCAAAGAAGTAAAGATGCTTTCAAAGACATAACTGAACTATGTATCTTTAAGAAAACATGGGGAGCTAGATAACATATTTATTCACTGAGTATGACCCGAGGAGCTGAGGGAAGAATCCTCTGAGTCACCAAAATGTCCATACCAGCTGGTGCTGGAGAAGAGACATTGTACCAGTAGAGATTAATTCATTTGGATGAATCATGGTCCTCTATCAAAATGCATATACCCCTGAGGGAGCTGTCAGATTCAGAAGTCTCAGCTGGGCAAACACTTCAGCATAAATTATTTTATGATTTTTGCATGGGCCATCAGTTTGGGGCACATGCAAATAGGTTTTTAGGTGGAAGTTCCAAAGTCTGGAGCTTTTTTGGGAAGGTGGGCCTGTTAGGAATGCAGAGGGATTCTCTGGTGGCAGGCACAGTACGGTGGGGGGCAGGAGGCAGGTGTGGTGGGTAGGAAACAAGAGAGAGGGGGCTCTCAGACAGAGAGCTGTGGAAAATTTACATGCTGAAACAACCTTACCAACTGCACATTTCTCCTTGGTGAGCACATCTGAGATTTACTGCAATGGTCTTGACGTGATTTCTCACCCGGGGGAAGATGGCAGACACTGGAGGATGGTGGGAAGTAACAGTTCTCAAGGCCCATCATTTCTCCCTTCAGCTGCAGCTACAAGTACATCTAGTGGTGACGACAGTGAAACAATTCAAAAGCCAAAGATCCTACCCGCTGGTTCTGGAGGAGAAACTTAGTCTAGGAAACGGCAGAACACGGTCCACAAGAGCAATTTGCCTCCAACAGGGTCAAAAGTTCACTTCCTGACCGGAGTTGTTGCCACTCCTTTGACCTAACTCGGAAAGTCTGCTCTGTTTCTGGGCATCCCAAGTGCTGTCAACAGCTTGCACAGCTCCTACAGACAACCTCTGACCATGTTACAGCTGTTTTCTTGCTTGCCAATTCCCTTAAACTTGCAAGGTTCTCTATTCTTTCAAATCAGGGCTGGAAGCTATAGCTAATGTGGATGCTTCAGGCCAAGTGTTTCTCATTTTGATTGCAGAACTGTACATTTGCCTAATGCGGAATGCATCCACACAGAGTTCCCTTTTAGAGCTTGTCAGGTGGGTGGCCAAAGGGGAGTTCTCTTCTACTCAGATTTTACTGTGCTTACTGAAAAACAAGTTGCTAGGCTTACAGCAAGGAAATCTGCCATGGCCTCTGCAACACACACACAGCTGTCTAAGGAAATCCAATGGGGAAGGCAAGGAGTCATTTCACGCCCATACTCCCTGAGAAGAGTCTTGCCAGTTGTAGGCACACATACTGGGTTTCTGATCCTACAAACCCATGAGAAGTCAGTGGGTGGAATGTCAATGCATGTACTTACTGTTATGAGCAACACTCCTTCTTAATATCCAGATTACCACTTTTAATGCTGGTGTAGAGTTGCGTTTCCCACAGCAGAGTTTAAGTAGCAAAAACTCAGGGATAATTGGTTCTAACAGAAAACTTCTTGGCATTCTGTGGCTGGTTTGCAATCTGAATTTGTGGCAAAATCTGATGCTCTGTGGTTGCTTTCAGGGGAACAGAAGCTCTCGAATATTGAATTTGTGTTTCCATTTCCCTGATCACATCTCTATTGTGCTGCCAACACAGCAGTCTCCCCTACACTATAAGTAAATATGGAAAGGAAGGAAAAAAAAAAAAAAAGAAAAAAGCATCATATTTAGTAGTTGAGCAGAAAACTCTAGTCTTAGAAACTTTCCTCACAGAACCATCTCTCCTTCCTTTTGGACTCTAATCTTAAGCCTTTTTAAATGGTGACAGACTCTTTGGGGATCTTTCTTATTATTTTGAAGCATTATGTGTTAAAATAGAAGTTGTCTACGGCTTATCACTTTAAGTGCTTGGCTGTGTGTTCAGGTAAGCATAGCCAGCTGTAATTGAAGGCAGAGAATGATTGTTTCTCGTTTATTCTCACCTTCTCTTTGTGTGCTTCCCTCCTCCTTTTCAGGGAAGCTAGGGTGATGCCAGGCATGCAGCAGGCTCTCAATAAACACTGACGAATGAATGAGTGAAATAATTGGTTACTGCTGCCTTTCCCTCTCCCAACTTCCCACTGACCTCCTGCTGACCTCTAGGGGCCCAGAGCCATTCACTTCCAGTTGACTCTGAAGTTCTCACCACCATCCCTCTCTACTTGAACTTAATGATCCTGGGTTTCATTGCATCTTGCCAAGTATTGGTACAAATCTGATGATTTGCTACGTTTAGATTATAATTTGGGGACTTGTTACATATTCCAGGAATAATAATTGAAAGGAATCATCTCCGCCTTAAATTATACCTCATGCATGAGTAGACTCTTAGTCCTCTCATAGGTAGCACAAATGACCTTAAAATATTCAGGATGCACCGAAAGAGCCAAGTTAATACTAAAAGAAGTATACAAGTCCACATATATGTGTGTATGTCTACATATATATATACACACACATATATATATGTGTACACACACAGAGAAAGAGAGACAGGGAGACTACAGACCATTTTTTAAAAAGCTGATGCAATAATTGATAGTTTAGAACTTTCACACTTATAAGGTAAAGCTCTAAATTGAGATATTTTGTCTCTTCTCAGAAAACTATAAAACACTATGAAAACAATAAGAACAGATAACTCAGAAAAGAAGAAAGCAAAGGGAAATTTGTATAGAATTTTCTTTTTCTCAGTGAAGGGTAGTACCATGAAGACTGAAGTGTACCGAATAAATGAAGTTAATAAAACTGAAGTCTAAAGCCAATGAACAATAAGCATAATCCCAAAGCTAATGATGAGTTCATTTATGAGGATCTTCAGAGGAAAAAACAGGATATTGCAAAGCCTGAATAAGTTAAAAGGGCACATTCTTAACCTATACCTTTAGCTTCAATCCCCAGCAACATGCTAGAATGAGTTGTTGGTTTCTGAGTATCCAGAAAGGAAACCATGGGTCACTTGGAACCAGCATGGATTCATTAAGAACAAATCATTATTGGAAATGCACTTCACTTCCCTTCATGAAAGGATTATCTGGCTGTTTAGTAGAATGTTGTTCATCAAATGTTTCTGTTTCAGTGAGGCAAGGGACATAGTCTCTCATGCTATGCTGTAAGTAAAAGCTATTCCTGTTTTCTGAATAATTATAAATATAAGTGAATTCATAGATGGTTAAACAAATTACCCAAGAAGTGAATTACAGAATTCTAAACAGCCTGGGTCATGATTTTCAAGGGCAGGTTGCAAGGTTTTGAATTTGGTTTTGCAATAAACGTTTTGATAGAAGAGCCCCCACAAAGTGGGGACATGCATATGGATTTGTCATGTCCATAGATGAAAAATAATTGGTAATTCTGTTCTGGAGGAAAAAAGGAGGACAGGGTTTCCAATCTAACAGATCTCATTAGATTCAACTAATGGACTGAAATGAACTAAAATTCTCCAAAATTATTTGGAGAAAAGGTAAAGTTCCCAGTTTGCAATTCTCTTGCAAAAGTACCCCTTTACCAGTCTGCATCACTGTGTGACATCTCACTGGCAAAGCCTGGGCTCAAACTTCCCTGACTCCCTGGAAGCTGCATCAGTAGGATCTGAGTCCAAGCATCATTTTGATTTCAAAAATGAGATTCAAAGCAGACAGCAAATTATCATGATTTTAAACAATACACTCTTGAACACTGAAAACCTTACTCTAACTCAGTCCTCTCTGGCAAAGACAGATATTTATGCAAAGAGAGAAGACAAGTGCATTCACATCTTAGAAGATTGTCCCTGAGCCAGTGGGTTACCCTCCTGGGAGATTAAAACTCACAGTCAGGGGTAGACATATAACCACAAAGTATGGTGGAGATGGAGGTGGGGTAGGGTGCGGAGAAGAGGTGACGGTAGACAGAGAACATGGTCCAGCCCCAGGGAAAGGCATGTGGCCCCACTTGTCTAAGCATCTCATCTTGTTCTTTAATTAGCTCTGGTCTTCCTGTGCCAGGGAATGGATTTATGGCAGCAAATCTGTTTCTTTAAAAAAAAAAAAAGGCAGCAAAACATATCCCCCAAAGTTCACATTCCCAAATAAAAAGAGAAGGGAGCAAAACCTTTGCCACTGAACAGGAAGACCAGGCAGTTGTGTTTGCACAAGCTTCCCAGGGAGGAAGGGGGAGGGGTTCAACTAGTGATAAGATCACAGCTTCCAGCCGCTGAGTGGCCCACCCTGACCCTCTGGTCTTGGGAGTTTGGAGCAGAATTCAGATCCCTTCTGGCTTTGACAAGGGAAAACAAAACAAAACCAAAAACAGAAAGGGGCAGAGAAAAAGAAAACTTTCCCAAGTCACTGATCTCCTTTTCCCCTCATTCCTTCTGTCTTGAGTCCATCCGTCCTCCTGTGACGATGCTTAATTTGGAGGAGGAGGAGACCATTTTAGTAAGAGCCCTAAATATTTCAGTTTCTGCAGCCTCCTAGCCTTAGACCATGCTTAGAAGAGCACGTCGCCTTCCTGGGGTTTGTTTCTTGCTTTTGCTTTCATTTGTTTTGAAATGATATCCATGTTTTTCAGCGTATTCCAAATAAAAGCAACCCTCTTTTAAAATGCTTACTGCTAAACTTACAAACATCTTGGTAAGAAAAAAAGAAGCCTGTGTGGAGTTCATTTACTCAGGAAGCCCATTTTTTTTCCAGTGTGTTATCACTTTGGGATTTAGTATTAGAAAAGATGTCCCTCAAGGATCAGACAGCAACTCAATATGTTGACCCTCTTCCCTTTTCATGTTATTTATAAACCATTTCTCCAACAAATTTATCTGCGATACCCAATGCCACGTGTTCGAGCTTTTTTTAGTCAGACATTTTGCACCTTCATTCAGCTTTGGCTGGAATCCCAGCGCTCTGGCTCAGACGAACTTTATGGCCTGACAAAAAGGGCCCTTTGAGGTCAGTGGGGCCTTGGTAAGGAAGGGTGAGGATCTCTGCCACTAGGGAGAGACACATGGCAGGCACTGACGGCCTGAGGGGTAACTCTGCTCTTAGATTTGGATTTCCATGGTGCTTTCTTGCGAATGACCTGTACAAAATACAGCAACAAAAGCAAAACACTGATGAAGTAAGACAAATGGGCTTTCAGAGTGAATGCCTCTCCTAAAAGCATGGTGACAGGCCCAGGGTGTTCGTCTTTTAGAGATCTGAGTCCAGCTGTCCTATTTTATCACTGAGTCAATCAAAAAGTTAAACCCATTTCTTAGGAAACAAGCTTTCTGTTGCCATACAGCCCATTACTGTTGGAGGCAGCCACTTTAGCTGAAAGGTACACTCCATTATCAAAAAGCTTCCTGCCCTCCAACTGGCACATCTCTTCTGTTCTAAACGTTTTTGCTGAAAATTCTTAAGTTGAAAGGAAGAGAAATAGGCAAGGGTGTATTGGGAGGGGAGCAAAGTGGGATCAGAAAAAGGCAGAGGAGAAGGAAGAAAGGAAATATGATCAATATTTCACCAAACCGTATGACTTTTGGATTCTCTTCCTTTAGTTTCATAACAATAAGAGCTTATGTCTATTGAGTGTTTATATGCTAGAGAGGTTTTAAGTTCTTACATGTATTAACTGATTTAATGTTCACAATAACCCTGTATGTTAGGCACTGTAATTGTCCCGCCTTACATGAGGAAACTGAGGCACAGAGAGGTGAAATAACTTCACTGAGGTCACACAGCATACAGGTGCTAGAAGTGCTTGTGCTTAGTTGCTCGGTTGTCTGACTCTGCGACCCTTTGGACTGTAGCCCGCCAGTCTCCTCTGTCCATGGGATTTTCCAGGCAAAAATCCTGGAGTGGGTTTCCTCCTCCAGGGGATCTCCCCAATCCAGGGATTGAACCCTCAAATCCTGTGTCTTTGCCTTGGAGGAGATCAAATGCACTCTGTTCTCTGCACAGTCTGCTTGACGGGCTCCATGTTACACAACCCCCGTGACACAGGGCAGGTTAGGTCGGCAAGCTTATCTAGACACATCCCCTCTCTTTCAACCTTACTGACCACTCTCCACCTTTCTTTTCAAGCTTGTGACAGCACAAATGAAGATACAGCTCAGAGAGCTGGAAAGACTGTGAGGAATCCTTCAGATGAGCCTGGTCAGCTGACTATATGCAGTAGAATTCTGGTTTTACCAGGCTCACTTTGGTTTACTCACCCTGACAAAGTAACAAAATTTTAAAGTGGCAGGGAACTGGAGTCCACATCCTAAGTACTGTTCTTTTCACACTATAATTCTCTTATCTACACAGAGCTGTATTTTCTATCATTGCAGGGGAAAAGGCAGTTCAGGGTGGGTGCGTGGGTGGGTGTGTGTGTACATACACATACCTTCCAGTTAAGATGTTAAATAGACTGTATGACTGCATTCCAATAATAGTGATATACAAGGGACAGAAAAATGAGTCAAATGAAATCTATTGTTTTGTCCCTTAAGAAAAAAATTGATAAAAAAATCACTTACCTAGATATTCACAATCAAGGTTAAAGAGTGGAAAACCACCACTACAAAAGGGGTACATTCATGCTGATATAGCACTCGTGCAGGATCCTATGGGAGCTGGATGGACACTCACACACACAGAGTTTCTATCACTGTTTGACCTCTGAGTTCTGCTCTGCTGGTTAATACAGACAACTATTTAGTTTCACTGAAGCCTGCAGGAATATACTGTATCTGCTGTGATAGCCAATCTCAAATTTCTAACACTTTTGTGGCTTTTGCTGTCCTCACCTCCTCCCAAACTCACCCACCTGCCAAGTTCCTTTGCTAAATAATTCTAGATGCAAGAGTACTGACATGAGGAACTGAAGATGGTGGAGGGATACACTGATTATTAAACATTCATTAAAGGAAAAGAATGAACTTACTATGAATACAGTAACATGAGATTATTTTTCTGGGCTCCAAAATCACTGTAGATCGTGATTGCAGCCATGAAATCAAAAGATGCTTACTCCTTGGAAGGAAAGTTATGACCAATCTAGACGGCATATTCAAAAGCAGAGACATTACTTTGCCAACAAAGGTCCGTCTAGTCAAGGCTATGGTTTTTTCAATGGTCATGTATGGATGTGAGAGTTGGACTGTGAAGAAAGATGAGTGCCAAAGAATTGATGCTTTTGAACTGTGGTGTTGGAGAAGACTCTTGAGAGTCCCTTGGACTGCAAGGAGATCCATCCAGTCCATTCTAAAGGAGATCAGTCCTGGGTGTTTATCGGAAGGACTGATGCTGAAGCTGAAACTCCAGTACTTTGGCCACCTGATGTGAAGAGCTGACTCATTTGAAAAGACCCTGATGCTGGGAAAGATTGAGGGCAGGAGGAGATGGGGGCAGCAGAGGATGAGATGGTTGGATGGCACCATCAACTCAATGGACATGAGTCTGAGCAAGCTCTGGGAGATGGTGAAGGACAGGGAAGCCTGTCATGATGCAGTCCATGGTGCTGCAAATAGGCACGGCTTAGCAACCGAACAATAGCAACAACCATTGAAAGTTATGATTTCTGTACCATTAATCAAAGCACTAAACAAGCACTGCTTGGAGGTGGCGAGCACATTAAAGGAACATAAAGGGGCTGGCCATCAGACAGACCTGGGTTCTACTGTGTGACAAACCACAACCTCCTTGAGCTCTCTTGGCTTCGGGTCCTCCTGGGTAAAAAGGATTACCACATACACCTTCCAGGGTGTCTGTGAGATGCAGGGTGAGCACAGTTACCTAGGTGTTGCTTACACTTAATGCTGAGTTCATGTCTGTCCCTTTAATCTAGTGACTGGAAGTTTCTAAAGTGTAAGGATTTAAAAAAATATATCCTTCCTTTTTTTTTTTTCAAAATTTAAAAAATCCAAACGTTTGGGGAGGTGGGGAGGAATCAACTCCTTCTGCAAGAAGTAGGATTTGGGTAAATGATAGAAGGGAGGGGCCAAAGAAGTAAAAATATCCCAAGGACAATCTTTGCCAGGTAGATTTCTGAAACCTGGGGGTGAGGAGGGGGAACCCATAAATAGATGCCAGGGTCTTTATAAAGTTCTGCTCTGAATATAAGTCATGTGCAAGGGGTGTCCCATAAGCTTGAGGCTATCCTAATGATTCCTCTCATAGCTGTGGTCTGTGGATATCTCCTAGAGGACTGGTCACTCAGACCTGCCAACCCCTGGTGGCTCTCATTTAAACATTTAGTTGCTTCTCAGCACCTCCACTAGAGGGCAGCAGGTGGAAGGGAGAGGCTGTCCCAATGGATCAATGACAGTGCTTGGCAGGAGCAGCTGTCAAGGTGGGGTGCCAAGTAATGGGGGTGGGGGGTGCAAACAGGCAATTCAACTGAGTGGAAAAGATGAGAGCTTGAGTGATTAATGGTTTTCCATTTCTAAGTGAAGCCAGGGATGGAAGCAGAAAAAGCCCAGCACTAGAGGAAGCTGGGAGAAGGTTTTCCAAACCAGCTGATCTTCAGATTCATGTTTGGAGTTTTCCTAAAACACACACACACACACAATATGAAAACAGATAAAACTCAAGGACATTACTCTCGGGCTTCTGCATCAGAATCTCTGGATACAGAGCTTATGAATCTGTATTTTTCAAAAAAAGTCCCAGCTTATTCTGTAACAGCCAGGGTTGGCCTCATTAGAGTGTCTAAGATCCCTTCCAACTCTCAGAAAACTAATTTCACTGACATAAAATAAGCCCGAAGCAGCCTTCAAAATAACAGTAAACTTGTCTATCCCTCTAGTAACTTGTCTTCAGAAAAAGAAGGGGCAAAAGTAACTGAAATTGCTAGAGTATGGATTGCAAGTTATGGTTTTCCGAGAGCCATACAGACACAATCTCCCTTAACCTTTCACTCCTTACAGCAAGCCTGTGTGCGAGAAGATTAAAAAACCCCATGGACAGCTAGGGAAACCAAATCCCAGCGAGGCTGCCTTGTGGTGGTGAGTCTGGGAGCCATGACTGTTGGCTTCAGTTTACTCCAGTGCATGACTATTTCCAGTGTCTTTTCAATTCTGTTCTTTACCTTTATAAACAATATTTTCATCAAATGATTTCATCAAACTCTAAGAAGGATTGATGGCCAAGCCCAAGGTATATGTGGAACAGGAACGGAGAGAGGACTAAGAAAAAGCTATGATGGCAAGGGGGCTTCCCTTATGGCTCAGACAATAAAGAACCTGTCTGCAATGTAGGAGACTGGGGTTCAATTCCTGGGTTGGGAAGATCCCCTGGAAGAGAAAATGGAAACCCACTCCAGTATTCTTGCCTGGGATATCCCACGGACAGAGGAGCCTACAGGATACAGTCCATGGGGTCACAAAGAGTCCGACACAACTGGGTGACTAACACACACACACACCCCAGCAAGGCCTTAGACCCATCTCCAGCCGCGTCTCTGGTGCTCCAGGAAGCAGGAGAATGGTCAGCGGTAGTCTGTGAATGAGAAAGATGAAGGAGGGCGCCAGAACCAGGGGTCACACTTCTGCGGCTGGCCTGCCACAGAGGAGGGCAGAATGATTTCATAAGGGTCTTGTCACAACCCAATTCACTCATCACAGAATCTCCTTTCTGCTCTTGACCACTCTGTCCTGAGGGTGCCACTCAGCCTGCACCTTTAGGCGTTTTAAATTTTGCAATGTTTCAAAACAGATTTTCAAATAGATTTCACCAACTAGGTTGCTTGTCATTAAAGGCTAACCTATGGAGGAACATGCACTAAAGAAGGAGCCTGCATCTCGGCCCTGCTCCTGTTGATGACTACTGGAACTTTGGGAAAGTCATTTCACTTTTCTGGGCCTGGGCTTCCTCCTTAATAAACGGAGAGGGTGTGTGCTGTAGCTTCTAGACAGGACCATGAGGACATGTTTAGTGTCAAATTATTTTTTAATAGATTCCTAACATTTAAGGGCTTCCCTGGTGGCTCAGACAGTAAAGAATTCACCTGCAATGCAGGAGACCTGGTCGGGGGGATCCCCTGGAGAAGGGAATGGCTACCTACTCCAGTATTCTTGCCTGGAGAACTCCATGGACAGAGGAGCCTGGCGGCTACAGTCCACGGGGTCACCAAGAGTTGGACAGGACTGAACAACGAATACTTTCACTTATATTTAAAACAAGAGATTCAGATAAAAATATGTCAAGACCAACTTTTGGCTACACTCCAATGAAGAACAAATGGAATGGTTTTCCATAGCCCTTTCTACCTTCTAACATACTAGATAATTTAAGTAGTATTTTTATAGCCTATCTTCTGCCTCATGCACCCACATACCTTCTTTAAAACACACACATACAAACACATCCTATTAAGGAAAGCTCATGGTAAAGGATGCTTTCTATTTCTTGTTCACTGAAGCATTCTGAGCACCTATTAAGACTAGTGCCTGGCACATAATAAATGCTCAGAAAATATTTAATTCTTTAAAACCCTCTTTCATTGAAGTAGAATTAATTTGCAACAAAAATATCTGTTGACTCAATTTCTTGTAATTTTATGAAAAGTATGGTTTTTTCAAGTGAAGGAAGCTAAAGACAATAAGTACAATTTAGAGATATGAATATATCCAACAAATTCCTGATTTTAAAATAATACAGGCTTGGTTTTCACTGTGAGTCATTAAATTAGGTCTGCTGATACACGCTTATGCTATATACAATATATACGGTTCTCATAAATACAATCAAATTGAGACTGAAAAAAAACAGTATTGGGGGAGTTAACACAAGAATTCTGAATGTACCACAAGAGCCATCTGTTGATTGTTTGTTTCACGCGTAATGCTTAAAAAACAGCATGGTATGCTATTCTAGAGGCATGTGACCAACAGCTCAGGATGCAGAATGTTCCATATTGATGTGACCTTAAATGTGGAGACTGATTTCTCTGGTGGTAAAAGGCAGGTAAAAGGCAAGACTGATGAAATGTAATCTTACACCAATTACACTGATTTCAACAGCAGGCTTTACAGTTCCCATACTTCTTTTCCTAAATGCTCAGGGTTGTCTCCCAGTTCACTCCACCAGGCTCTAATTTTCAAAGCTGTAGAAGGAGAAGTGACAGGAAGCATTTGTCGGAAGCACTCAGATGTGGCTGTGCACGCAAAGGGATTTGTTAGCTGATGCTGAAGTTGTTGCATTCCCCATAAACAAGCATGAGCAGCAGGCTTTAAGAGTGATCTTCCAAAACAAATGCGACTCAGCATCATTAGGGCAGTTCAGGCTCAAGCTAGCAACTCAGGCTCTAGTCAACCTGCGTGGACCTCTGCAACAAGCAATAGCAAAAATTGCAGGCAGGCTGAAAGGGGGGAAATACTTTAAGGTAAATGTGGCTTCATCAGACAAGGCAGTTTTTTTATATGGAGCTTCCTTGTTAATGAATATTTAATGTAGAACACTTTGGAACAAAGTTTGGAAATTCTGGTACTTTCATAATGGTCAGCCCCGTCTCTATGGTACTAACTCAGAATTATTTCTACTTAAATATACAATGTCAGATCTAGAGCTTAAAACAGGTATTCGTGATTCTAGGAACGGTTCTTCTTGAATCAACAGACCTCGTAATGCTTGGGGCTGGTGCACGGGGATGACCCAGAGAGATGTTATGGGGAGGGAGGTGGGAGGGGGGTTCATGTTTGGGAACGCATGTACACCCGTGGTGGATTCATGTCAATGTATGGCAAAACCAATACAGTATTGTAAAGTAAAATAAAGCAAAAATAAAAATTAAAAAAAAAAAGAATTAATTGAGGTTCATCTGAAGAATATACTCAAGACTGAGCTTCCTGTATTTGTGGAAGGAATATAGGAAGGAAATCTACATAATGAAATCTGGATTGGAGGGTTTGTCTTTATTTTTTGTTGTTGTTGTTTGATTGTTTGCCATCATTGGAGCAGGTATGAAAAAAGGAAAAAATAAGAGGTGTCCAACTTCAATTAAGTTGCTCATTCAGAGTTCATACTACTTTAAGTGTGCCCTAAAAAATGATTAACACCTTAACAGTGCTGACCATTTTCAGCATGCACTTTAAATACTCCTGGCAAAACTGCATGAATATATGTCATTGTATAAAGAAGCATTAGTCACAATTAGTTGAATGGTGTTATCACAGAGCTTGGACTATGCAGTCCAACTGGTTCTCTATGGTTTTGGTCAAAGGCAGCCCTTCCTTCCTTGGGGTTCCCACAGCATTTTGTGCATATTATGTATATTCATTTGGGGATGTCTTCTAGGATTGTTCTCTTTCTTCCAAGTCCTTTGTTTATTTGGCAAATCTTTAAGGTTCTCAAAGTTTATTTATTATTTAAAAGTGTCCTTCACCTGGCTCAAGTCTTGGAGGAACAAATGAACCAGTGAAAAGATAAGGGCTGCATTGTAACTACACACACACACACTTTTTTGTTTCCCTTTAAAAGTCTATAAACATGCTTTGTCTAATCTGACCCCTGCAACAGTCCTGAGCACTGTCAGGCCAACATGCAAGCTCCTGATCTAGGGCAGTGGTTCTCAGCTTTGAGTCATTTCCCACCTCCACCACTTCCTCTGCCCCTCAGCCCCATCCCAGGGAACACTTAGCAATGTCTGGAAATGTTCTGGTTCTTACAGCTGAGAGTAGAGGGTACCATCTAGTAGCTAGAGGTCACAATTCTGTTTAGAAAGCATGGAAAAATAACATACCAAAAATGTAGACTTTGGGAACCAAACGTATGCATGTAAAAATTTTAGTTGTGTCAGTTTCAACTCTGTGACTGAGTTATTCAATTTCTCAGCTTGTTCATTTCTCATCTTGAAATAGAGGTAATGATACCTTGCTCAGAAAGTCATCCATGAAAGTTAGGTGAGCTGGCATGTTAAGTACTTAGAACAGTTACTGGTAAAAGTTAGGTGTTTAGTAAAGGCTAATCTCTTCTTTGTTTCCTTCAAGAGGGGAAGAACAAGGACAATTAGATCGCTTTTCTAGAAAGTACTCTATGTCTATTGAAATTATCCCAACGTAGAATGGGTTCCTGAGTCATACAGGTCTGGGGTTAAGGTCTTGGAGAGCAGCGCTGAACTGCCAAGGCACTCTGGTGCCCCACTCTTAACTCAAATATAGCTTCACGTCTTAATTTTGATTTCTACACAGTAAGTTTCCAGGTATGATTGTGTATGAATGAATAGTTCATCAAATTTTTAAAAGGAAGAAAATCAGTGGATAAGAAGATTCCTAAGATGTCTTTGTTCTCTCTGCTCTCTGCATGTCTGTGTTGTTGGGATTGATATTCACTAGAACATGCATGATCCTTCTGGAGATAGAAAAGATCCAAATGTGTTCTTTCACTATGCCCATGAAATTTGGGAATCATTTTTGTAAGTTGTAGAAAGATATTCAGTTGTAATAAACAAAAGGGACTTCTAGGCCCCTCTTTATATTTCTCTTATCACTGCAGTACTATGAGTTCCTGCTCACCCCACCCCCCCAGTCATGTATAATTTTCTCAAGGGTAAAAGGTGTAATTAACTTGCTAGTCCCTGGTAGCTCAGATGGTAAAAATTTTGAGAACAAGAATTTATGAGAACAAGAATCCTCCACTCATTGAAATTTCTTTTTGTGTTACTCTTTTAGGATAAAGGGTCATAATGTCAGAAAAGAAAACTGTATTAAGAAATTGTTTAAAAACAAATCTGTAATGTCTTTCTTGCCATTAGTGATCCTACCTAATGGTATAACAGGAAATAAACATTGACCAACCACCAACTCTAAGGGGCTTCCCTGGTGGCTCAGAAAGAAAGAGAAGTCGCTCAGTCATGTCCAACTCTTTGCGACCCCATGGACTGTGGCTTACCAGGCTCCTCTGTCCCTGGGTTGGGAAGATCTCAAGAGTGGGACACGACTTAGTGACAAAACCACCCAGACTTTGAGATTGGTGTTAGTGGTGGTTTTGTCACTAAGCCGTGTCCCACTCTTGAGGCCCCATGCACTCCTCTGTCGATGGCATTCTCCAGGGGATCTTCCCAACCCAGGGACTGAACTCATGTCTCCTGCATTTCAGGCAGATTCTTTACCACTCTAGTACCTCTCGCCTGGAAAATCCCATGGATGGAGGAGCCTGGTGGAATATATTCAATGAGTGGAAGATTCTTGTTCTCATAAATTTGGTTTCTCTTCCACTGATTTGTATGGACAAATCTTATTAGAAAAATGGTGCTGATAAATCTATTTGCAGGGAGGAACAGAGATGCAGATGTAGAGGACAGACTTGTGGGCATATTGGGAGGAGAGGGTGGGACGAATTGAGAGAGTAGCATTGGCATATATACACTACCATGTGTAAAACAGCCAGCCAGTGGGAAGCTGCTAGATGACACACAGAGCCCAGCTCAGTGCTCAGCAGAAGCTAGCATAGCTGCTGCTGCTAGGTCGCTTCAGTCGTGTCCGACTCTGTGCGACCCCACAGACGGCAGCCCACCAGGCTCCCCCGTCCCTGGGATTCTCCAGGCAAGAACACTGGAGTGGGTTGTCATTTCCTTCTCCAATGCATGAAAGTGAAGAGTGAAAGGGAAGTTGCTCAGCTGTGTCCGACTCTTAGTGACCCCATGGACTGCAGCCCACCAGGCTCCTCCGTCCATGGGATTTTCCAGGCAAGAGCACTGGAGTGGGGTGCCATTGCCTTCTCCAACTAACATAGCATTGTAAAGCAATTATCCTCCAATTAGAAAATATATTTTAAAATATTAACAGACTCATTTAGAAACACTTCTGATGCAAATGTTGTGAGAAAGTAGGACTCTTGGGAGGATAGAGAGAAATACAAGATAAGAGAAATATAAGCATTGTTTTATCATTGTCTCTGATTTTCAATAAATTAACAAGTATTTTTTGTCTCCACCTCTACCTCCTCCCAAAAAGAAAAATGGTGTAGGAACAATGTTACACCCAACACAAGTCCAAGGTACAAAATAGGGAATGTTAATCCTGTGAAAATGAGGAAAGTTTTGCTAAGGAGGTATAGACTTAGAAATAGGCAAAAAGTACATGGTATAGAGTGAGTGTGGTATAATTCTCTAGGCATATTAGTAGAGAGGGGAGATAGCTTTCCTTTACTTTGACGGCTTCTGCATTCATGGAGAATCCAGGAATGATAAGAAGACAAAACCCAGGGTTGATTTCATAAGACAGTTCTTGCACGTCCTCAGAACAACATCAGGAGAGCCTTGTAGATATCAGGGCTGCACAGTATCACACAGTATTGTTCAGTGGCCCAGTAGGTACCTATGAATGATTTTTTTCAAAAGAAGCGGTAGGCTTCTGTCTCCACAAACTTGGCTACTGAGTTAGCCTCAGGAAGAGATGCCCATTTGATTTGAGGAAAATTGCCCATACGGAGAAGGCAGTGGCAACCCACTCCAGTACTCTTGCCTGGCAAATCCCATGGATGGAGGAGCCTGGTGGGCTATGCAGTCCATGAGGTTGCTAGGAGTCGGACACGACCGAGCGACTTCACTTTCACTTTTCACTTTCCTGCATTGGAGAAGGAAATGGCAACCCACTCCAGTGTTCTTGCCTGGAGAATCCCAGGGATGGGGGAGCCTGGTGGCCTGCCGTCTGTGGGGTTGCACAGAGTCAGACACGACTGAAGCGACTTAGCAGCAGCAGCAGCAGCCCATGCCTCATCATAAGTCTCATATATAAGTACATGGGATATTTATATGTGAAGTAACAAGGAGCATACAAAGTCAAAGTGCTACATTAAACCGAATGAATCTGAAACCTAGAGAATTTACAGGAGCTCAAGTAATTGCCTCTTGTCTCTTTGCAATAATATGACTATGGTTCTTGACCTAGGCTGAGCAAGTAAAACACATGCAGCTTCTGGACTTCAGCTGAAATCTCTGCAGAGGGGAGTACTACAGTTTGGTAAGCACCGTGGGGATCCTAAGACACGTGTAATGCAATTTATTGTGCACTACGGGGTCAGACTGCTTGGGTTGGACTCCTACTTTGGCCTTCACCAGTTATGTAAGTTAGTTACATAATTATTGTTGGTGTCCTTACCTCATGCAGGTAATAATGGAACTTATCTCTTATTATTGCTGGGAGGGATTAACCAAGGTTACAAGTATGAAGTACTTCAAACTAGGTCCACTAAAATGCTTCAGTTATTATCACAGTGAACTGGTTTTAATTTACTCTCTTCATATCCCCAGTCCACCCAGTGACCAACTTGGGAAACTGGGTGGGCCTCACTCCTCTTGGCCTTGGATTTGCCATATGCAAATGCTCAGAGAATGTTCACTGAAGTCAGTTGACTCACCCAGCACCACTCCCCATATTAGCATCAACTCACTCCAGACCCACTTGCTGGATTGATCAGATTCAATTTTATTTAAAGTACAAGAACCAGAGAACTAAGATTTGATCAAACTTGTCCTCTGAGCATTTATTGTTCAAACTATAACTATAGAACAGTGTCCAATCCCCTAAAAGTTTATACCATCAGGTCTTAGTTCTATTGTTGAAAGCACCTTTAACATTAGAATCTTCTTCTAGACAGTTTTCTGGATTCATTGTTAAAATTAGCTTCCAAAACTTCCTTGTGTAACTGAATTGCTCCTTTTAGGCATATATTATTATAATTCAAGTTCTTCATGTCTGTTTAGTTTGAATGTTTATTTAAGGCCTCAGGGTTTGTAGTTACTCAACCTGAGGTTGATAAGAGTTACCAGTTCTTGAATACTTGGGGGCTTTTCCTGTGTCATCTCAGCAGGTACTTTTTTTCACGATTGTTACTTCCTTGATGGTTTTAAACAAGTTCTTTTCCTCCCATTCAACATATGAGAAAACTGAGGCTTAGAGAGTATAAGCAACTATAAAAGCCTTTGCAGAACATGTTGTCAGTGCTCTGCTGATGCAGAGCCCATATCCATATCTGTACCCATGAATTCCTTCTGTGCCTTCACGCTCAACACCAGGCATCTGGACCTGCGCTGGAAGAGCTGGGATCCTCTAGGATTTGATGACCTCTCCTGGTCATCCCACGGTCAGTCCTTAACCACCAACTGAGGGCTGTTCTGGACAACCTGAAACTCTATTTTAGAGGAGACTAGGCCAGATATCACCCCATCATTCACCCTACCACTGTGGGGTAGCACTGGATATTGAATTCTTGCTTCTTTTTTTTTTTTTTTAGCCTTTCCCTTGTCTCATTTCCCTACTCTTTTTCAGTTTTCCCCTAGAATATTTTTCTAACAATCCACTTTCATTTAAACCCTTGTTTCAGCATCTGGCTTCTGGGGAACTCAAACTAAACAATATCACACCACTCATAAGTGACAGAACTGGGATTCAAACCCAGTTCTCACAAAGTTGGAGATCAGTGCTCTAAAATCCCTAATCTAGACTGCTTCTCCTGACAGTGGCAGAGAAGACAGAAGCAGGAATCAGAAGCTGGTGCAGAGACTTGCCTACTGGTCCTACTCCCTAAGCATCTCTGTACATTCTCCAAGTACCGGCCAAGGCCATCTGACCAGCCTTTCTCCCTTCCCCGCGGGAGTTCTTCCACAAGCCCCCTTTCCCCTCTGAGGGTCTAGGCCTCTGGTGATTGCTGCTGTCTCCTGTGATAGCCAAGGGCAATATCACAGAACAGGAGGGACATCGTGTATAAACAAAGCAAATGCAGATCAAACTGGGCTCCTAGCAGCTAATGCAGAAATCAGTCATCCGTCTACATGGTATTTACTGAATGCCAACCGAGGGCTCAGCGACCGACGCAGTCTCCTCACATCAGCCTAGAATCTCAGTCTTTTCCTTCTACCTTCTGCTTTAAGGCATCTGTCGACTCTCCCCTCTGTCAAAGGCTTCTGACTTTGGGTTTACAGCAGCCTACTCTCAACCACCATGGTGGAGGGTGGTGGAGAAATCACCACTCTCTCCAAATTTGATGGTTAGGAAATAGTTTCACTTTAGATACATTTCATGTTAATGAAAGTGCTACATATTCTTTTGCCTTTAATAGTCTTCTATTTTTTCCTTAAAGTAAGATTTCAAGACTTAAAAATATAGGTTTTCAGTATTCATCCACAGAGACAAGACAAGACAGGTCACCCTAGGGAGTAGCCACATTTTCGCCTCTCACAACCATCATGGCTATATAAACGCAAGTTTGACATGTATATATGGCCAGGGAATGCACAGGAGTTAATCTAGTTAACTTCTATTCCTCGATAGGAGCTTTCCAGGAAGTCAGGTTTAGTGATAGCCACAAAGGGAGAGAGAGCTAGTCAACCATGCCTATGAAATTCAGAGCAAACATCCAAAGACTATGGTGCTGGCACGGCTAACATGGGAAGTCAGGCATAGTCACAGACCCGTTTGTAAACTCAGCCTGGGCTGTCTAAGCACAGCACCTCAACACTTCACTGCATTCTCTACCCCAGAACCTTGTCTGGCCCAACTGTGCCCTGACACAGGGCAAGGCTCTTTGACTGGTTCCCCCAGTTCCTGACTGCCCTCTGTTCACAACACATTCATTCACTGTTAGTTACTGTTAGAAAAAGCATGGAGCTTCTTTAATTTTTTATTTTAATACTGAAAACATTTTGGATTGGGGTATAGCCAATTAACAGTGTTGAGGTAGTTTCAGGTGAACAGCAAAGGGACTCAGCCATACATATAAGGCAAGTACTTCTTGCTTCAATCAAGGAAATAGCTGGGCCACTGGTTGGGCAGTGGAGGAGAAAGGAAGATCCTGAATGTTAGGCAGCCAAAAGGTCCTTTCCTAGAAAATGAGCTCTCAGTTTGGGGGAAGCCACCAGGATTCTTGCCTGGGAAATCCCATGGACAGAGGAGCCTGACGGGCTATAGTTTATGCAGTCACAAAAGAGTCGGACACAACTCAACAACAACAAACAAAGACAAGGTAAACATCACTAATTCAATTTCCACTAATGTGAATCTATTAACATTGGGTTGGGCAAGAAGCTCATTCGGGTTTTCCTATAAGATCATATGGAAAACCCTGAATCAACTTTTTGGCCATGCCAATACGTGGTAACACATGACTGTCCACAAGTCAGATATTCTGAACATTATTTCAAATCCTTCCACAAATTTGCAAGATTTTATTACTCTGCTGACAAAGGTCTATCTAGTCAAGGCTACATTTTATCCAGTAGTCATGTATGGATGTGAGAGTTGGACCATAAAGAAGGCTGAGCACTAAAGAATTGATGCTTTCAAACTGTGGTGTTGGATAAGACTGAGAGTCCCTTGGACTGCAAGGAGATCAAACCAGTGAATCCTAAAGGAAATCAACTCTGAATATTCATTGGAAGGACTGATGCTAAAGCTCCAATACTATGCATCTGATGTGAAGAGCCGACTCATTGGAAAAGACCCCGAGGCTGGGAAAGATAGAAAGCACGAGAAGGGGACAACAGAGGATAAGATGGCTGGATGGCATCACTGACTCAATGGACATGAGTTTGAGCAAGTTCCAGGAGATGGTGAAGGACAGGGAAGCCTGGTGTGCTGTAGTCCAAGGGGTCACAAAGAGTCAGACATGACTGAGCGAGTGGACAACAACTAAAAGATTAAAAAATATAAATTTTGTTTTCCTATTCAGGGATGAAGACTTAGGGTTTTTATCAAAATGACTGACAATTTTGAGAGTTTCATACTTTCAGATGAGCTCTCACTGGAAAACTGGAAAAACCTGATATGCCATGGATAAGGCAGGGAAAACTGATCAGCTCTCCATGAGATCGCTCATCAGGGTCTTTCATAATCAAAAGCTCAATGTCCAAAGGGTCAGAGACAACTTGGATCTGGAATCTGAAACCCTCATGACATCTCTCTGTCAATATTTGAGGCGATTTAATCAGGGAGGCTGGGCGCAGATAAAGGCGGCTCAGGGGTAGGTGCTGGGTGACTGGTCTGTTCAATGAAGGATGTTGGCCAGTGGTTGGTATATGGGGTACAGAGTTCAGTCACCTTGGAAAAGGTTGGCAAGACTTAGACATGGCATCAGATGCCCAGGCATTGGTGGGTTGGGCAAAGTTCTGACTCTAGAGGCATCTGAAGTACAGAACACGAAAATGATTCTGCCGCCCACAAATCAGGGCTTTGTGTCAGGCACAGGGAGGCTTGAGGCTTTCTGGAGAACAGTTTCTACAGCTGCACAGCTATTTCCAGACCCTTCCTACTGAAAAGGGGTCCAGATCCAGCCTCTGCCCTGGTGAGGGCTGGGCATAACAGAGCATTAGTGACAACTGTGGACAATGACTGGGGAAGTCCCAGGTCAGGATTTAGAAGCTGATTTCCTTAAAGAAAATGAAGATCAAAAAAAAAAGGAAAATGAAGATCTACTCCATGTCTCAGAATGCTACAGGATGGGGAAACAGGAGTGAACAAAACACTCTTCATGAATCTTTAGGTCTACTAAGTTTTAACCTGTAACTATTTATTGTAGAGTTTGCAGTGGTCATTTTGTAATCTTTTGAAAACAAATTGTATATATTTCAAGCTCAATCCAGAATGTGACACACAACTTAAAACACAGATGTCATGACGACTTCATTTAGAAGTGAAAAGTGAAAGTGTTAGTCACTCAGTCATGTCTGACTCTTTGCAACCCCACGGACTGTAGCCCACCAGGCTCCTCTGTTCCTGGAATTCTCCAGGTAAGAACACTGGAGTGGGTTGCCATTCCCTTTTCCAGGGGATCTTCCTGACCCAGTGATTGAACCCAGGTCTCCCACATTGCAGGCAGATTCTTTACCATCTGAGCCACCAGGGGAAGATACATTTAGAAGAGAGACAAGCAACAAATGTTATCTCTCCCACCCCCTGATCCTCTGCCACTGACTGCCCTTCTAGAAGCCCATCCCTCTGTCCTGTGTCTTGGTAAAGTTTCTAAAAACAATGAACAAGATGCTGAAACATTCCCTCTGTGTGGACACACTCCTCCATGCTCTAATACCTGCAACCTTCCTGTGGAGATATAACACCGACACTGTAATTAGTTAAGGTTAAAGCCTAAGGCTGGTGAGTTGTTTCACATATAGAAACAGAGATTCCTGATAGATGTATCTGACAAATTACAGCAGATTCATTTTTGGACAGATTTGAGGAATACAGACCAGAGAAAACTGATTTCCAGCTGAGGTTTGAAGAAGCACTCCAGGCTCTGGGGCCTCCTGGCCTGCACAGTGCTGGTCAGACGGGGCACCCGTGGAATCCTCTCTGTATGACTGGCTGCCTTGGATTTCAGACAGTGTTTATGCCACACGTCATTGCCGCCTTGATGCTGCTAGCTACAGATGAGGAAGGAGCTGTGTTCTGGGTTTGAGGGATGACCCTGTTGACAGCATGTGAGAATTTCTTGAAGAGCCAAAATGGGACCACAGTGCCTGCTGCTTGGGAAAGCCGAGGGTGGTCCTTGGTCTGTGGCTGCTGGTGACTCTGCCTAATGACCAAGTTATAGACATACATGACTATGGATAAGCAGGCAGTTCCAAGGAGCATGGGGTGGGCCCCAAAGATGTCTTTGTGGATGGCTCTGAAATGCCTAGAATTCTTTATCACAGAGTTTAAGGTTAAGGCTTTGAACTAAACCAACTCCGAGAAAGTAACACAATAACTTAAAATCAGGGTGAGAAGAAAACCAGCCCCCACAGGATCTTCCTAAGAGGGTTTCCTAGGGAAACCTGGGTGATGGAGAGACCTGGGCCCCTAGCTATGACAGGTGACATCAGCCAGAGAGAGCCTGGCTAGGCCAGTCCAAGCCAGTGTGGACTTCTGCACACTTAAACTTAGGTGAGCCTCTGCTCAAGGCAGGAAACCAGGTGTGTGGATGAACGGGAGCTGGTGGCCAGCATCATCAGCAAACACATTTTGTCCACCGCATTCCTGACCCCACATAACAGGAGCCTGAGTGTGGGCTACTGAACCAAAGTGGTTTGTCAACATTGTGCATAGAAGCTCTTGTCCTGTAATGTTGGCATCTAAAGAGGAAGACTGGACGTATAGTCCAACACTGGCGTGTGGGACCTGAATGTTCAAGGTTTAGACTACTCTTGGGTGGTCTCAGTCCTTTTAACACTAACTAGCTAGGGTACATGGAGAAGGCAATGGCACTCCACTCCAGTACTTTTGCCTGGAAAATACCATGGATGGAGGAGCCTGGTGGGGTCGCTGAGGGTCGGACATGACTGACTTCACTTTCACTTTCATGCATTGGAGAAGGAAAATGGCAAGCCACTCCAGCGTTCTTGCCTGGAGAATCCCAGGGACAGGGGAGCCTGGTGGGCTGCCATCTACGGAGTCAGACACAACTGAAGTGACTTAGCAGCAGCAGCAGCTAGGGTACAAACCTCATCACCCACATGGCCAGCTGCTTCACAGGGGTGAGTCACGTAGCTACTGTGGAAGCCTCATCGACCTCCCAGCTTCTGCTCAGTGCATAGCTGTGCTGCCCTTGACTCATCCTGAGTGTATTTTATTGCATTTCATGAGATAAGTGCAGACTCTAGGGGTGATCAAATATCTGGGGATATGTCAAGGTCTTGGGACTGAGTCATGAATGTGCAGAGACAACATGGAGTCAGGAGCTCAGGCCTTTGTTCCTGCTATGGACCCTCAGGGCTCAGTGGCCAAGCAATACCACAGACACACCACAGAGGGGGAGTAGGCGGCTGTGGGACCCGGGCTGGGCACAGGCAGGAGGGGTGCTGGTTAATGGTACAACAGAAAGCTTGCTTAGATACTCTGTTGTCATCAGTCTCAGTGTTTCCCCCAACACAGAGCTGTGCCGGGCAAGTACCACTCCACTGCTTATAGGCTGAGCTGTACTCCAGGGCTTCACTCTGTGACAAGTGAGTCACTGCTGATGCTGGTAACATGATCTCAGGATGCAGAAACTTTGAAATGGGTGGAGTAAGAAAGCTCTGCCAGTTCCTGGAGTCAAAAACCCACACACAACTGGACTCCAAGCGCTCCTCAGCATCTGTCTGTAACCCATCCATTTGTTCTTTTTGACTACCACTGGCACCTTTGCATCATCTCTCTTAACCTATTGCAACCACCTTCCCCCACACTCATCTCTCTCCAATTCACTTTTAATCTACTACAGCCATTGCAACTTTCAATCTACTACTACAAACACTGTCACTGTTTCCAAAATGACAATCTAACAGTAGTGTTACCCTGCTTAAAACTCTTCAGGGACTTTCCTGGTGGTTGAGTGGCTAAAACTCCATGTTCTCAACACAGGGGGTCTGGGTTCGATCCCTGGTGAGGGAACTAGATCCCACGTGTTGTAACTAAGAGTTTGCATGCAGCATTTAAAGATACCGCATGCCACAATGAAGACTGAAAATCCCTAATGCCACAACTAATACCTGGCACAGTCAAGTAAAATCATATATATTTAAAAAATCCCTTTAATAACCTCAGAGGACCACAGTTAAATTAAGTTTACTTGTCTGGCTTCTATAGTCCATGAGTTCCTTAAAGGCAGATAGGTAAATTCAAATTTATATTCAAATAAAACTTGCTGAAAGACCTCATCACCCACAAAGGTCTCTGCATATCTCCCACTGGCATCACCCAGGTAGACGAGACTGGAAGCTCCATCACCTGGCCTGCTAGGACCTGAACTCCAGCGGCTTAGCCATCTGTGATACACCAAGAGGACCAGGTGACAGAGGGCTGCTGACGCCCACAGCACCGGAAGGGACTAAGACTTCTCGTCTGTTGAAGTAAAGACAGCAGGAATCTCACGCTCCGAGGCCTTCTCGCTAACTTCTAGGGTGAACTCAAGGAAAGCCTTGAACTACTCCTTCTTGAAAACACTTTTAACAGGTACACCTTTTACTGTTTACCAACTACAGCCGTGACTCCAATACATGGGTGAAATACATCCTGCATGACCTGAAGCTCCCAGGGCTCCGTGGGGCTTTGCCTGCAAGCAGGCATGAAAGAGAAAGGTTTATTTTTCTTTTTAAATAATGTTCTTGCCATTGGGTCATTATTTCCTATTGTCAGCAATTAGATCAGAGCTGTCTTTTCTTTCACAAAAGTGCTGTATATGTTTGTATAAGTTTATGAAAAATGTCCAAAGATAGAAAACATTATTTGAGGGATCTTGGTTCCTTTGGGACATGGCATCTCACTCCTAGTGTAAGTTATCTAATGGAATGATATTTAGAGTGATAAGATACTAACGATGTGCTTTGTCTGCAAACCATGCCCTACACACACATGCACACATGTATATATGTATGTATATATACGTACACATATATATGTATGTTTTGGCCAAGTTGCACGACTTATGGGATTTTAGCTCCCCTACTAGGGATTGGCCCCAGAAGTAAAGTGCCGAATCCTAACCACTGAACCATCAGGGAATTCCCTATATATGCTATATATAAATTCTACACACACAGACACACACACACACACAAAATGCATCACCATGAACACTTTTACCTGGCCAGAATTTAAGAACTATGACTTGCTGGATATGGTATGCTGCTGCTGCTGCTGCTGCTAAGTCGCTTCAGTCGTGTCTGACTCTGTGCGACCCCAGAGACGGCAGCCCACCAGGCTCCCCCATTGCTGGGATTCTCCAGGCAGGAACACTGGAGTGGGTTGCCATTTCCTTCTCCAATGCATGAAAGTGAAAAGTGAAAGTGAAGTTGCTCAGTCGTGTCTGACTCCTAGCAACCCCATGGACTGCAGCCTACCA
Source organism: Capra hircus (assembly GCF_001704415.2). Taxonomy (NCBI): domain Eukaryota; kingdom Metazoa; phylum Chordata; class Mammalia; order Artiodactyla; family Bovidae; genus Capra; species Capra hircus. The sequence continues at coordinate 32,038,390 of NC_030827.1, forward strand.
GGTTCCTCCATCCATGGGATTTTCCAGGCAAGAGTACTGGAGTGGGGTGCCACTGCCTTCTCCAGATATGGTATAAGCCTCTCCAAATACTACCCATCTTCCTGGCCCAATAAGCCTTGCCTTTTCCATGAAGCTTTTGCTATCTCTAGACCTTCTATAATTTATCTTGAATTCATCAACCTAAGTTTACATAGGAAGGGAATAATTACAAACACAGCATTCACATAGTGTACACTCTGACCAAGTTAATTATACGTCTTCCACAAAGGAAGTGCTGAAAAAACATGCGGATGCTGTGTGTGTCAACTAGAACCACTCACTGCCTACCACAGTGCCCTGCGTGCAATGCAAACACAATGACCAGATGACTTGCTCTCCACGTCTGTCGCATATCTACACCTGAGCACTTCTTTTCTGTTGTTCCATCACTATACATGCTACTTCTGCAGCCACGCCTGCTCTTCTCAGCCTTTCAAATCTTAACCCAGTATTCTCATTTCTGCTGAAATAACACTAACATCCTCTGTGAAGTCTCCTTTACTTCACCACAGCTTGACATGGCTCTCCTCTCTTCACTCCCCTTAAAGACAGTAGTTCAGGCCACTGTTTCCGTACATAACCACCTCATACAGTCATTCTCTGTGGATATTCTTGATCTCTTAAGTCATGATAAATTCCTTGAAGGAAGAATCACTATTTTCCTCATAGCCCTGAGTTCAATCTTTAAAAATGAGAAGCTCTGCTCCATACACTGAATTTGTTGAATTAAACTACTCCAGCCACCTTGATTTATTCTTTTCCAGAACATCTTGGTCATCTGTATTCATCACACACTCTAGACCTTAAAGCTGTAGTCTCTCATTAATACCTACAGGTTCTTCACATCCCAGCTAGACTGAACTTCTTCAGGGCAGGGCTTGCCTGCTCTCACCTGAGGTTGCTGAGGTCAGCTGGGGACCAACAGAAAGAGTAGAGGTACAACAACATATAACAGGTGCTCCTCAGAAGTATGTTTGTATCCATAACATCTTTATGCATATTTCTCATTAAAATCATTATCACAGGAGCCGCAGTTTTAAGGCAACCAGTTGACAGTTCAACCCTGTGAAGCCCTCTGAAAATGGGGCACTGTTGCTCATTTCTGATTTTGGAATAAGAAATTCTCCCTGAGAACCCTCTTACATAGCTGGTGGGAATGTAAATTGGGGCAGCCACTATGGCACAGTATGGCACGTCTTCAAAACACTAACAATAGAAGGACCATGTGATCCATCAACTCCATTCCTGGGTATACATCTGGAAAAAATGAAACACTTATTTGAAAAGACACAGGCACCCTCATGTTCATAGCAGCACTATTTACAATAGCCAAGACATGGAAGCAACCCAAGTATCTATCAACAAGTGGATAAAACAAGATGTATATAAGTGTTAATAAACAATGGAATATTATTCAGCCATAAAAAGAATGGAATTCTACCATTTGCAATAATGTGGATGGCCATGGAGGGTATTATGCTTACTGAAAAAAAAGTTAGAGAAAGACAAATACTCTATCATATCACTTATTTGTGAAATCTAAAGAATAAAACAAATAAATGTATATAGCAAAATAGAAACAGACTCACAGAGAGAACTAGTAGTGAACAGTAGAGAGAGTGGAGAGAAGAGGGGCAACATAGCAGTATGGGATTAAGAGGTATAAACTACTATATATAAAATAGATAAGCCACAAGAATACATTGCACAGTTGGAAGTTACAGCTGTAAATTTACAATAACTTTAAATGGAATATAATCTATGAAAATACCAAGTCACTATGCTGTACCCATATTTTGATTTAAAAATTTAAATAAACTACATCCAGGAAAAAAAAGAAATTCTTCCTAAGAGTAGGTATACTGCCTTGAAGATCAGATATAAAGACTAATATTAACAGCTAATGGATCAGAGACCTATTAATATAACTTTTGTTACCCTAACATTATTGACCGGAGTGTGTCAATATTCACTTATATAACACATCACTAGCACAGGCGTTAGTTCCTGCAAAACCCCTAGTCAATCATGTATTAAGGATGAAAGACAGAAAGCAGCTGTAGCTAATACACTAATACACTGTAGCTAATACAATGGTGGCACTGTTCAGCGCTTAGTTCTCATTAAATTTCCGATAGGCCAATTAGACTTAATAAAAAAATTCTCTCAGGGCCAGTGTATTTTTAATTGCTCATCTGCCCAAGCAAGAAAAACCTTGCTCAAGGCTTCAGGTGCCAACCTTCCCTGGGCATGCAAGTCTGCCATCTTCTACCAGCCTCTGGGCAGCTCTTCTCTAGGTGATGCTTCCCAGATCGCTTGCTCAGCAGCACCACCTCTTCCACTGACCAAACTAGATTCAGTGAATGGCTGGTGAAACTAGAGAAACATCTTTTTTTCCCCAAAAGTCCTCTCTTACATTTTTAGTCTGCCTTATACAATGGGAAAGAAAATAAAGTGATCTGGGTACAATCTGGATCTCGCAAGGAAAAAAAAAACAAAACACGTAGCCCATGAAGATCATCTGAGATTCAATTCATGTCATGTCAGGAGATCACTCTGGCTGAACCCATCAGATAAATGGCCAGAACTGGCAAGCATCACACACACACACACACACACACACACACACACGCACGCACGCACGCACACACTCTCTCTCTCTCTCTCTCTCTCTCTCTCTCACACTTGCTCATGTTCAAACATGCTCATCTGCATCTTCTTATATAAACAACATACCCTGTCCTTAACAATCCTCAGGCCATTTTAAGCTAAGAATTCTGGAGTAGCCACATATTCCAGAGGAATTTTGGTTAGCCTACTAAGAAAAAAAGAGTAACAGCTTTTTTTTCCCTTTGCTAAATTACTTGGTATGTGCAACTACTGTTTAACTGTAAGTACTGTTGAATATACAATTTGTATTTACTATAAACTATTGCATTTTCTTATTCTGTGCTCCCCACAAACAAAAAACTATCAAAAAGCAACAAAATAAAAAGCAAACATAAAACCAACTAACTGTTTTGCTTCCTCCACGAAGTTAAAGGTTTACTAAAATGTCAAAGCAGTTGAAATATATGCTCTTTGCAGACTCTCTAGGTCAAAAATGTAATTTGAGTTCTAGTCTTTTAGTCAGGCATACATTTTCTTTAGAGTTCCTTTGCCATACTTTTCATTTCACAAGTCTTTTAAATTCCTCAAGCCTAGCCTTGTAGAGTGAAAGTCATCTTAATGAAGAAAGTAGAGATTAAACCACCATGACTTTGGAATGGCACAGGATCTCAGCTGTAAATCTTTGGCTCAGAACCAGGGTCTAAAACCAGCCATGGGAAAAGCTGCTGACATGGAGGCTGTGATTCCCTCCATGTTCGACTTGCATAATGTTGACATTATAACACCAGAGAGACCCCAAAATATTTCAAACAATTGTGACTTCTTTTCTATAAATATTTTAAAATTGTTTTAGGAGATAAAATAACATTTTACCCTTCTTGTTTTCTTAGTTACTCTGGTTGCCCTCTGCAGCTCACTACTAGGGATTTATTTTTGGCTCGAAGGTCAGGGAGGACATTTTAAGGCACTACTTCTGTTGCTAAACTGTGTTTTCCAACATGAGTTGCCTGGGAAGTAGGGGAGCTGGCTGCTCTTAAAGCCACAAGTGACTGTAGAATCACAGAATAGGAGAAACATGATCCTTTCCTTTGTTGAAGCTCAGGCAAGAAAAAAGTATCAAGTATTCAAGATGATATTTTAAAAAGTCTCCCACTTTGTTATAAGCACGGTTTTCTTTCAGGACAGAAAAATCCTTTTCATTCCCTTTCATTACTCGCCTATTCCAGTTATTACTGTTTGAGTCCTAAGTTTGAATATATGACAACTTTTCCAATAGGAACAGAGTATAAAGAAGAAGGGAGAATTACAGAGATGGCCAAGGAAATTAGTGACATCTGAGCACATCATTCAACTACTTCAGCTGTTTCTTCCTTCTAACTTAGCCAAATGGTCACCATCCAGTGAGTGAGAGGTGAACTTTATTTGAAATCTGAAATTTCCACTCTCAGAGAATATGATTAAGAGGCCTTAAATCTGAGCTCTGGAAACAGGCTTTGGTAACGCTAGTCACAGATGAGCTGAGTGATCAGTTGGTGAATAACCCTTCAGTGCAATTTCAATCTTTCTCCCAGAGCCTGAGACCAAGAGACCTGGCATGCCTTCACCAGAAATGTCCTCAGCATGATTTGCAGCATTTATTTTTGATGAAGAAGCAGCAGCTGTCAAAGCTGACTACTGTGTTCCTCCTAAAACATCCCCAGAGATGTCCTCCTAGTTTGCAATTTTAAACCTACCACAGGTTTTCTATTTACCACTACTTAAAACTTACCTCTTTTAATTACCTCACCCAAAGAACTTAGATTTCACAGGTAAAGTTCAGTGTGGTTTCAAAATATTGCAAACGGGGATGGAAAAGCAGAACTCACCTTCACTCCCAGAAAAAGCATCACTGGAGCCTGCCACTGCCAAGGTCAACAGCAGCTTCCAGAGATCCATACCTGTAGGACCTGCAATCATACAAAGAAAAACAAAATTAAGCTAAGCAATTAAAAGCAGACCATGTTCATCAAAAATTGTTCAAATACTGGCTGAATCAGGAATGAATTGACATGCACATCAGCTCTAGAAGGAATCTTCCTAAGTCTTTCGCTGCCCTACAGTCTCAAGTTGCCACACTTTTCATGAGAACAAACACCAGGGTGTAATACATTCTACTTCCAGTGGGTGCTCGCCTTGAGAAAGAACATGGACACTAGATTTCCACATTCTTGCCAACAGCCATAGAATGACCTCACAACAAATGACCCCCACACGTTGCTTTCATGACAGCGCCAGCATGATTCACTTTAATTTGACCTGCAAATAGGAACTCCTCAGCTGTATCGCTAAGCAAGGGACCTTGGGCTGGACAGGCCGAAAAAGGAAAAACAAAACAACCCATTTCAGGCATAGTAAAACTTCTCCAACGTGTCTCCCAGTGAACAAAAGAGCTCAATGAACACTCAAAACACTGCTAGTGAGCCATAGGAAGGAGGCTTAACTAGAAGGCTGCAGAGAGGTGGGAAGTGGAAAGGAAAAAAACACCAGTGCTTCCTAGGTGGCCTCCCCTGGGACACCTGGTGTCCTTGTGGGTTTTAGTTGCAGAAGGAATGAGGCCTCTGAAAAGCCCAGGAATGTGAGCACCTCAGATTCTAGGAAGGGTCAGTTTGCGGGCTAGCCATTTGGAATCCCAAGCTTGGCCACACCTTGGACCCTTCAGTGTGATGAATGGGGGAACAGGTCAACATGCCTCAGCCAGCACACACTTTACCTGGAGGAAATGAAGTTTCTTTGTAATAAATAAACCAGATGTCCATCTCCTTGATCTCTAAAGAGACAAGTTTAGGCTGGCTTAAAATGAACTCGGCAGACTGCCCTTTTGGAGAGCTGTTGCTACATCTGACGACTAATGCCAACTACTTTAAATCTTAGCTGCAATATTTCCATAAAATTGTAGCTCTTTACAAGTTATTCAGGCAGATCTGATCATCATACTGGGAGCTCCATCAGTGCCTTTATTGGACTTAGTCCTCCTATTACCCCTAATCAAACTGAAATGATGAACACAGATGATTGTTTTCATGGGTAATGGAAGGCTTTGAGCCAGGTAATGGCTATGTAATTCTGAATAGGTATCAAACATCTGATGCTCTACATTTTCATTTCTAGACAGTGGATGATACAACATTTAAAAAATTCTGTATCATTTTTTTTATGTTCTTAAAAAAATTCTAAGAAAACATCTCTAGGTGAACAGAATCTCTCTCGTGTTCCCACATGCATGAGAACAGCTCTCATACAGTGCCCCAAGGGTCATTCATAGGATTGAGTGTGACATCATAGAGGAACACACTTTACCAACAGTGAGAGTTCACACTAATGTGAGTTGGGGTCATTATGACACCTGTGTTTTAAATTCTTAACCTGGAAGGCTCTGGGCTAATGGCTTTGCGTCATCCACATCTACTTTCACTGAGCCTCTCTCCCAAGATCCTTTACTCCCAGATGAAGAGGCCATTATAGTCATAATTTGAGGTCTCCAGCAGAAATGTTAGTTTGGCCAAGAAGTTCGTTTGGGTTTTCCCATAATATCTTATGGGAACACATAAAGAGGCTAAAAACAAACATGTTATAGGTTGAAAATGTTACCCTCTTGATAGCTGGGTACTTCCTTTAAAATTTTATTTCAAAAGTCTTTTTAAGGAAGAAAAGCTTTGGGGAACTGGACTCTACCTAGTGCTAGGTTCACTCACCGCGCCTTACCACGCTGCGTCAGGTAAAGAAGCCTCCCCTGGCACTTGCTCTCTTGCTCCTAACAGTGAATCCCATTCTGAGGCAGCACTGTACGCCCCGCAACTGAACAAGGATAAGAGCAGGTTTGCATTTCTCAGAAGGATGCTTCCCTGGTTTGCAAGTCACCTCTCCACGCTTCTCAAAGAGTCTTGTCAGATGCTAGAGACAAGTGAATTTTGCTTCAAATGAAATATAGTTGGCCTCCACCCATCCCCAAAACTTTTGAAAGCTGCTGCCTACAAATGAACTTCACTTCCCCCAAGTAAGGAACTGATGATCACAATTCCTTTAGGAGCCAAATCCATCTCCAACAGGCCACATTCTATCTCACGAAACAAATTGGAATCCACAAAGCAAAATGAACGAGAAACTTGTTGGCACACTCACACAGCAGAAAAGGAGGTTATTTAGAACAGCCATCCTCCCACATAGAGGCGTTCACTGTCATAGACAGCAGAGCATAGGGACCCCTCAACTCTAGGGCTCTAACAAGGGGTGGGAGCAGAGAAGAAGATAAAGCGATGTGGCTGGATTCCAGGAAGGGCTAAGTGTTTCCCTAGAGACTAATGCTCCCCTTCCACTGTTGCTGGCTCAGTGGGGATGACTGCAAAAGCGGTCCCCTGTGCTCTCCCCTCCTTCGCAGTCCCCTAGTGAACTCTCTCTAATGCCTTCACATGAACAGAGTGTTAGTTGGCCTGGGATGATTCATCTGTAAGCGTCCCCCTTCAACCATGCAGAGCTCTGCATGGCAGCTTCTAGATGAGAGGATTCTCTTTCATTAGGTCCTGGAGGAGATAAAATGTCACTGGAAGAGGAGAGAGTGCCAAAACACAAAGTTTGGTACTTTAATCTATCAGTGATGCGCCAGATGTGAGCAGGAGTAAATCCTTTATTTCCCTTTCCTAATATAATAATCTAACTAGAGGCAGGCCTTGTTCAGAAGCATCTATTAAACTGTACCTTCGTCTATAGGGTTTTTTAAGTTTGCAATATTTTCCTAGGGAAAATCCTTCTCTACATTTCTAATGATATTTATGCATTCTTTGGCTATAGCCACAAGGCATGATTTCCACTGGGGTGGGGGAAGAAGGAGCTGCTATTCTTGCATCAGGGAACTCACACCATTTATTTGGAGCTCAATGCACCTGAGGCATTTTGCCTGTTCCCCCTTCCTCGAGGGAGAGCCAGTTGAAAAGCCCTGTGATCCAGCTGGCATGAGTTTTAATTCTGTAAACTGCCTAGCAGAGGAGGCCTCCAAATCACAGTGCGGCCAATGATACAGTTTTGTTCCTTGGCTATAAAACAGTCCATAAACACACAAGAAGAGATGGAGATTAAATACAATATTTTTTCCCAATATGTTATAACCAACTCCAGGCAAAGGAAGCCATTGGTTCAACTCCCTTTCACTTAAAATTAGCAAGTATTTGTTGAATCACCAGTACCTGCTAGCATTATTCAAGGCATAATAGAAAATATAAAAGCAATCAAAATCATTGAGAAATTACTATTGGATTTCAGAGATATCCACACAGAAATGATGAGCAGCCCGTCAATTTAAAGTGAAGATAAGACTACTTTGCAAAGAATCCCCATGTCATCTTTATTAAAAGTAACAATAAAAAAGCTATAGAGCCATAGAGGAAAAAATGTCCTCATATCTGGTTAGTAATTTACCAGAGATATAATGAACCACTACACAAAACCACCAACATCCTCTGATTTGCATCATGTATTTAAAAGGAAAACAGTCAAAAAGCATCCTTAGAAGTATGATGTTAACATTTTAATAAATGGGAGGAGTAAAATAACAGACTTGGGAGCTTGTAGTCCTGTCACAGCCAAGTTAGGAAGACTATCAAAAGAGTGGCTTGAATTGGGCAGAAATGTTTCCCCAAATTTCTGTTTTACTGATCTAGTGATTCTGCTCTGCAAGAAGTGAAAGAAAGAAAGTGAAGTGGCTCAGTCGTGTCCAACTCTTTGCGACTGCATGGACTGCAGCCTGTCAGGCTCCTCTGCCCATGGAATTTTGCAGGCAAGAATACTGGAGTGGGTTGCCATTTCTTTCTCCAGGGGATCTTCCCAACCCAGGGATCGAACCTGGATCTCCCGCACTACAGGCAGACTCTTTACCATCTGAGCCACCAGGGAGGCCCTGGAAAAAGTGAGGGTTGATTAAAAAAAACCCCAACAGAAGCAGAATTGTTTATATTGCAAAACCAAGACTCCAGGTAGATAACCTAATAAATGTGTACTTTCTGATGCTAGTGTTGATTACTAATGAAGTATTGCAAAACTGAATCTCATTGATTTCTGGTGAAGCTTTTCTAAGAACTCAGCACTGAAAAAGGAAGAGGTTCATCCAAAACGGTATTTGAAATATCTATTCTAATTAGCTTCAGGCATTTATTTGAACAGTTTGCACCTAGAATTCTTGTTATTATCTACTTTTTGGTGATGGTCATTTGAAAATCTGTCAGACACAAAATGCCTTAGGTCAATTTATCTCCTTCCTATCAGTGAGGGAGAAAAAATGCACAGACATTATTGATATAACTACTCTTGCTGAAATTTCTCCCTTCAGGGATCTGGTAGGGAATACAAGATGGGAAAGTAATTTAAACAGATAAGGTGTGGGAGGAAAAATCCTTTGGAAGTGGTATATATAGTAGGTCTCCATTTTTATTAAAAAAATGTAGAGCATATATGGTGGGTATTAACACTTGTGCTAATTTAGTTACTACCAGTCAACCACTGAATATTTCAAATGTGGCTAACACAAGTGAAGAATTAAATAAGCTTAGTTATACTTAATTTTGATTAAATATTTCAATTAAATATTAAGTATATATTCAGAACATGTTGGGTATGTAAACCTTTTTTAACAGTACATTTTATAAGATTTAAGTACAGATCAAGTATATTTCAGATAAAAAGTTAGCATCTAAATTGAGATGTACTCTAAGTGTAAAATATATATGGACTTTGAAGGTTTGGTACAAAAGAATACAAAATATTTCAATAATGGTTATGTTGATTACATGTTAAAATCATATTTTTAGACTGTTGAATAAAATATTAAAACTACTATCCCCCATTTAAAATAATTTAACTATTGAGAATTAGTTAAATTACATATGTGGCTTGAATTATATTTTATATTCCTATTTGACAATATTGATATACACACTTTATGGCCCGCATGTCTGTACCTGCATTCAGAAACATTAGCCTGTTACAGGAGCATATCTGCTTTCATAACAAAAACAATACACAAAATAAAATTGTATGTTTATAGTGACATATGAAATCATAATGGTTAAATCTTTAGAGGTCGTCCCAAATGCAGAATGATGGGGACAAAAGATTTACTGAAGACTTAGGTATGATTATATTTATGGAAGCTTTTTAGGGTGCCCACTGTGCCTTTATTTACCTTTAGAAGTATGATAATTCATAGTGTACCTCTGAGTCATGGTCTGCTGCTGCTGCTGCTAAGCCGCCTCAGTCATGTCCGACTCTGTGTGACCCCACAGACGGAAGCCCACCAGGCTCCCCTGTCCTTGGGATTCTCCAGGCAAGAACACTGGAGTGGGTTGCCATTTCCTTCTCCAGTGCATGAAAGTGAAAAGTGAAGGTGAAGTCGCTCAGTCATGTCCGACTCTTAGCGACCCCGTGGACTGCAGCCCACCAGGTTCCTCCGTCCATGGGATTTTCCAGGCAAGAGTGCTGGAGTGGGGTGTCATCGCCTTCTCCGGAGTCATTGTCAGTGGTGTACTAATATCTAACAATTGTCTCTCTGGAGTAATAACTTTAAAAGGGCCACAGTTTGTAGCATTTGCCAATCTCTGTGGTATAAATACCTCCACTAAGGCTGATTTTAAGCTACCAAGTCACTTAACTTGGATTCATTGAATCACTGACATCACTAAATGTAGATTCCCAAGTTGGTATAAGCTGGGCCCAGCACACCACCAGCTGGGAAAGCAGGTGATGCTCTCTGGACTCCAGGTGAGGCAATAGGGACAAAGGTTAAACAATCTGCTGACGTGGCACAGGCAGGGGACAGTGCTGCTGAGTGAGCCCTGGACACTCGGGTTCATCTGATGCCACCTGTTCCTTGTCAGATGGCCGTATGTCATTAATAATCACTGATACTTTTCTGGGGCTATAGAAATTACTATCTAACTATCATAGATGCTATCCTTGCCCTTCAACTACAAAGGGTGAGCTTAGGGCTTCAGTGCACAAGTTCTGGAATCAGGTTCAAATCCTTGCTTTACCAAACCTCAGTTTACTCTGTGTGTATCAACACTTGCTATTTATTACACTTTCTGATACTAGTGATTAAGCAGACCATTTTATGTTTCCATGGGGTTGGGAGAGGGGCCCTCATTGTAGGTCCTGGAATGGAAGCCTAGGGATGTGGTAATGCCATCAGCACAATAGGTGAGACTCCCCTCTTCAATCAAGCACTTAACTCACACGAGTGTCCAGGGAAGGGGAAGGATCATCATCACGTAACGTGTGCATCTCCTAGGATAAGCAGGAATGAATGCTGCTCACTTCTGCTTAGGTGTACATGGAGGTGGGAGAAGTAATCAGAATCAAAAGTGTGGGAATCCAGAGATTGATCTCCCTCTTAATCACAATCTCACCTACTGTAAGAATATTTTATGTTGCTGTTTACTGGATCCAGATCATTTGTTTCATGAGTTATGGATTTTTACAGCTGAAAACTGGGTAGATTAATTCTAACAATAAGATGCTTGGTTTAAAGCCAGGAGTCTTCCTGTGAGAACACAGAGAAGGCAACTGGGTTACAGGAACCTGGGCTTCCACCCTTTTCTTTCTGGAGGAGTGAAAGAATAAGGGCCATTTCAAGACCAAATACTTGGTGCTTCTCCTTTCCTGGTAAGCATGGGCATTCTGTTGGGAGTGGACCTTTCTTGGCGCATGGGACATCCTGTTTGAATTCAGCAGGACCCAGTGGCACTTTGCAACCCCTCAACACAATAGCTAGACCAATGGATAACCTTCAAACTCACCCAGCCTGATACACTTGGTGCATTCACTGGGCACGAGGCAGGTGTAACTCTTACATGGAAGAGAAAATCAGTCCCATAGGTGGGTGCTTATTTGAACAGTATGTTCCATTTCTTTGTATATCTTACAGTATTGCACCTACAAAGTCATTTTTTTTTCCTAAACAAAATTTGAGAAAGCAAACCTCTTACTGGATTTCTGGTTTCTCTCTTTCCATGAGTGGCTCCCCCCAACCCCCAAAATCTAATTTTAATCACACACGTCACACAGAACATGGAGAATGTACTTTAAACAAAGTTGAAGATGCTGAAGTTTCTTCCAAGACTCTCAGATGGAAATACAGGCTTTGTTTTACCTAATTTATTGGAAATAGATAAGCTGTTGAAGATCTCATAGGACGAAGTCTTCAAATAACAAAAAAGATTCAGTATCTTTATGAGATATAATTTGACAATGATTTCAACCATAACTCAGAGTATTCAAGGAGTCACTCACATACCTGGATCACATACAGAGCAAACGTTGGAAGAAACTCTTTTTTTCTTTTATCAAGTCCAAAATAGTGAAGCTGTTGTTTCAGGGTAAACAAGTTGGGAAACCAAGAGTGAGGCAATATGCTCTCCTGGGAAATACATGGCTAGAAAAGGAGTCAGCAATCCTGTGCCCTGGATGCAGCCCTACATTGCCCGATGTAATGGCTCAGGCAGTAAGTTCATCACTGCAGGGCCTGTCTCCTCACCTACACGCCATACCAGGCTTCTGTGATGCACCAAACCCCGTGCTGTGCAATGTAATAAACAGCTGTCAAGTACAGAGGGTTCCTCCTGTCCTGAAGTTGCCAGACTCCTTGTCTTTCTCGTCCTTCAGCTGTGAGCAACCTGGAGGCCACAGCTGTGTGTCACTCACACTTTTATCCCCAACAACTAGCCTCGGACCCCACAGAGTAGATGCCCCTTCCAAAATCTGCCAATGAATAAATGTGCCAAGTGCCTTATTATTTCATTAATTCCTTGCAAAAGATCCTCTTTTCAAAAAATTTTTATTTTTACTTTATTTTATTTTACAATACTGTATTGGTTTTGCCAAGTATTCTGTCTGAGGTTGTGGCATCTTGCTTTGAGAAGTGAAGGGAATCCCACAACCTCAGACCGAATACTTCCTGGTATGGATTGGAACCTTCTCCAAGGCCTGCCATTGCCTTTCATGCGTCTTTGAAAATGCTAAACCAGGCCAACTAAACACACAAATAGGGTACCAGTGAGGCAGGCCATACTTCAGAGAGCAAGAGAAAGAGAGGAAGGTCCAGGTTTAAATCATGGACAGGGACAGGCACTATAGTATTTCTAGTACCGAGGGCCTGTCAAGGACGGTGATAATTCATAAGTGCTGACGTAGTTTCTTTAGGAGAAGGATATTCGTCTCTATATCTCAGAGATTCCAAGAGCACCTGGTCTACTTTTAGGTACATTACTTAAGAGCTATGCGGTGTGCCCTTTCCATGACATGAGGGCATCACCCGCCTCTTTGGAGCCTATATTATAAATAGAAAGAAGTCTATTTGGCCAGACTGACTGGCTGCCAGATAGATGGCAAACACAGGGCAGATCAATGTCACATCTCATCGCCAGGAAATTTACAATACACCATTTCACTCTTCAGATCATGGAAGGTGTAATAGCTTGATGTGGACCATCCATTGTTAATAGCTTTAGTAGAAAATGCTCTCCAAAGAAAATGCAACTTGTTACCGAAATATAATGCCAGCCACAAATGCCTGCTGTCTGTATAATTTTAAATTTCCTAGTAACCACATTAAGAGTAAGACGCAGATAAATTTTAATTATGTATCCTAATTAACCCAATATATCCAAAATATCATCACTTCATCATGTAGTAAATAGGGAAAGTATTGAGATATTTTATGTACTTTTCTTTTCCCATACTGAGTCTTTGAATCTGGTATGTATTTCACTCTCACAGCACATGGCAACCGGCACCAGTCACATTAAAAGTGTTTAAGAGCCGTAGGCAGTGAGTGGCCACTGCACTGGATGGTGCAGTTCTGAGACTCTGAGACTGGGGAGGTCTATGTGTCCCTGGCTACTGCAGGATGTATCTGTGTAGACCAAACTGCTGACAAGGGACTTTTAAACATATTTGGCAAGGTCTAATAATTTCTTAAGGTCCTAGAAAGAGTTTTTCTATTGAAGCGAGAAGCAGGCTTTTATAGACCATAACACTCATTTTGCATATAATTACTGAGCACTGAACTCTACAAATAATTAAACCGTAAGGCCAGAAACAGATCTGTCACTAGGTATGGAACTTTAAGTAAATCATTTCACACCCTTAGTCTCTTTATTTCCAAAAGAGTATGTTAGGAGCATAGCAATAGTTCTTAGCCTTGATTGTATATTAGACCTTATAAACAAATGCCCTGGCTTTACCATAGTACCAAACGTAAATGGGAAATCTGGCTTCCCAGGTGGCACAGTGGTAAAAGAATCCACCTGCCAATGCAGAAGATGCAGGAGATGTGGGTTCGATTCCTGGTGGGAGAGATTCCCTGGAGTAGGAAATGGCAACCCACTTCAGTAATTTTGCCTGAAAAATTCCATTAACAGGGGAGTCTGGTGGGCTACAGTCCATAGGGTTGCAAAGAATCAGATACAACTGAGCACGCATGAGCAAACTGAAAATCAATGACCTATTGCAAGTCAAACGTGCTATGATTTTGAAGTCTGTGAAAATAGAGTCCAGCTGTTCCAAGCAGCCTCTATGGGTGCTGCTTGAGGGGTGAGGGGGAGGGTGAGGGGGAGTGTAAAACATCATTCTCCCCCATTCAGCTGACCAATAAACATATTTTTAAACAATAACACAGAACCCTATAAGCCAAGGGGTTTAAATGCTGAAATATGAAAAGTAGGATCAGAAAATATTAACCAATGAAACTGCAAAAGAAAGAACAGGTGTAAACAGATGAGACCAGTCATCCACAGATATTTGATCACTCCAATAATGATATAACATGATTTTAAAGTGTTGCTGATGAGACTGGCAGAATGCTAAAGAGTTTCCCCAGTCCCCCAAAGACAATCATATCTGGTTATTCTACCATTAATTGAGGTACTGTGCTGGTGAGACTTCACAGATGTTATTAAGGTTACAAATCAACTGACTTTAAAATAGGGAGACTATTCTGGATTGTCTGGGTGATTTACATTTAATCACATTAGTCTGTAAGACCAGGAGAGGAAGTTAACCAGTGAGATGTGGCAGAAGGGGAAGTCAGAGAGGTTAGAACTTGAGAGGGACTTGCCCTGCATTACTAGAGGGGCCATATAGCATGAGGTGCAATGCAGGCAGCCTCGAGGAGCAAAAATGGTCTCCTCGCTACCGATCAGCAAGGAAATGGGGACGACAGTTCTGCAACGGCCACGAACTGAATTTGGTCAATAACATGAATGAAGTTGGAAGCAAATTCATGCCTAGGACATCCCAAAGGTAATGCAGCCCTCATGACAGCTGATTTCAGCCTTGTGAACTCTGAGCAGAGAATCCAGTTGCACCAGCCTGTGTCCAGACTTCTCACTTACAGAACTGTGAGCTAACAAATGGGTTTTTATAAAGTCACTTAATTTATGGTAATTTGTTTTAGAAGCAATAGAAAACAAACACGGTCTTTAAAGAGCCGGAGGTTGACATCCTAAACATTAGTCAGGAAGACAACTATCAAGCCGTGACGGAAACACAGCCAGAAGGAGAGGAGATTTTTACAAGAGCACAGAATTTTGGAGGCAGAAGGAGCTCTAGAGATAATCCAGTCTAATCAATTAATAATTGATGAAGAACCCTGAAAAAAATTAGTAAATAATTTATGGCTTTGTCTCGCCCAACTATTCAGGACCAACAAGAATTTCCTAATACAGAGACAGGTACAAGAATCTTCCTTTCAGAGCCTGCTGATGCTCTCTCTCTCTTGAGGCCACTCAGTCCTCTCCATTCTAACTCTACAATTGCCAAATGACCTGCCGATTCTTGTCTTGTTTTCTGGATTCTCTCTGGAAAATTAATACAATAACAAGCTGAAATGAAATTGCTTCACAGCTGACATGGAAAACAAATGTATTGGCATTCATCTCATGAGGCTGGCCAGTGTAAGCTGGGCATCTAGAATCTAATCATCTCTGGGTCAGTTGATGCAATTCATTGTTTGAACACATCAATCTAGACATGAGTTGATTAGTTGATTCCAGAGAAAGCCTGAGAGATCCCATCTAAATTAGTTTGCTGGCCTTGCTTTTCATTTTAACCTCATGTCAGACAGGAAATTAAAAAACTGTCAATGAAAAGACAAATCAAAATCAAGGTCAAACTCTATGAAAGAATAGAGTTGGGAGAAGATAAGGACAAGGTGCATGTATTTATGGAGGAAAAGGTCTTGTGGAAGGGAGGACAGGCTATCTTTGTAACATGTCCTTGTAAATCTAACATCTTGGCTCAGGAGAGCTTGTTCTCAGGACCCCTGAATGGAATGTTCATTTTCCAGGAGCCTTATTTTTACCACCCCATGGGACCACCGCAGCATGAGTCAGGAAACTTAACTCAATGATCTGGTCATGTCTCTCCTAAATCAGTTGGCTAGTGAATGAAGCTGGAACAAGAGGGCTGAGCCAAAGTCTGAATGGCTATTAATTCAAGAAAACCATCCTCCTATCAAGAAGTCAAAGGAACAGACACTAAAACACTTTTCATCGCAATCTGTTTGAGAGAAATCAGTTATTTCACATCTTGGAGAGCAGTAATAAAACATTCATCTTCCCATCAAACTGAAAAGTGATTCAAATCAATTTTTCACTTTCAATCACTTGTGATCATCTTATCAGTCAAAACTTTACTTCAAAATGGGGAAGAAAAGCTACAGGGAATCCCACTGTGGCAGTTTACACAGCTGCTGCTGCTGCTGTAAGTTGCTTCAGTCGTGTCTGACTGTGTGACTCCAGAGATGGCAGCCCACTAGGCTCCCCCATCCCTGGGATTCTCCAAGCAAGAACACTGGAGTGGGTTGCTATTTCCTTCTCCAACGCATGGAAGTGAAAAGCAAAAGTGAAGTTGCTCAGTTGTGTCCGCCTCTTAGTGACCCCATGGACTGCAGTCTACAAGGCTCCTCCGTCCATTGGATTTTCCAGGCAAGAGTGCTGGAGAGGGTTGCCATTGCCTTCTCCGAGTTTACACAGAGCATCATGCAAATGTTGAACCAGAGGGCAGGTGCCCTAGACAAAGGGAAACAGTCACTGGGATGCCCATAAGCCTCTGAAATCAGTCCTGTCCAAACTGAATGAACTCAGCATCTCCTACCCACCCCCAGCTTCCCACCTAACAAGAAACAGCTTCATCTCATACATTTTCTAACTTGCTTAATGAAGTTATGGCTTCCACATTAGCTGAATTATCAAGAGAGAACTTGGTTATTCCATATACACCACGTGTAACTTGTCACCATAAGGGGGTGATTCTACCTCAGAATTCTCTCTGGCAGGTAGCGCCTCCTCCCTCAAGGCCTGCCACACTTCTTTAGACTTAAAATAGCTGCTGTCACGGTCTCTCTTCCTTTACCTTCAAGGCTGCTGCTGGACAAACCCAAAATTTACCTATTCTTCAAAATCATGCTCCAATATTACTATCTCCATGAAGCTTTCCACACTGTCCTGAGACTTAACCTTTCATCCCTCTATATAAAATGTGCCCTGACACAGAAGTCACGAGGTAACAAATCCGTGTGTGGAATGAATGAGTTCTCAGTGCCTGTGTTGTTATAAATTTCCTCAGGGCAAGATGCCGTAGAAGGCGATGGCACCCCACTCCAGTACTCTTGCCTGGAAGATCCCATGGACGGAGGAGCCTGGTGGGCTGCAGTCCATGGGGTCGCGAAGAGTGGGACACGACTGAGTGACTTAGCAGCAGCAACAGGGCAAGACACAGACTTTCCCCTCATCTATTTATTACTCTGCTATAGGAGTTAGTTTGGGTGAAAGAGAGCAGAGGGTACTGTGGAGGTTAGGGGATGGGCCTAGGGCTGATCTTTGGGCAGCCAGAATATCACCTGAGGATGCTGGATATAAGTGCAAGAGAATTTCACAAAGGCACAGAAGGTCATAGTTACTCAAAATTCTGCCCAACATCGACCCGAATGGCTGGCTGCTTATGCCAGAGGAAAGGCTTCACTGCTCCTCTGAAAGGAGGCAGACCTCACAGGTCAGTCTTCCCCATCAGTGTCTTACCTTAGTCCCCTCAGAATTCACAGCCAATCTCCTCTCTACTTTTACAGGAGGGACAAGCAGAAGAAGTCAAGAGAAAAAGAAGGAAGTCGGGTGCAGGGGGCTTCCTGCTCCCCTTTTATCACTGGCACAGGATAGAGCACAAATCACAATTCCTTTTTTTTCTTTGGAAATTATTTCCCATGCTCACTAGATTATATTCTTTAAACTACAATTTCATTTAAGGAAATGGGTTTACTAGTTTCTCTAGAAAAAAAAATGTCTGGAAGCCTAGCATTAGTGATGGTGGGGGTTGGGAAGACGACTGGGGAGATGGTATCACAATTAGAGAGCTTAGGGGCTGAATGAGGCCCTAAGGACCATGCTACTATAAAGGTCTCACTTCAAAGATGAAGTAAGCAAAGCCCAAAGGGATTAAGTGACGAGTACAAGACCTCACTGCTGTTCAGAGCCGAGCTGGGAGCAGCACCCAGGCCTCTCGCCCCCAGTCCAGTGGGCTTTTCAGTACTTCACCTTGTCTTCAACATGTTGCTCTATTTTCAAGGAGCAAAAAGTCAGTTTACCCTCAGGCTCACACATGCTATCACATATAATATCATGAATCATTAGGCATTCAGCACAAATAAATCCTAACAAGTGTGGAGGTGAGATGAGCCAAGCTCTTCTGGCCTTTCCCAGCTCCACAGTGAGCTGCCCTAGCCACTTTCTGTGAGTTAAGACAAGAGCCCTGGAACAACCCAGAAATGAAATCTACTCACAGCCAGCCCTCAGGACTGGAGCAAACTGAGCCTGAAGTTCCGAGAATAATCTTGATCAGCACTTTGCAAAAATCTATTCTCCACACTGACACCACACAGCTCTCCTTCCAAGTGCAGCTCGGCAGCCTGGTTTACTTTATCTAATAACAATGATAAACCCTTAGCAAGGTCCTTCCAAGCCTGTGTGATCTCACCTGGACTCCTATCTTTCCATGTCCATCTTCCACCCCTTGCCCAAACCTCCCTCTTACGGAGGAACCTTCTCAGAAGGCTCCAGGCTATTCACACCTTCACCCCTGTGTACCTTCCACCCTATTCCTACTTCATTCATCCCAGGTACTCCTTCCCCAAACCTCAGCTTAAGGTCAGTTCAACTTAAATACATTTCTGGCAACAACCCCCAACTCCCTACCAGGAGAAGTTAGGTGCCTCTCCTCTATCCTTGCCAAACCTCCACCATAGCATCCTGAGATGCCCACTACTTTCTTTTCTCTCCCCTGAGGGTCATCTCTGTATCCCCCACTGTCATGCAATACCTAACACACTCAGCTTGAAATGAATCATTGCAGAAATGAATAGATTCCCCTGGACTTTAAAATAGATGTTTTTAAGGGCATAGGAGCACATCCTTCCGTTGAAAGTTCAGCTGAATGCTTTTCAATGAGATAAAATAAGTGGCATTTCCCATCGTATAAGGCACGATGCGTGTGTGTGTTAGTCACTCATTCGTGTCTGACTCTTTGTGACCCCATGGACTATAGCCCTCCAGGCTCCCCCAGGCAAGAATCCTGGAGTTGGTAGCCATTCCCTTCTCCAGCATATCTTCCTGACCCAGGGATCGAACCCAGGTCTCCTGCATTGCAGGCAGATTCTTTATTGTCTGAGACACAAGGGAAGTCCATGGCATGACAGGACAGCCCTAATCAGGCATGCAGGTAGGAACCTGAGACATCAAAGTAAGCCAGCCAATGGGTACAGCTAGCAGTACAAAAAAACTATGTCTTATTTTCCTCTTCGTCAATAATGTGGACCATCCCTAAGACTTTAGGAAACCTGGAAGAAAATGCAAAACAAATATGCAATTGCGGTGGCACTTCTTCATGACACTCCTCTAAAATATAAACTGACTGCTGAAATGGAAAACATGAACCACAATTATAACCCCGAAATGCCTCCTGAGTGCCAATTATTATTTCTGTCGACTTTCTCAAAATGTATCAGCTTCTTAAACATGCAGAAAACTAGCCTTTCATTCACAGAATAAACTTCAGAGACCTAAATTATATTATAATGGTCATTGGACAGGGAGGAAGGCAGCCTGAGGTTTTGCCTAACTGGAATATTTTAAAGGCTGCTGGACAGGAGAAAGAAGTTTCATTCAGAATAGAAGAAGAGTGGAAGAGGAGGGCAAGGAGGGAGGGAGGAATAAAGCCAGAAGAGGGAAGAGCAAGGTGGGAGGAGAAGAAAAGCAACTAAGTCAAGTGCAAAAGCAAGTTTTTTTTTTTTTTTTTTTTTTTAAAGAGACTTGACTCTCACCCTTTTAAGCAAAGTGAACAAGAAGGGAAATACTAACCAATAGTCCGGCAGACAATCCTGAAACAGAGGCTGGATTTTCGTATGGTTTCCTCCAGGCTTTATGGCAAGGATGTTTAAATTTCCTTATTCATTCAGTCATGCATGGAAGCAGACCGCACTATGCTATTTGGTTAAGATTTGGCAAACTGTGTGGGGTTGGAGGAGGAATATGGTGAATGTTTCTTGGTCACCGCTTGGCAGTAGATTCTTGGTCTTGCTGCCTTCCTATATAAACCTTCCCCAAGACCTCCCCAAATCAATTACATTTTCTCTCTCTTCCTCCCTCCCAATCACACACACACACACACACACACACACAAAACCTGGTACCAGAAAAGATTAGAACACACAACCCGTTGCCTCACATAACGCACCCCCCCCCCCCCGACCTTTGCCCAGGGCTGGGTTCTGCCAACTGAAGTGAAGGCCAGGCCTGGGCTGGAGTCTCACGAGGCTCATCAGGATGGAGCCAGCCAGATCAACTGAGAAGGCCATGTATTAGAATTTGACAAAGACCATAAGCCAGAGGGGCTGAAGACAGTGAGAGTTATCTGAATATAATTCCACAACTAAGGAGTTTAAGAAGGGAAGCTCCAGGAGGGCAGAGGTGCTGGAATCTCCATGAAAGATCCCAAGAACCCAGAGTATAGAAAGTGAAATATTTGTTAAATGAAGAGTAAGCAATTAAATTTTAAAACATTAGTGCCAGGGAAAGAGACACAGATGTGTATAATGGACTTTTGGACTCAGAGGGAGAGGGAGAGGGTGGGATGATTTGGGAGAATGACATTCTAACATGTATACTATCATGTAAGAATTGAATCGCCAGTCTATGTCTGATGCAGGATACAGCATGCTTGGAGCTGGTGCATGGGGATGACCCAGAGAGATGTTATGGGGAGGGAGGTGGGAGGGGGGTTCATGTTTGGGAACGCATGTAAGAATTAACGATTTTAAAATTAAAAAAAATAAATAAATAAAATAAAACCAAAAAAAATAAAAATAAAAAATAAAACATTAGTGCCCATTGGAGATCCCAACATACTTAAAGTTCCATGTTTAATTATAGTATCTATCAGTGGCTATTATCTGGAGCTTCACCAGATTTCTTGTAGCCTCCTCACCAGTTAGAACAATCACAATGATTCCCACCACTGAGTGTGGGTTGAGCCGCTGTGCACGCAAAGCTTTGCTGTTAGTTATTCAGTCATGTCTGATTCTGTGAACCCAAGGGCTGTAGCCTGCCAGGCTCCTTTGTCCACGGGGTTTCCCAGGCAAGAACACTGCAGTGGGTTGCGGTTTCTTTCTCCAGGAGATCTTCCTGACTCAGGGAATGAACCTGTGTCTCCTGCACTGGCTGGTGGATTCTTTGCAGTCAGCCATCAGGGAAGCCTGCATGCAAAGCTATGGGAGTATTATTCTTATATGACTGATGGTCCTGTCCACGCTCCCAATGCAAGAAGACTGTTCATCCTCCTATAGTGTTGGTGGGAATGCAAATTGGCACAATCACTATGGAAAAAAGTATGGCGGTTCCTTAAAAAAGTAAAAATAGAGTTACCATATGACCCTGCAATCTCACTCTTGGGCATATATCCAGAGAAAAACATGATCTGAGAGGATACATGCGCCCCAATGTTCATTACAGTATTGTTTACAACAGCCAAGACCTGAAAGTAACCTGAATGTCCATTGACAGCAGAAAGGTTAAAGAAGATGTGGTGTGTATATATAAACACACACACACACTGGGATATTACTCGGCCATTAAAAAGAATGAAATAATGTCATCTGCAGCAACACGGATGCACCTAGAGATTGTCATCCTGAGTGAGGTAAGTCAGATAGAGAAGAAATATTGTATGACATCCCTTATATGTGGAAACTAAAAAGAAATGATACAAATGAACTTACTTACGAAACAGAAACAGACTCACAGATTTAGAGAATGAATTTATGGTTGCTGGGAGGAAAGCTGGAGGGAGAGATAGTTAGGGTTTGGGGGATGGACACGAACACACCTCTATATTTGAAATGGACACGAACAAGGATCTACTATATAGCACGTGGAATTCTGCTCAATGTTATGTGGCAGCCTGGATGGGAGGGGAGTTTGGGGAAGCACAGATGCATATGCACATATGGCTGAGTCCCTTTGCTGTTGACCTGAAACAATCACAACATTGTTAATTAGCTATATCTCATCCAATACTAAACAAAAAGTTTTAAAAAATAATATATTGAAAGAAAGACTCTTCATGATTGATGAGTATAGCTGAAATTAGCAAGGCCTTTTACTGTTTAAAAGACTCCTGCTTGGCTGGCTTTCCTGTGTGTGTGTGCAACAGACACATCTGTGACACGTGACACATATAAGGCCATTTAATATAAGGAACCTCACAGGGAATCCTCAAGCTGGAATCAAGATTGCTGGGAGAAATAGCAACCTCAAATATACAGATGATACCACTGTAATGGCAGCAAGTCAAGAGTAACTAAAGAGCCTCTTGATGAGGGTGAAAGAAGACAGTGAAAAAGCTGGCTTAAAACTCAGCATTCTTAAAACTAAGGTCATGGAATCTGGTCCCATCACTTCATGGCAAATAGAAGGAGAAAAAGTAGAAGCAGTGACAGAGTTTCTTTTCCTGGGCTCCAAAATCACTGCAGATAGTGACTGCAGCCATGACATTAAAAGATGCTTGCTCCTTAGAAGGAAAGCTATGACAAACCTAGACAGCGTATTCAAAAGCAGAGACATCACTTTGCCGACTAAGGAAGGTCTGTAAAGTCAAAGCTATGGTATTTCCAGTGGTCATATATAGATGTGAGAGTTGGATCATAAAGAAGGCTGGGCATGGAAGAATTGATGCTTTTGAACTGTGGTGCTAGATAAGATTCTTGGGAGTCCCTTGGACAGCAAGGAGATCAAACCAGTCAGTCCTAAAGGAAATTAACTCTGAATATTCATTGGAAGGACTGATGCTGAAGCTGAAGCTTCCATACTCTGGCCACCTGATGTGAAGGGCTGACTCACTGGAAAAGACCCTGATGCTGGGAAAGACTGTGGGAAGGAGGAGATGGCAGAGGATGAGAAGGTTGGATGGCATCACTGACTCAATGGACATGAATTTGAACAAATTCTGGGAGTCAGTGAAGGACAGGGAAGCCTGGCATGCTGCAGTCCATGGGGTTGCAAAGAGTCAGACACCACTTAGCCACTGAACAACAAAAACCTTACAGGGAAATGTTCATTCGAATAGATTAGTTGACAATGACTAGATTTGAGACTCCCTGACTGTGAGTTGGTGGACTGTGAGTTCATTTACTCTGAATGATATTTTGGACGAGTAGAACCAGCCCTTCTGACAGATGTTTCCAAAGTCAGACTCAGGAGTCCATGAGTCCTCATCTCCAAACCCTGTCTTCCTCCAGAGTCTTCAATGCAAGCCAGAAATCTAGGGGTTACCTTCTCTACCTCTTCTGCTCCTATTTCATCTGTCAACTTTAGCTCTTCAGTATCTTTTGAATTCATTCCATCCCCTTTATCCTCTCTATTTCTACCACCAAGTCCTAGCCATGATCTCTCATTGAGACTTTAGGAATGGCCTTGTAACACCCATGAGGAGCCTCAGGCTTCCTCCAATCCATTTATTAATGGAAAATTATGTTTTGAAACAAATATGATCATGGTATCCCTGTGAATAAAACATTCAAATGATTTTCCTTGTTCATACAATTAATATAACCCATCATGTGAGTTAATAGTTAGTTATCCCCCAACATTCACTCTCTCCACTTTCAATTAGTAATAGAACCCAGTAAGAGAGCACCTGTCACAGCAACCTTGCAGCCACCTCTGGTCATACTAAGACTCACTTCTGGCTACAGGATGTCAGAAGTGGCAGAAACATATTTCAGGAAATGTATGTCCCCTTCACTTTTCCTTCTCCAGTCCCACTGGCTTGATAGGCTGCATCACCAAATGCAGGGATGAGGGCATCTACCTCTGTGGAAGATTTCTGGAATTCATTATGAAGTGGGAAGGTCTTCCCAGATGGCACTGGTGGTAAAGAACCCACCTGCAATAGGAGAAGCAGGAGACAAAAGTTTGATCCTTGGGTCAGGAAGATCTCCTGGAGGAGGAACTGACAACCCACTCCAGTATTCTTGCTGGGAAAATCCCATGGAGAGAGGAGACTGGTGGGCTACAGTCAATGGGGTTGCAAAGAGTCGGACAGGACTGAGCAATTGAGCATACATACATGCTTGAAGTTGCATCTCAGACAATAAGGGTTTAAGTACTCACAAAGGACTAACTAGTCAGTGGTTTTTGACAGGCCAGTTGAGGTCTTTCTAGCTTATTCTTGAAAGAAAAAATTTTTTCACTGTATTTTTCAGGTTCAACTGAAAAAAAGTGGGAAAGAAAAATAAAGACGTCTAAAAGCATAAGCTTTCCCTGGTGGCTCAGAAGATAAAGAATCTGTCTGCAATGTGGGAGACCTGGCTTCCAATCCCTGGGTTGGGAAGATCCCCTGGAGAAGGAAATGGCAACCCACTCCAGTATTCTCGCTTGGAGAAACCCATGGACAGAGGAGCCTGGTGGGCTACAGTCCGCAGGGTTGCAGAGAGTCGGACACGACTGAAGTGACTTAGCACACACACACGCGAAAGCATAAGCTGAAATTTCATCCTCAATACATATAAAGAAAAAAGCTTGGCAGAAGCACGCGGCAGTCAGACATGAATTGTTTCCATGGGGCCTTAAGAGACAACCCTTCCATTTCTATGAGAGAATTATGAATTCTAGTGCACTAAAACCAAAAGTATTTAGAAATGAGTAGCTTTATTAGCAGCAGCAGCAGCAGCAGATTTATTTATGGTATTAGGGCCCACAGTAATGACCATCAACAGACAGAAATAATATTTTGGTCTATTAAAGAAAACAGGGGACACTCTGCCCAACCTTATCCCAAACAAAATTAGCAAACCTCAAGCTACTAGGGGATTTATTGAATAAATAAAATCTGGCAGTAAATAATGGCCATATAAAGAGTAGGGAAGTATGGGGCCTTAGGAACATGATCTTTCTAAGTTTTTGCACCCAGTCCCCCTAGACTAAGCTGCATCCAAACATGAGGTTTTCTGTTTCAAGGCAAATTTTATTTGTAGATACTTCAAATTTAGATATTTATATCAAGAACAAGAGCTAAATCAAGAGTAGGGGTTAAAAAAAAAGTAGGGGTACATGATGTGAATTTGCAAAGTGATCATTTTCCCCAGAACCAGTTTGGGTTTTTTTCCCATGGTTATAAACATACAATACTTATTTTTGTAGAAATTTGGTAAGAATTAATATAATGTAAAACAAATTTTAGATTCCTTTTCTGTTGCTCTCCTTCTAATAGTTTCAAACACAAAGGTTGAAAACAGACCCCATACCAAAAATTTGTTTATTTTTCTTTTTCCATTTAACATTAGTGTCTCAAGCATCTGCCAATTAGATTACCACTTTTTCTAGGAAATGCAGCTTTTAGCAATTCTCTGTTGATTTAAACGAAATCAACCTGGCTCAGCCTGTATTGACTGAATAGACTGAGGATGAAATCCCAATATTAAGGGCAGACCAGTAAGAAATGATCGAAAATAAATGTTGGATGACCCAGGCAGACTATCAGCTTGGAGAAGTAACAAGAGGAGAGAGAGCTTGAGGACACCAGGAAGAATCCATGAAAGGTGCATGGGGTAGTGAGAGGGAGATAGAGGGAGATACAGAAGAATGACTGGGCACCTGCACAGAAATCTGGTATCTTTACAGTAAGTCCCCAAGGTATGAAGTTACATGGAAACATCCTCTCCCTTGCTGCCTGAAAAAGTATTATCCCCACCTATCCCAAACCAAGGGCTTCCCAGGTGGTGTTAGTGTTAAAGAAACTGCCTGCCAATGCAGGAGACATTAGAGACACAGGTGCAATCCCTGGATCAGGAAGATCCCCTGCAGAAGGACACGGCAACCCACTCCAATATCCTTGCCGGGAGAATCCCAAGGGCAAAGGAGCGGTGGGGGGGCGGGGTTACAGTCCATAGAGTTGCAAAGAGTCAGACACCACTGAAGCAAGTTAGCACACATCCTAAACCAAAATAAAACATGAACATAAATGGTTGTATGAATTAATATTTTATCATATTCCTATTCAGGTATGAGTACTCTTTAAACTGAGCCATAACCTATAATTAAGCTGTGGAGTCAATTTAGTGTCTCAACCAGATTTGTCAATTTGTTTAAATGGATGGGATGGAATGATGCTATGGAACAAATATTTGTGCCCCCTGACACCCAAATTCATATGTTGAATTGGACATGCGGGGTCCTGAGGTGATTAGATCATGAGGGTAGAGCCCTCATGAGCAGGACCAGGGCCCTTATAAAAGTGGTTCCGTGGTGGATTCATGTCAACGTATGGCAAAACCAATACAGTATTGTAAAGTAAAATAAAGTAAAAAAAAAAAAAAAAATCTGTGCAACTAAAAAAAAAAAAAAAAAGAAGTGGTTCCAGAGAGCCTGCGCCACCTTTCTGCCATGTGAGGACATAGCAAAAGACAGCTGTTTGGGAACCAGAAGTGAGTGCTCCCCAGACGCTGAATCTGTTGGTGCCTTGATCATAGACTTCCCAGCGTCCGGAACTGTGAGAAATAAACTTCTGTTATTTATAAGCCATTCAGTTTACGGTACTTCTGTTATAGAAGCCCAAACAGACTCATAAGACATATGGAATGGAATGGTGGTTTCTTCACATGAAATTTTTTTTTTAATGTGTGTGTATGACTATTGGCTCACTATGAAGACCTGATTATTTCTTACTGTGGACAGTAGTCAAAAAAGTTTGTAGGTCATTGATATAGATTGTTTCTAATTTTTAAATATCATAAGTAATGGTACAATAAATATCTCCTGGCAGGGAGGGGACTTGGCCTATATTTCCATTTATTGCCAAGTAATTGATTCCCAGAAACAATGTTACTGTGTGAAAGTGGTAAAAATTTATAAAGTTTTTTGATAAATATTACTCAATGCTTTCAACCTATCTTAATTTAGACTCCAACCAGACCAAAAGAACACTTCAATATCAGTGTACAACTGTCAGAAAAAATTTTATTCTCCTCCCATCATTGGTAATTTGATGGGTAAAAATGATCTCTATTGTTTTAATATAGTTATTTGAAAGTGTGTGAGGTTACTTCTTTGAAACATTTAATGTGAATTATCTATATACGTCCTCCCCTTTTCTTTGTTGGAGTTCCTACCTTTTTATTTCTGCACTTTTATGCATTTTTAAAGGGACAGTTTGTTTCTTAGTTATTCTCTAGGAATGAAGGTGTAGCAAGAAGAGAAAATAGGAGAGTATTTCAGTTGGCTTGATTGTGCCAGACTGATATCAAACTAACCTTAGGCTTTTAATCCTTCACTTGATTTTGAACCAGCTCCATGATACAGTATAAGCTGTAAAAATAACGAGTGCCAGAAATGCAGCCAATATCGAAGTTTACACTTTGTACTTCCTCCTCTGTGCTAAATACTTCAATGCTAGGCTTACTTAAAAAAAAAAAATTAAGACAGTAGTACTGGAAAATGTGAAAGAGTAATTACACACCAAAGAAGGCAGATTGAGAAGCTCCAACATACACAGGATGAAATTTGAATTAAATTCCAACTGCAAAGAAGTTTTGGAAAAGGTTGTTATTGACAATTTTATAAAAAAGAATAAAATGAGTTTTCAGGTTAAAAGCAAAAGTAATCATTGAGTAATATAAATAAAAAGTAAACCTACTTTAAGGCATTAGGATAAAAAAAAAATCTTAAAAAGTACTTTACATAGAGGAAGATTACCTAGTAAGAAACTCAAATGGACAAGTGGAAGACTTTCTCTCAACAACAGATAACAGGACACAAATGAAAACCTTCAAAGTGGTAGAGAAATAATCATCTATTTAGAAATTGATACCCAGCTAAATGCTCCCTAAGTCTTTTGCATGGGTGGACAGCAGAGCCAGAGGCATATGAAAACTGAGTTCACAACCTAAAGATTTGAATTTAAATAATTACTAAAGGAGCTATTTTGCAAGAAGACAAAAAAATCTTAAATGCTGAAATTGTTGTATCTTAGAAAAAAGATTCTCTTCCAATTACTCCAGTTATTATCTGGTAGTTATTGAACTATTTCTCTTCTTCCCTTTAAATTTTTTGAAGGAATTGCATTATGTTTTTACTACCAATTAATTTTTGTCTCTTTTGTCAAATGCACTCAAATTAGACTTTAATCCCCACCACTCCAATTAAATAGCTTTCGTCCTGGTCTCTAATGACTTCTATTAATACATTGCTAAATCTAGTAGCTATTTTTTAATTGTCTTCATTTGAATGGTTAAAACAACATATGACACAGTGGCCTTCTCTTTGAAACACTACCTTAATCTGATCACTTTATCTGTGAGCTCTTTCGTGATAACATACATTCTCCACTGATTCTCCCACCCTGCTGGACACTTAATTATGGTCAATTTTGCTGTGTCCTCTTCATTTTCTCAACCATGTAATACTGGAATACCCCTAGGACTTCTCTCCTTTTCCCCCTATTTACACTTATTCCCTAGGTGACCTCATTCAGTATTATGACATCAATATCATCTAAGACTATGTTCTCCGAATATATAATTTCAATTCACATCTCTTCTTGAACGACAAACTCATCTATCCAATGACTAATAATTCCCTTGGATGTTTGATAGGAACTTCAAACTTATAAATCTATAACCAAACTTCTGATTTTATCATCCTAACCTGCTCATTCTACAGTCTTGGTCATTTCCATCTAAATCACCTTCATCCTTCCAGATTCTCAGGCCTTTCACTCATACCCCTGATTAATTCATGAGCTAATCCCGTTAGACATACTTTCAAATTATATCCAGAAAGTGATCACTGCTTACCATCCCCATCTTTATTTTCCTTATTCAAGACACTAATGTTTCTTATCTGGATTATTATAATAATTTCTAAATTGGTCTACTTTCTGGTCTTGAATATCTTATGTCCAAAGACATAAACCACCCACCAAGATCTTAATCTTGATAGAACAAGAACATGTCGATTCTTTGTTTAAGACTCTCTGATGGTACCCATTTCATTCAGAGTAAATGCCAAAATTCTCACAGTGGTCTGAGCATCTTGTTTGATCCCCTCATAACCCTCACTCCCCACTCTCATCCCCTATCTCTGCCACCATCGACCACCTTACTTTTTTTTCTCATTCTGCTCCAACAACACTAGACTGATGTTTCTTAGCCCTCAGGCAGCATATGCCATTTTCTCTGCACAGGATACTTTTCTCCCAGACTTCCTTTAAGTATCCATTCAAATATCACTTCATCTGTGGGCTCTTTCCTGATAACCTACATCAATAATAACCCTTAAGCTCATTTTTTTCCCCATAGTCGTTAACTTTTTTCTCTCTTCTCTTACTTGAATATCAACTACATGAGTTTAGGGACTTTATCTATTCTGTTCATTGCTGTATCTCCAAGTACCTATAACCATGGCAGGCCAAGAGAAAACATGCGGTACGGATTTACTAAATGAATAAGTAAATGATGAGGAAGAGAAAGGCAAAACCGGATGGCTAATTCAACTCCATATTGCTTGTAAAAACAATATTAATCACATTTTTTATTGATCAAAAAAGATGAAAATACATTTTAGGCAATAAAAATATGGGAAATAGTTGACATTATCTCAAAGGATGACTAAAATGTACTAGATTCTCTACTCTGTTAGAAAGATAGACGGTGCACGTGGAATGGGAATGCTAACAGTGCTGGATGTGGGAGCGAGCAGCCGACTGAAGGGCACGTGGATAGATACACGGACATGTGGTGAGTGCTGTCAGTGTGGTCCTTGCAGGTTCTGCTGTCTTAAGAATTAGCAGGGTGGTGCTGGGGGCCCTCCCTGGGGAAGACTGAGGGAGTCACAGCCCACCAGAGAGACTAGGAAGGGAGAGAGAAGCTGAGCCTGATCACAATTCTTTGAAAAGTGACAGTCTTCACAGAATTTAGAAAATAGGAAAAGGAGATGTTTTAGGCTTTTGTTCTAGGAATGTTTTCATTCTCAATAGGCAGAAAATGAAGAATACCTTTTGCTAGATAATGCCTATATTTGAAATAAAATGAAAGGAAAACCTCTCCATTTTTAACTTTTCTAAGAAACATATCTAAAAATTATTTACATCAATACCCGTAAAGGCATGTTTACCAAAATGCATTTTAAGACTAAAAAATGAAACAAAAATGACATAGTAATACATCCCATTCAAGTAAGATTTAGACTCAAAATGTAAGGATAGTTCATTTTCAGAAGGCTCAATATAATTTTCAGCATTAATAATTTAGGAGAGGCAGTCCAATGGTTATTTTAACATGCAGAAGAATGATGTTATAATTTATATTTATTTACAAATTCTCTTAAGAAACTAGAAAGAGAGACAATTTTCTTAATCTGACAAAAATAGGTCACCTTAACCTATACCTAATAGCATTCTTCAAGTGAAACTTTTGAAGACTCTCACTATAATGAAGTACAAGTGAAATTTTTGAAGGCTTTCACTATAACATAAAAATGCTTATTATAAAGAAATAGTATTTACATGGCACGGTATCTTGTAAGGATAGGAAAGTTCAGATCAGTGGGAAAAAAGAGCCCAGAAAGTCCAAAGCATATATGGGATTTTAGTGTATAACAAAGAAGACAATACAAACGATGGAGACAGAATGAGGCTTTTCAGTTAATGGTGTTGGGACTAGATTTTTACATGGGAAAGAAGATTCATGTTTTACACCATACACATTCATTAATCCCATGTAAATTAAAAGCCTACTTATTTAAAATAAAACTTTCATAAGTAAATTAAAGCACTTTAGGATATGGGAGGAGTTAATATAAAATATAACCATGAAGGAGAAAATGATTTCTTAAGCAAGGCACAAAAAGCAGAACAATAAGGAAATTTAACTACATCAAAAATTTAAAATTATCTGTGCTAAAAGATGTCATAAAAATCACAATGCAATCAACAGACGGGAGGCAAAATTTTCTATGTGTATAATAGACAAAGGGTTAGTCACATATACATGAATGCATATCATGAAAAATAAACATTAAGATACATATACATGAGGATCACATGTATACACGTTTCTATAAATCATAGTGAAAATAGACAAGAAAGGAATGGACGGAGAGTAGAAAAAGACACAGAGGAGGAAATCCAAATAGCCCTGCACAAATGATGTTCAATTTCATAAATAATGAGTCATGAAAATTAAAACAATGAGATTCATATGCAGTATCCATCAACTCTCAGATAATTAAATCTGAGAGTAATCAAGTGCTGGCAGGGACCTGGGAAGGGAGGGTTCTCACATATTGCTGATACTAGTATAAACTGGTTGCACAATTGGTGAGCAATTTGGTAATATCTCACAGACACAAAAATGCACATATTCTATGATGCGGCAAGTTTCCACCGATACGTACTCCAGACAAGCTCTATCACATATGCCTGAGGGGATATTTATTTCAGTATCAATTATTTCAGCAAAACAATGAAGTCAATTCAAATTCCAACCGGTGTGAGAATAGACAGTGATATTTTCAAAAGATGGAGCAATACACAGCAATTTAAATAATGAACCAGGGTAATATAACCATGAAGGTGAGTTCTGAAAACAAAATACTTGGTAGTTGAAGTAGCAATTGCCAGAGTAACACATTCCACAACCAAAGTAAAAAATACATACTTGAAAAAAACATGCAAATAATTTAGTTCATGTATATAATAATCATGTTCTATATCTGTAGTAAAATTTAAAAGTATAAAAACAGGATTGTGCAAAAGCCAATACATGACAGCTGTATCCTCTGGAGTGGCAGAGAGTACGGCAAGACTGGAAAAGGTTAAAGTAGAGACTTCACATTCACCCATATAGTTTGCTTCTTTACAAACAACGGCTATGAAGCAGGCATGGGAAATAGGTTTACATTTGATGTATTCATCTGGGTGGCAAGTACACAGGCATTTATTGTAGCATCCTTAGTATATTAAGAAAATGACATAAAAAACAAAGTAGGTCAGGGTTGACACCCATACTCAGCCTTGAAGCAGTTAAAGATGGACTGCCACCCCTCTCTTTCCCATAAGAATATGGAAGTAAAGTCTCCAAGCGGGGAACCAATCAGGAGGGAAGAGGGTAGAGCACACAGTTTAAAAGAATGACATAGTCCAAAGTCAATAAACTGATGAGACCCAAACAGGTCCAAGATGGCAGACAAGTCTTCCTCCACTAGACACTGAGCCTCAGTGTATGCTCATCATTAACACATCATCAAGTTAAGTGACATACCCACCAGCTCCAAGACAGTTCAGGAATCCAGATCATCAAAGACCAAAAAGCAGGCAGTGGCCTGAATCCTGGAATCTCTGCCTCTTTCCCAGGATAGTTGGAATAATCCATCCACTCATTACCCTATGAAATTACCCAGTCCTAAAACACTAACCAAGCCATCTTTTGAGCCACCCTCACCTTGGATCAGATGGGAAAGAATCTGTCTGCAATGCAGGGGACCTGGGTTTGATCCCTGGGTTGGAAAGTTCCCCTGGAGAAGGGAATGGCTACCCACTCCAATATACTTGCCTGGAAAATTCCATGGACAGAGGAGCCAGGTGGGCTACAGTCCATGGGGTAGCAAAGTGTCAGATACAACCAAGTAATTAACACTTTTACTTTTCACCTTTGGAGAGGACCCACGCTGTGGAGTGTGTTTTTTTCTAAATAAGTCCATTTCTTATCTATCAAAGAACCTTAAACAGAAACAAAAACAAACAAGCAAAAAAAAAAAAAGTAGTTTAGAGAGCCCCAAGTGTATATCCTTGGTCAGAGTCAAAGGTGACAAGCCCATTAAGTACTACTGTACAGATGGAAAGCTAGAAACACGCTATATTGACTTTCCACATGTGGAGCATCCATCCCTGTGACGACACTGAGATAGAAAGGCTGAAACGGTGATTCAGGTTGGTTCCAGTCACTGAACCTATGACAGTCACCCCCACATCCATTGCACTTACCCCTATGGCTTAATAGTTGACCCTCAGTCAACTGGTATGAGGAGGAAGGGGAGTTTACTCAATCCCAGTTTTTAGGTTGAGAAACACTGTCTTCACAGATTCCAGAGAAAAGCCACAGAGTGGACCTTACAAGAAGAAAAGCAAATCACATGTATGCTGCTCAGGCCAGGTCCTGTCACAAGGCTTCCCAGAGGTCTGGTGCCAGCAGAGCCTGATGAAAGCGAAAAAAGCTGTATTCCTCACTAGCTGTCAAGAAGCATGCTAATTTGAGTGCTTCAGTACTCCACTGAAAAACTGTCTGATTTGGGGGCATAATCATTAATAAGGGGCTTCCCATGTGGTGCTAGGGTAAGGAACTTGCCTGCCAATACAGGAGACATAAGAGACATGGCTTCGACTCTTTGGTCAGGCAGATCCCCTGGAGGAGGGCATGATACTCACTCCGGTACTCTTGCTTAGAGAATCCCATGGACAGAGGAGCCTGGCGGGCTACAGTCCATAGGGTCACAAAGAGTTGGACATGACTGGAGCGACTTAGCATGCAGCATGCATGCATGCATACAGTGATTAATAAACGGTTCTCCATCTCTCTCCCTGAAGTCACACAAACAGGACAAGACCTCAGTAAGCTGGATAGGGGGATTCTGTTTAGTCTCCCTGAATTGCAATTATGGCTCTGAAAGGGCTGGTTCATTTTAATCAAGTGGACTATTGGAAAACCTGCCAGCAAACACCCACTAAAACAAGAATCAAAATATTTCACATACTACTATGTGATGCAGTTGGTTGAGAAACATCAAAATAATAATACAGTAACCATAAAAGGGCAGTACAGGCAGAACATCCCATTCAGAACATCCAGGATGAATGGCATACATCTGTGGTCATCTCAGTTCCTAAGTACAGATGCACCAGGATACCACACTCGCTGCCTCAAATGACTGCAGAGAATATTCTGAGAAAGTCGATAATTAGTTTCCTCGATTTTACTTTTAAGAAACAATGAGCTTCCTTGGTGGCTCAGTTGGTAAGGAATCCACTGCAATGCAGAACCTGGGTTTGATCCCTGGGCTGGGAAGATTCCCTGGAGAAGGATATGACTACCTGCTCCAGTACTCTTGCCTGGAGAATCTCAGGCACAGAGGAGCCTATCAGGCCACAGTCCATGGGGTTGTATGAGTCAGACACAAATTAGCAACTAAGCCACCACCATAATTATTCCAAATAGGCTTCTATGTATATTTCAATGTATGTAGAAATGTGTCCCTTGGATATTTTATCTGCATGTCCTACAATAGCACCATGCTTCACAAGTATGTTTCCACAGAGTTCACCAGAGTAGCTTTAACTGCAGCTCTAGAAACTATTTAGCTGTTCTTATTGAAAGAGATGAAAAACTAAGAGAAAAAAACTTAGTTTGTGCCAACAATCTACTTCTGAACATGACACAGCTTGTGCAAAACTGACAAATCTTGCACGCTGAAAGATTTGGCTCTAGTAGTCATTTCCACAGCACCTACTGAGTTGCAGCGAGTGTGGTATCCTGGTGCATCTGTACTTAGGAACTGAGATGACCGCAGATGTATGCCATTCATCCTGGATGTTCTGAATGGGATGTTCTGCCTGTACTGCCCTTTTATGGTTTCTGTATTATTATTTTGATGTTTCTCAACCATTAGAAAATTTTTAAAGTCCTGTGATTTTATTTCCAATTACTTTTTTCCCTTGAAAAGGTAAAGGCATTTTTATGCTTTGAGTTCTTACAAGGTTCCCACTTTTCTCCCATATGTAACTATTTTATAACAAACAAATGTAAATTATTTCACAGATCCTTCTAATGAACAGTATCTCACTTTTAAGACAAGAGTTCTTTAACTGTTAGCAAGATTGGTTTCAGAATACTATAAAGCACTGAAATAGATGCATACATTATGTCAACAAAATGTATAGTAAAAAAACAAGTATAATGAAAAGTATTCTGAATGATGGAAGTATATAAAATAAATAAGATCCCTTTATAATCTGGTTAATGCATAGTAATTTAATCAATAAATCAGAATCTGTAATATCAGATATGTGTTTCTATATATCAGTCCTAACAAGCTGGAATCAAGATTGCTGGGAGAAATATCAATAACCTCAGATATGCAGATGACACCACACTTATGGAAGAAAGCAAAGAGGAACTAAAGAGCCTCTTGATGAAAGTGAAAGAGAGTGAAAAAGTTGACTTAAAGCTCAACATCCAGAAAATGAAGAACATGGCATCCAGTCCCACCACTTCATGGCAAATAGATGGGGAAACAGCGGAAACAGTGGCAGACTTTGTTTTGGGGGGCTTCAAAATCACTGCAGATGGTGACTGCAGCCATGAAATTAAGACGCTTACTCCTTGGAAGGAAAGTTATGAGCAACCTAGACAGCATATTAAAAAGCAGAGACATTACTTTGCCAACAAAGGTCTGTCTTGTCAAAGCTACAGTTTTCCAGCAGTCATATATGGATGTGAGAGCTGGACTATAAAGAAAGCTGAGAGGCAAAGAATTGATGCTTTTGAACTGTGGTGTTGGAGAAGACTCTTGAGAATCTCTTGGACTGCAAGGAGATCCAACCAGTCAATTCTAAAGCAAATCAGTCCTGAATATTCATTGGAAGGACTGAAGCTGAAGCTGAAGCTCCAATACTTTGGCCATCTGATGTGAAGAACTGACTCATTTAAAAAGATCCTGATGCTGGGAAAGATTGAAGGTGGGAGGAGAAGGGGACAACAAAGAATGAGATGGCTGGATGGCATCACCAACTCAATGGACATGAGTTTGGGTGAACTCTGGGAGTTAGTGATGGACAGGGAGGCCTGGCTTTCTGCACTCCATGGAGTCGCAAAGAGTCGGACATGACTGAGCAACTGAACTGAACTGAACAGTGCTTCTAAACTGATTGATGCCAGTTTTGAAACAACTATTGATACTTATGTCAAATTTTATTCCACATCTAAGATGCTGGCGTATTTTCAAGTTTGTCTCCTTTGCTAAATTCAGTTTGTTTTCTGAAGTCTACACGTTTTAGGTATTCTGGAAGTTCCTACTTTAAAGCTAAGAGGAAGAGTAGGCAATAGATAAGAATCCCCTAGTTGCCACTGACTTCCATCCATGACTCACTTTGCCCTTTTAACTATACTGGCGCTATGAATGCTTTTGTAAGACAGCATGGACTTTTTCTTTCATAACAATCATTTCAGAGTTAAGTGCTCCCATTCATTCCTGAATGTCTAACTGTCTAAGTCTTCCTTAAAAGGCTCACAGCTTGTCAGTTATTTCTAAAGCTGGAGAGCTACATGACAATTTTTCTTCTTCCATCAGAATTTTAATGTGTGGTGCAGGTTGTAGCCAGTGTTCAAAAGAGAAAAAATTCAAATTCTCTCTTTAGTGCTAACTCTACATTTAATTTATTTCAGGTGAAGAAGTCAGAGCTGGCATAATAAACTCAGAAAAGATGAAGGGTCATTTAATTCATTCATTTTTATTTCTGGTCCTGAGAATGGATTTCGTCTCCATATTTAGTGAATAATGTAAGATTTAAAAATCATAGATCCAAAAGAAGTTCCAGATCTTGTATTTTAGGGAAGGAAGGGATGACAAGTAGATTATTTATAAATGTGAAATTTGCTGAAGCCTCAACCAAGCAGGAACTAATCAACCTACCCAAGGGTTAAGCTGTGTCTGACACAGCATCTGTCAGAACATCCACTTTCATGCAGACTGTCAAACTCAAAACTGGCCAGACAGATTCACCTTCCAGACTCAGACTTCTGCACAGTGGTAGAACAGCAAACCGGAAATGGGCCAAAGCTGCCGCTACTGTTGGTCAAAGCACACAGCACTGCAATCTTTGATGCTGCAGAGAATAATGAGATGGCCAGGACTTTAACCAAGGAGATTAGTATGGATGTATATGTTTGAATATATTCCTTACAGTATACGTCGCTGACTGATCTATTACATCATTAGGTATTGCTCCTACTTCCAAATTTAGACCACCCATTCACCTACTGCAATGAATCTCCATTGGACATTACACTTAATTTGTGTTCTAGACAGACGCTACTCCTTTGGAAGACACTAATTTGTGAAAGGGTTTTGTTGTGATCATCACCAACAGTGTATCTGCCTCTTTGCTCATTTTAAAGACTATTAACCACCACACATTCCTCATTGGTCTCCCTGTTTTCTGACTTTTGTCTCTGATCCTTCTTGCACTTTGTTGCCAGGAAGCAGAAGTCCATTTCTGAACATAACATTTCCTTGTTTAGTATTCTTTAATGACTTCCCATGCTTAGGCCCTAACTCCTTAGCTGGCAATCAGTGTTCAATCCAAACTGGTCATATTCTGTCTTTCAAGCTACACTCAATGTCGTTCAATTTGTTAATGTGGATATACTCCAACTATTAACCGATATGTTCTATATTACCTGAAGTACCCTCTATCTTCCTTTCTCTCCATGTTTTGGCTTTTTTCGTCTTGTAATACAACCTACCAAATTTTCCTGTCTCTTCCTTCAGAAAGTTTTCCTCAGTCATTGAATTAGGCAGGATCTTTCTGAGCTCTGAAGCTGCATGCTTTCTTTGTCAAACTCTTGCTTAGTTTATAGGGCTTCCTTGGTGGCTCAGAGGTTAAAGCGTCTGCCTGCAATGTGGGAGACCTGGGTTCGATCCCTGGGTTGGGAAGATCCCCTGGAGAAGAAAATGGCAACCCACCCCAGTGTTCTTGCCTGGAGATTTATCACAGCCTGTCCGACAATGAGCTGGATTGTTGTCTTTATCAAACTAGAAGTTCCCTTAGGGAGATAGAGGCTTATTATATTTGGTGTTCAACTGACACTGTTTAATACTGGAAAGGGTGCCTGACAAATGTGATCATCTGCTTTACAAAACTAAATAAATTTTAAAATCATCCACAGCTTTTCAGCTCTTCCTTCTCATTCCCCAGTGCCCAAAGAGAAAGAGATCTGAGACTTCAAAAGCAAGACCTCATCTATGCCTCCTCTATTATCTTGCATAATGTCTGGAAAATTATAGGCCCTAATAAAATGTTCTTTTTCTCCTCCAGTAAATGAGCCTTGGCTGAACAGAAGCATAGCCAACCACTTCAGCACAAGGTGCGTGATCTTTGGGGTTTGATACTCTCTCTTCTAAGGGGAGAAAGAACCTTAGGAGTGAGAAAAGTTGCCCAAACAGTAGCAATGGCAACCCATGCAGGCAGCACTCAATAGTGATGATTAGACACTATGCTCTTCTTCAGAATGAGCTAGGCGTAATTGAGGCGGGGGTGGGGGCAGTGCAGAGAGATGATTTTTGACTTAACATTTCAAGATCAGAGAAAAACGTTTTTACCTTTACAGTGTTCTGTTGATTGCCAGAGCTAATACAGTTGCCAGAGCAGGGGGAAAGAAGTGCTAAGATGATGGAAAGATCAATCTATTGAAACGGAATTTACCTGTACTAACGCTGTCACCCTCAAGCTTTGAGTTGAAGATGCCTTTAATCAAGATATTTCAACAGACTGCTGAAAAACAGAATATATCTGTGCCATTTCTTCTGTTAAGTACTAACATACATAAATTTCTTACATAATGGATGAGAAAATTTTATTTTTTAATATATAAATGATCTTTTCTTGTGTTGAAAGAAATTTGGCAGTCAACCTGCACCACCCTTTACACACAAAGTGGCTCCACCAATTACTGGCCTTTTCTTACAAATCTGGTGAGCTGGGTCTCCTTAATGGCATAATGCTTGGGATGTTTTCCCTTGTGCAACACAAAATTATGGGACAATGAAGTGTCTCTTTTGGCAACTGACTTTGTACAAAGGTCCTATCCATGTCCCCCCTTCAAAAACTCTTGTAAATGTGTAACATCCTGAAAGTCAACCTGAGCAAAAAAACGTAACAAAAAAGATTCTTTAGTTTTTCCTTTGGGCTAAAATCTTTAATTTGGGGAATGCAAATAAGTCTTTCAAGATCATTTTTAAATAGCTGAGAGAACCCATGAATATGTAGAAACCTGGTCACCCCAAACTATTTCCCCAAATTGTCTGTTTGCTTCATTTTTGATTCAGTTAAGAACTAGAGAAATATATTTTATGTAACTAATCTTCTCTTTTAAAAAAAAGAAGTCAGTTTTTGCCCCCCTCCTCCTTTAGGTTTTCTCAGCAGAGAAAAATCAACTTAAAACACAATTAGCCTAAGTATTATGAAAAATGTATGCCTGAGGTAGGGCTTCCCAAGTGGCACTAGTGGTAAAGGACCTGCCTGTCAATGCAGGAGACGAAAGAGACGTGGGTTCAATCCCTGGGTCAGGAAGACTCCCGCCCCCGCCCCGCTGCCGGAGAAGGAAATGGCAACACACTTCAGTATTCTTGCCTGGAGAATCCCATAGACAGAGGAGCCTGGTTGGCTATAGTTCATAGGGTTGCATAGGTCGGACAAGACTGAAGTGACTCAGCACACACACACCTGAGATATCTTCAGTGATCTGATTTTTAACTAGATAGACTCTTTGGCAGATGAAAATCATTAGCAAGAGAAACTGTAAAGTTTTTAAGATGTGTTGAAAAAGTTTCAGAGAAGGCCTACAGCATACAGAGCTTCATAAACCTGAAATGACATTCTAAATTATACCTGGAAGTCAGTGATAACCAGAAGGCCTAGAATAAGAACTATGGATGAAATCTTGAAACATACTGGTCTCAGCAATGGCATCTTTACAGTAGAGATCAAAGGAGCCTGTATTAGAGCTGCATCCTTTCATCTGAAGAGCATGGATATATACCATCCCAGTGTCTATTGCTTCTCCTAGGTAGGTTTGGGTTGGTGCCAAGGCAAAGGCACCCGAAGATCAGCGGACAAGAGGTTTTCTTCAGGCAAAGAGCATAATAAGATTCAACCACTGCCCTCAGCCTCTGGCCATTCTTGTATTCAATTAGTCATTCAGTGTGCATGTTTGAGCGCCCATACACTTTCCAGGACACTCTAAATCAGCACTTAAAGCTTTCCTATTTCATGAAACAGAATCCTACTGGAAAAAAATTTACAATAGCCAGTAACCAAGTGAAAAATGGTTAGACAGCATCACCGACTCCATGGACATGAATCTGAGCAAACTCCGGGAGACAGTGAAGGACAGGGAAGCCTGGGGTGCTGCAGTCCATGGGGTCACAAAGAGCTGGACATGACTTAGTGACTGAACAACAATGAGTGGAAAACTATCAGATGGCTAAACACTATAAAGCAAGCATAACAGGATGACGTGATAGAAAGTAAATGGAAACAAGAGTAGGGATAGTTGGTTACTGGGGTCACAAAAGACCTTTCGGTTGAGTTGAGACCAGAATGACAAGAGGAGCCAGCAATGCCAAAATCTGAGGATGACACCAGGCAAGAGGACAGTTAGCTTGGTGGGTTAGGGAACATGAGAAAAAGTCAGCATGGATGGAGTGTAGAGAGCTGTTTGTCCTCTAGCCAATTGCCTATAAATGTATACACTTTGGTTTCTGCCATACATTCTTCAAACTTAGGGTGAAACAAGGAAAGCTAGAGGCAAAAATGTCCCCATGTTTGTATAAAGTGTAAAGAGATCTTAGGGGTCTTATGCATATAATAATGATCTTGATGGCAAATTTGTTGTCCAGTATTGAGAGACTGGACTCATTTCTCAAGGTTGAAGGCAGAGAGTGCAAAGCTGGTAGGGTGAAGGAGAGCCCCATGCGGCTGTGAGAGGAAGCGCAACTAACTGCCTATCCTCAGGGGGCCTCTGACCATAAAGGGAACACTGGAAATCTTTCCTTGATTCTTCAGGAGAGTTACACAAGGTCACAAGGTATCTTGTGGCACAGCAATCTCTCTCAAGCTTTTAATTCTCACCTGATTATTATATTCTGCCTTGAGTAATAGTTATTTCAGGATTTGTCTGGCTACCATTAGCCTACAGGACATTTCTTGACAGAGACTGTTTCTTACCAATCTTTCTCTTTTCAGTACCTAATACAGTGCCTGGCACATAACAGATGCTCAGTAAATGATAAATTTCCTGGGTCTTTTACTTTATTAGCCAAATATTCCAATTATAGGAAAAGCAATGGTACCCACATAATATACTTGCTTTGGTGTATAAGTAATAAATCCTTAAGAACTTCTGTGTAATCAACCAAAGGACAGATTCCCGGCAACTCTTGGCATAAAACAGATAATGATGCTTGTTGAACGCACGCATGCATGTGTGAACGGACAAATCTATGAACAAATGCCAGTAAGAACAATTGTAGTCACAGTGATTTAATTCATTCAGCAATGAGTTTCCACCATATGCTCAACATTAAAGCTAAGTGTCACAGAGACAATGAGTAAGAGAGACATGGGCTCTGCCATAATGGGGCTGTGGGTCTAGTGGGGAAGCACAGCTGAAGTCATTACACATGTATGTGATTAGGCTGCAAGTGCTTTGAAGAAATGCATGAGCTAGTTTGATGATCACAGAAGGCTTCTTTGAAGTCCACTTGAAAGACAAGGTCTACTTTATTCAAAATGTAGACAAGGGGGTCAGTGACAGTAAATAATCATGAAGTCTTTAGGAACCACGTAGACATGGAGCAAGTGGTCAAGAATGATGAGAACCGATGGTAGCTGCGACTGCCTCTTGGTAACTAGGTGGGGATGGATTCCTGAGAGACTAAGGGGAATCTTCCTCTTCGGCCATCTTTAACATTAGACTAGAGCTTTCCATGTGTGTCCCAATTGTGTGTGGTCTTGTTTAAACACAAGAGGATACAACCTTTTAGAGCAACCTAAAATTGTCTTCTGCAGGCATTCTTGACCAGCCCATGATTCTTTTACTAGACACTTTAAACGGAGCAGCTTTGCTGTTTTTCTGACGTATACCCGGCAAAAATTGACATTTATTTTATGAGCTGAAGAAACAATGCATTGCCCTCATTCTCCCATCATTCAGGAAAAACAGCTAAGTGAAATTTTGGTCAAACTTTCCAAAGAGCTTTGGGCTGAGGACGAGCATGGAAAAATTCAAGCCCACACGAGAAATTTCCAGAATCTTAGAAGCAAGTGAAAACAGGGGGTTATAACAGTTCAGCACTTGCTGCCAGGAACAAAGTATATACGATATTATTTACTGCTGAAAGCCGTTCAGAGAGGCAGCATCTGGTTTCAGTGAGGTCTTGCTTCCATTCCCTCCAGCAACTAGACTGAGTACTACAGCTCAAGGAGGCCAACCGATTCGCCGAGGTGACCCAGGGAGTGAGCGGCTCTCCAGTTAGGCCACAAGAGCCTCTGGCCCCTAGAATGCCGAGAAGAAGTCACACGACCCATGCAGAGTTTAGCACTTTCTATCAGCTCTTAAGTGGATTCTCCAGTTTCAATCTTTGATTTGTGTTTTTATATTTTCAGAGTCCCAAAGACTCATTCTCTCTCTCACTTTTCTCTAGTGGGAAGATCAGATATCACCCTGGATCCCTGTAAATGCCAACAGTCTCTGTCCCCTCCACTGGGATGTGTTCATTTAGGCTGTGTGTGCTAATGGCAGGAAGAGGCAGAAATGGTCCTGTAGTGTCCTGCTCACACTGGGAAGGGGACAATGGGGATCTGAGAAGCTGGGCACTCTGCTGTGGTCACTCCACATGTACTTCTGAGGCCAGGGAAAAGCTGATGAGGATGAGATTACTCTGCCAGGAGAAAGTGCCCCAAGCTTTTACTTCCCTGTGAGCCGTTTTTCCTACCCGTGTTATTGCTCACAGAGCCCTGGCTCCAGCAAACACATCCCTTCATTTCTTTTGCATATGTCTTCCATACCGACAGTGGAAAAGGAGGCTCTGTTGTTTCCTGAGCATATGTTTTCCCTGCATCCCAAGAAGTCTGTTATTTGAGTTGCAAAGGGAACAAACACCACCACACACACTCACAAAATTCATCTAATAAAAATATTTTAGCATTCATCCAATGCCAAATTATCTACCAATCACTCTCTCCCCTTTATATATGTGTTTGTTCACACATATGTTATTAATTATTATAATGCTAGTAATAAAAATACTTATCAAGATATTCATATAAAACTATTAATACTATTCATTATTAATATACTGGAATCAAGAGACCAATTTTAGGGAAAGAAGCAGAAGAAAGGGCAGTGCAGGGAGAGGATCACAGTCATTGTTTTTAATGTCTAAACTTCCAGCTGGTGGGTAATCTGAGAAGACCAGAAAACAAAACACTGAGCCAGTTCATTGTGTCAGTAGACTTGGCATATTCTAAATTGTTCAGAAGAATATCAGGCAAGGAACAAGACCTCATTTGGTCCTTAGACTGCAATGGTAATAGAGCACAGCATCAAGAGAAATTATGCAAGTGTTTGGACTACATGATCCTGCCCAGAAGACATGCCATTTTAATAACGTAAAACATACATCTACCCAGAATGGCAGTAACCTAACCTTCACTCTAAGTTTGAACAGACAAGACACCACTAAGAAATGTCTGACGATCTCAATAAAACAGGATTTGGAAAATCAACTCAAAACTTACTACAGACGTCAAACACAACAGAAATAAAGAGCATTTCCCTTTGTTTCCTTTATATCACATTTTTTCTTTTAACTGGAATAGACAACATAGGTCCTGACCATAAAGAAGTGATGACACATCCCCCTTTGACTTAATAGTATTCCAAGGGACAGTTATGCTAATTTAGATACTGTATTCATTCATTCAGTGTTATTGAGTGCCTCCATGACCTGGGTACTGATACAGACCCAAAGATGTAGTCATAAACGACACAGACACATTCCTGATCTGGAAATTCTAATTCCCTTGTTTGATCTTATTTCAAAGTTCAATTATTGTTTTGATAAATCTCACTTCAAGTTTTTAAAAGAAAATCTTCATCAGAGGAAAATTCTTGTTATTACTGTCTTTTCAAAATTTATTTTCTCAACC
The DNA here is from genome assembly GCF_001704415.2 of Capra hircus. Classification (NCBI taxonomy): domain Eukaryota; kingdom Metazoa; phylum Chordata; class Mammalia; order Artiodactyla; family Bovidae; genus Capra; species Capra hircus. Next base: position 32,082,640 of record NC_030827.1, read on the forward strand.
CCCATTTAATATCAGTCCATTGATATTAAACTAACAGTTACTGTCTTCTTAGAGGAAAGAGATGGGACATAACAAAGCTTTGGTTTTTTTGCTTTGAGAAGATAAATTTCTAAATAATAAATGTCTAATGAATTAACCAGTAGGTTTGGTTGCTACATGCCAAACCAAAGGCTGTCACAACAGCCAGGCCAACTGAAGAAGATGCCTCCAAGTATTAAACTTAATCCTGACTCAGCCATAAACGCTAAGCTAACATCTTTAGCAAGCACCAGTAAATAATTACACATTTTGGCAAATAAGTTCAAACAATCAGGCTTCAAAGTTTGCCCCAATTGCCTGTCCAAAAAATTCTTTGTACCAATAGGAATCAATTCAACCACAGGAGACACCAGGCAGCTGGGCAGGACATAAATCACACAGGCCCAAACCTCTGCTTCAAAAGTGCCAATCTTTTGCTGATGTACACCAAAGTTCGTCCAAATCGTATGAGCATACCTGTGTATCTCTTCTTGTGAAAAACATTTTATATTTGAGATCCTTCCCCTGTTTCTCTAACATTCTCTCCCTTCTCCTCTTCCCCACCCCTTACTGTCTTATCCCCTTTCCTCTCATTATTTCTCCCCTACTTTCCCTACAGGGTGAGATACTGTTCTAAGCTCTTCGTATATATTACCTAATTTCACAACCCCGATGAAGAAACTCTGCAATCATCATATGTACCAGAAGGTTACACAGCTTGGAAGCAGCCAAACCAAGATCAGGTTCCTGAAACCCAAGGTTACATAGCTTGGGAGCAGCCAAACCAAGATCCCAGTTAGCCCTTCTGAGCCAACCACTGTGTCATGCTGCATCCAAGTGAGTTGTGGCTTATGTGTTTATGGTAAAGGTGAACCATTTTTAGGCTTTAGGGTGCAGAGTACTAGTGATCCGGTTAACAAACTCTCACTTTAAAGGTGGCAGTGAAAGTGGTAATTAATGGGGCAGTTTAATAAATTTTATATGTTGGCTGTACCAACTTTAGGTCTTTTGCCTCTCCCATATAGGGAGCACATTGACAAAAGTCAGAAACAAATACCAGTTAGAGGTTACGATCACTCAAATGAATAATCAAAAAGTAAATAAAAATCTACTCTGTAACATTACAGTTATTCTCTGTATCCACTCCAAAAGTAAGCCAAATAAAGTCTTTGTTTCCAGTGACAATCATTATTGTTATTCACTTCATGGGTCAAGAAGAGCTTTCAATGAGCATAGCTCTTAGACTTGATGGACAGAAAACGAAAACATGGACTACTACAAGATCAACCTGCCCAGTGAACTAATTTCTAGACTGTGATAAAATGGAAGAAATGGAAGGATTGCTACCACTCTCCTTCAACAACCATTTTCCAACTCAGCTCTGCTTAACGGTGGTGAAGCCTAGACCACCCACTGAATTTTCTACAGCTAAACAAACGGCTACAGTCCAGAGAAGCACAAATTTCTTGGCTTACTGTTTTTATATCCACCCAGTGTTAAGTCAAGACTGTGTTCCAGAAGGTCATAGACCATATCTAACAACATGCAACTGGGATCTTAATTAAGCCTTACTGCCAAATGAAGGAAATCATTAAGTTAGTCCTCAACCCATGTCTACCATCTCTCTTCTTTCCTGTGAACAACTCACTCCCGGGTAAACAGAAGCCAAAGCTATGGAGATGACACAGAGCACAGTAAGACTGATCTCATGGACCAAGAAAAATGCAACAGCTTATAAAGGGGGCTTCATTAGTAAACTGAAAGAATTAACAGGAAGACAGTATACTGGAAGATAAGGAAGGAAAAATATGATAACAACAGTTGCAAACAGTAGCTGTCTGCCATGAAAGAGACACTAGCCTATGCCAAAGTAAACTACAAGGAAAGGAAAACTGTTTTTACCAGTAAGGCAAAACTGCTTTCTGGATTTGCAATCATTTCCCTGTAGAGTCATTCTTTGGCTTTCTGGAAGGGACCAGGTTCAAGGTCTCTATGGAAGTCTGATGAGATCTGGGAAAAAGCAGCAGCTAGTATGTATTTAGCAAACGTATTAAGGGCCTACTAATGTGTAAGATACTGCATCTTGGGCAAACCTGCACCGTGCTTTATGACTCTGTAGCAGAAGTACTCTCTGTAATATCAGTCGTGCTCTTGATAAAAGGTAACTGCCCTCTTCTGGCCACCTTTAATGAGACAGCTGGCTTTGTGACTTAGCTGGCCCATCATGCCCCCACTGCTCTTTCTCCTCCGAGATGTCACAAATTCCCAGTGAAATGGAGTGTCTTATTGGTCCCTAAAGATCCAGTCTTCTTTTAGATGTTGGAAACACAGGAAAGTTTACAAAGCTCCTTTATCAAATGGAACTGGGATGATACTATTTTGGGGATCCCATTTTTTCCTTCCATCTTCCCTTCTCATTCTGTAATAATCACTGACCTTTACCAACGTCCCCGCCATGACAGAGTTCCAGGGGCATGCCTGGGCATTGCCTCACCAAAGGTCCCAGGTTCATCACTGCCCTATCCTCCATCTTACTGAGGCCATGCCCCAACTTTGACCTCTATTTCTTAAATCCTGAACTTTGTACTATGGCTTCTTCACTAAAGTTGGTTTCAGATTATCTTTCTATCTCTGGATTTTTTTTTTCTTGCATTTAGAACCATTTATGTCCACGATCATGAATAGCTTGGAGTTTACATAAACCCAGATAATAATTTTGGGGGATCACAATTTCTAAAAAGAGGGAAGACAGGCCTGGTTATCAGAGAAGCAAGGCTAAAGATTTCTCCAAGAAATATAGCATGAATTTATTTTCTGAGTATGAAATCTCTGGGTCTGCCTACCCAAAGATGTGACCTTGCTCACAGATTTGCAGAACAAATCTTGTTCGAGGACCTGCACCCAGAGGCCACTTGTAAGCAGCCAGATTTCTGCACATGGAATCTAGAACATAGATGTAAGGTGCATCTTTTGACTTAAGCAATTATTTTACTATATTTAGTCACAGTTCTGATCAAGAACTTGCCCAAATTTGACTAGGAAAAATAACAAAGTTTTATTTTGATTTTCCTGAAATTAAACATATTTTTTTTTCAAGAACCTATAGGATAATAAAGAACTTTTATATCAACGTCATTCAGGTCTACAGCCAACTCATGCTTAATTACTAGAAAAGGGAAAAGGAGAAGGGAGGAAGGTAAGATACATTAGCTAAAGTCACAGATAATCCCCAAACCTCTTTAATCAAGTTTTAGCCTCATCCTGCTAAGCCTTTTTTCAGAGCTGCTAAGAAAGAACCAACGTGACATATTTAAGCTTTATCTCATCCACTTCCTCTCCCTGGCCTCTAGTTGGGCTGCTAATAAGTTATGAAGTTGCCAAAGATAGCTGGCCTCCACATGGAAGGGAGAGGACTAGAGGCTGAATAATCCACAAAGTCATTCGGAGACTGCACAAATGACTTTTTACTGTGTACTTCTCATCCCAGCCTTGGGATGAGATGATTAAAGAGGCTGAGTAGGGTGTTTTCCTCTCATATAACCTATACAGTTGAAATCTCATTAAGAGATAAGTTTGGGGTGGTGGTGGTGGTGGTGAAAATATTAGGTCTCTGGTAACCATTTGATTATGGAAATTTGGCCACATTAGTCTACTGAGATGCAGAAATGTGGAGGAGCTTATCAGTGATACCCAACCTGTGAGTGGCAGACCAGAAGACTGTGCTTACAGAAGGGTACTGCTTTCATCATAAACTTCACGAAGGATCTAATTCAACTTTATTTCCTTGATCATTAAATTTTTTCTTCTCCCAGAGCCATGAGTTCAGGACACCAAAGAAAGAACCTTAAGGTGTTCAAAAATTTTTATTTTGGCGGGAGAGGGGTGTTAAAACACAAGTTGAGAAGTAGATCAGAGCTGGTAGAAGGAACCTAAGACAGAATTGAGAAAAAGGATGTGTCACAACTAAAATATCCGAGTCAAAAACTGTTATGGGGTGTCTACTTGTGCCATTAATTTTATTAATTCACAGTCTATACAGCTAGTTTTCAGTGAGCAACCTGCTAGTTAAGTGCAGGACTCTAAAGGATTTGAATATATAGTTAAGCTTTACTACAGAGAAAATGCAGAAATGAATACTGATAGATCATTCATTCAAATATATATCACTATTCACTGTTGCATTTTCTCTACCTTATCTGTCTCCTGACACCTTAGAAATCTGTATGCGGATCAAGAAATAACAGTTAGAATCAGACATGAAACAATGGACTGGTTCAAAATTGGGAAAGAAGTACATCAAGGCTGTATATTGTCACCTTGCTTATTTAACTTATGTGCAGAGTACATCATGCAAAATGCCAGGCTGGGTGAATCACAAGAGGAAATCAAGATTGCTGGCAGAAATATCAATAACCTCAGATATGCAGATGATACTACTCTAATGGCAGAAAGCAAAGAGGAACTAAAGAGCCTCTTGATGAAGGTGAAAGAGGAGAATGAAAAGGCTGTCTTAAAACTCAATATTCAAAAAATGAAGATCATGGAATCCAGTCCCATTACTTGATAGCAAATAGAGGGGAAAAAGTGGAAACAGTGACAGCCTTTATTTTCTTGGGCTCCAAATCACTGTGGACAGTGACTGCAGCGGAGAGGGAGAGGGTGGGATGATTTGGGAGAATGGCATTGAAACATGTATACTATCGTGTAAGAATCGAATCGCCAGTCTATGTCCGACGCAGGATACAGCATGCTTGGGGCTGGTGCACGGTGATGACCCAGACAGATGTTATGGGGAGGGAGGTGGGAGGGGGGTTCATGTTTGGGAATGTATGTACACCCGTGGTGGATTCAAGTCAATGTATGGCAAAACCAATACAGTATTGTAAAGTAAAATGAAGTAAAAATAAAAATTAAAAAAAAAAAAACTTAAAAAAAAAAAATAAAAGATGCTTGCTCCTTGGAAGAAAAGTTATGACAAACAGAGACAGCACATTAAAAAGCAGAGACATTACTTTGCCGACAAAGGTCCATCTAGTCAAAGCTATGGTTTTTCCAGTAGTCATGTATGGATGTGAACTGCTGCTGCTGCTAAGTCGCTTCAGTCATGTCTAACTCTGTGCTACCCCATAGACAGCAGCTCACCAGGCTCCGCCATCCCTGGGATTCTCCAGGCAAGAACACTGGAGTGGGTTGCCATTTCCTTCTCCAATGCATGAAAGTGAAAAGTGAAAGTGAAGTCGCTCAGTCATTTCCGATTCTTCGTGACCCCATGGACTGAAGCCTACCAGGCTCCTCCATCCATGGGATTTTCCAGGCAAGAGTGCTGGAGTGGGTTGCCATTGTCTTCTCTGATAGATGTGAGCACTGGATCATAAAGACAGCTGAGCACTAAAGAATTAATGCTTTTGAATTATGGCACTGGAGAAGACTCTTCAGAGTCCCTTGAACTGCAAGGAGACCAAACCAGTCAATCTTAAGGGAAATCAGTCCTGAATGTTCATGGGAAGGACTGATGCTGAAGCTCTAATACTTTGGCTATCTGATGCAAGGAGCTGACTCATTGGAAAAGACCCTGATGCTGGGAAAGATTGAGGGCAGGAGGAGAATGGGGAAACAGAGGATGAGATGGTTGGATGGCATCACTGACTCGATCGACATGAGTTTGAACAAGCTCTGGGTATTGGTGATGGACAGGGAAGCCTGGCATGCTGCAGTCCACAGTGTGGCAATGAGTCAGACATGACTTAGCAACTGAACAACAACAAATGTATACAAATCATATATGTGTGTGTATGTCTATATGTGTGTGTGAGTATGTATTATGTATTCATGAAACAAATAGGTCCTTCTATTATATGCCAGGCACTCATCTAAGCACTGGGGACAGAGATCTTTTCTCCAAACAAGCTGTCATTTCCAAGAAGCCAAGTACTGTTTGGGAAAGGTGAGGAATGGGAAGACCAATCCAGTCATATCACCTAAAACTTTGAGAGCTCCCTAGGGGGTCAAGTTCACAAGGGTCTGCCACTCTTGTCAGGATTTCCTACATTCCCCCTCATCTTTATGCCTAATTATTCACTATATATTGATGAATACACTGGAATCTGTACATTTCTGTGCCTTAAATGGCACATGCCGACTCCTGGATCCACTGGAATGACTCTGGTCTGCACCCCCAGCCTTGAGAACCTCTGCACTTATTACCCTCTGCCCTATCAATCTCAAACACCACCACCATCTCTCAACACCACCCTCATGAAGCCATGTCCAGCACCAGAGAGAGTTAGTCATCATCTCCCTGCCGCTTTGTAATATTAGCATAAACCTGTGCCATGGACATCACTGTGGAATATTGGGAGGATCTGTTTTCTCTAACTATACACCAAGACTGGTAGTGGGTATAGAGGTAATACATTTCAAATTTCCATCAAAAATTAATTTTACAGTAACCCACTAGCAGTTAGAGCACAGGCTAACATTTGAAAATCCACAAACCTAATTAACTTAATTTTAAATTGCTATCACTTGCTTGGGGCTGGTGCATGGGGATGACCCAGAGAGATGTTATGGGGAGGGAGGTAGGAGGGGGGTTCATGTTTGGGAACGCATGTAAGAATTAAAGATTTTAAAATTATTTAAAAAATATTAAAAAAAAATAAAATTAAAAAAAAAATTGCTATCACAAAAGCTTGGATTTCTAAAGGGGAACAAACAGTACTTATGTTGGTAGAAGGGTACAAAAAGATACACGCAACCTGGCACCACAACCTTTTCCAGCACACCCTTTATAATAAATTACTAAAATACCAAAGCTTAAAAGGTTAGAACATCCTCGGGGGCACTGTGGTGAGTATGAAACAGCATGCAAGTCTGATGCATACCAAAGAAGACACGAAAACAGGCTTGATAAAATCCATTCTTCCTGTCACATATGCACACAAACATATAAACAAATCAGAAGAAAAATAAAGGCAGACAGACTGTTCTCTAGCCTGGAAGGAAATTCTGATGAATTCTAAAGGAGTTTGAGGTTCATTCATTCAGTCGACATTTTTGAAATGCCTCTCTCACATGTGGGCCCAAGTTCCAGGCACTGGAGATCCAGCAGAGAAAAACACAGGAGGCAAATAAAATGAAAAAGTCCTCAATCCTTGCCTTCCCAGAAGCTTGTAGACTCACGGATGTGGGTCAGGCAATAAGTGAGTCATATATATCAGATGATAAGCGCCATGGGGAAAAATAAACAGTGACGTGCAGGAGAGAGTGTCGGGGTTGGGGGACAGTGAGGCTGTTGTCCTCTTAAAGGAGCTGTCCAGGGAAGCTGCCACTAGGCAGGACACATTAGCATAAAGATCTGAAAAAGATGAAGAAATCAGGAGGATTTAGGAGGAAGGTCTCACCAGGTGGTAAGAAGAACAAAGACAGAAGCCTGTCGGTGAGTGCTCTCCTGACACATCGGAGGAGGCTGCAAGACGACAGAGTAAGCAAGGACAGGCTGTTCTGTTACAACGTGTGTTTCTGTAACAGCAGTTAGCTCATAGGCTATTGGCAGATAGCAGCATAAATGTTGGTATAACATGGAAACATTTGTTGTTGTTTTTTTTTCCTTAGGCAAAAGGAGCCAGAAAAGCCGGAATCGAATTCTCATCTTTTCACAGGAAAGGAGAAAGCCCTCAGGTTGGCTGCAGCACAGGCCGGATGGATTTCACCTCCAGCTGAGAGAATGAGAACCTGCCCCTTGCTATCTCCCCAAAAACGTGCCCCCTCCCACCGGTGCAGCTCTCCCAAGCTATCTCTGGTGAGTGCTGGGGTTTTAAGTCATAGAAGATTAGGAGAGGCCCGCTCTACTCCTACTTTCCCCCCAAATCCTGTTTTTTTAAGAGTACATTTTTCAGATGTAAGGAAGAACATGGGCTTCCTTGGTGGCTCGGCTGGTAAAGAATCCGCCTGCAATGAGGAAGACCTGCGTTCAATCCCTGGGTCGGAAAGATCCCTTGGAGAAGGGAACAGCTACCAACTCCTGTATTCTGGCCTGAAGAATTCCATGGACTGTAGAGTCCAAAGGGTCGCAAAGAGTCAGACACAACTGAGTGACTTTTTTTTTTCTTTTTCAGAACACAGAGTTTAACAGGAAGCGTGTACGTGCTAAGTCGTGTCCAACTCTTTGCAACCCTACGGACTCTAGCTGGCCAGGCTCCTCTGTCTATGAGATTCTCCAGACAAGAGTACTGGAGTGGGTAGGTATGCCCTTCTCCAGCAGATCTTCCCAACCCAGGGATTGAACTCATGCCTCTTAGGTCTCCTGCATTGGGAAGATGGGTTCTTTACCACTAGTGCCACCTGGGAAGCCCCATGCTTTACAGGACACACATATACTATTATTCCAGAGACATCTGCCAAGTGCAGGGCCTCACAGGACACATGAAATGGGAGGGTACTGGTGGGCTTTGAGAGGAGGCACGAGATGACCTGATGCACTGATGATAGAAGTGGGGGGATGATGGAGGGAGAGGGTGAGCAAGTGGGAAGCAGCAGACCAGTGAGGGGCCTCTGCAACAGTCAGGTGAGACGGCTGGCCTAGGAAGTGAGCAGTGACAATGGAGTAAGACCGGAGCCAAGAGGACTCCAGTGTTTTTCAGCCTAAGCCACTGAAGGATGGAGGGGACAGTAGATGATTGAAGGACGATTCAGTTAAGGGTGGTCACTTAAATTCTGGTCAACTCAATTTTGAGTGGCTATAAATCAAGTGGGAATTTCAACTAGGTAGTCAAAATAGATGTGTCCAAAACTCAGGAGGGAATAGTTTGAAAGTTTTCGGTGTATATTGTATTAAACCCTTAGAGTAAATGTATTCAAATTTTCAAAGACTGATTTTTCCAGCAACCTACTAGCAGCTGGAGCAGAAGCCAAAAGCTACAAAACCTGTGGACTTGGGTTTTAATTCTTAGTATGAGAGCCTGGATTCCTGGAATGGGAGTAGCGGAGTGCTTCTGGTGGGAGAAGGGTGCCGGAAAAGGTCTGAAGCCAGCTCTGGGTCATTCTAACAGTTAGAGGTTGGGGTAATGAGCAAAGACAGCAAAGAGCTTACAAGGGAGACCTGTGACATGTGAGAAAAACTAGAAAAATGTAGCGTCCTGGACACCAAGTGAGAGGTGTGGGTGATCTAAGAGGTGAACCAAGATGAGGACTGAGCACATGCTACTGAATTTAGCAAGTGGGACAGGGCAGCAGCTGTCCCAGTGGCCAAGCTCAGCTTCCTTCCGCTGTCCCACCATAGTCAGTGGAATACGTTTCAGCCAAACATGGAGTTTTGTTGAAAAGGATAGAAAAATGGGGGGGGGGGGTGGCGCTAAAGGAAGACAAGATCAACAATTGTATGCTTATCTTTTATAATAATATTGGGACACTATGGCATGTTTTTATGGTGATGGAATGATCCAGTGGAGAGGAAAAAATAAATCCGAGAGAGGGAGAGTTGTGGGGGTAATGTCCCTAAGAAGAAGGCAAGGGAGAAAGCAGGTGTCATGTGAAGAGGTTTGCCTACAAAATACTGTGTTAACAGGAGGAAGGCAGAGCTGATGGGCACTGACTCCAGGAGAGAAGCAGGTGTGGTGGGAGCTTGCAGGTTCCCTTCTGTTGTGCGTGGGGTCTGTCTGCAGTGAGAGAGAACGAAGGCTATCTGCACAGAGGTAGCATGCAGGAAGGAAGTGTTAGGGGCTTAAGGAGAGAAGTGAGAAAAGCTGTGAAATAGTTGTCTAGATAAAGTGAATGGATCAGGGAAAATGGCTTTGCCAGTTGTATGGAAAAGCTGGGGAGGTTAGTGGCCATGCATTTAACCAGTAACCGACCATCAGGGTGTGCGTTTTCTCCTGTCATATTCAGCTCTCAAGTGCTGGCATGGTGTAGGTAGAGAGCTGGATTTATTCTGGGCTGGAATTTTGCCAGACAAAAGTATGATGAAGCAAAAGTACAAAAGATTTAATCAATTGCTGCAGTCTGAAGCCATTCATCAGCTGAAATCTTAATACCCAAAGGTGATGGGATTATCGGTGAGGTCTTTGGGAGGTGATTAGGTCATGAGCCCTTGTGAATGGGATGAGGGCTCTTATAGAGACCCCAGAGAGCTCTGTAGACCCTTCCACTGTGTGGGCATGCAATGAGAAGTTCAAGACCCAGAAGAGGCCCCTCAACCAACCAAGCTGGTACCCTGATCTTAGACTTCCACCCTGAGAACTGTCAGCAGTATGTTTCTATCATTTGTAAGCCACTTAGACTGTGGCATCTTGTTCTAGCAACCCAGAAAGGACTAAGGCATGAGCCATAGAATAAATTGGGTAAGGATTTCTTGTCAGCTGCCAATGGAACATTAATCAGTATAGACTTTAACCAAGTGACAGACCACAACTAAACATCTCATCATGTAGTGATACTTCTGTCCCTTTTAAAGACATTATTTGTCACTTCCTGCTGGTGAAACAACAGTAGCTTCAATATAGACTCCCTGTTGGCTGATGTGTAAGATGGGTAATACCACTGCTCATACTGATAGCAGTCATCTCTTGGGACTCACTATTTATAATAAAAAATCCCCAACCTTGCCTGCAATGAGGACTCTGGAAGATACCAGGGCTGCAAGAGCATGGTGCAGAACATGACCCAAGAGCTGGGAAATCATTCACAGGGTATTTTTAGGCTCGTGCCTCCTCCAGGCTTTCTCACCACTCCTAGTTTATCCCTAGTTATTATACTTCTTGCAGAAATTCTCAATGACATTCTCGCTTTTCTTGTTTTTCCTGTTTGCTATCAGGGAGCTACAGGGCCAGCCCCCTTTGGCCCTACAACCACATTCAGTGCTGCGACTGGGACAGACTGAAATGAGCAGCAATTCTATCTGCCGTCAGGTGACTCCAAATGTATTTGAAGGCGATTCAGAAAGGAGATGCTATGCTAACCTAAGATTAAATGAGTTCAGGGCTCTGAACTCCTTGAATACACCGTTCTTTGGGGGGGGGGGCAGTTTGTGGGGGCAGCGTTTCCCACCTGGGCCAGTTTGTCTGTGACCGACTCTTCTCCCCAGCAGATCCATCCTAGGTTTCTCTCTTTACTGCACCCCCGGAGGCTGGGCTGCTGGGGGCAGAGTCTGCAGGCTCCCTTCCTGGCTGGCTCTCCGCTGCACGTGAACTACAGAGACCACAAGGCTGAGAGAGAGGTTGGGGATGACCTCCCGCACACCCCATGCTCTGTCAGAAGCTGTCCCCACAGGGCCTTAGCTTCTGCCATATGGCCCCTCCTCCCGGGACAAAGGTAACACAATTTCCTCCCACTGCTGCTCCAGGTCTCGGGGTGACAAGAGCCTCCCTGAGGCCGGGGCCGAGTACCTCAACATGCCTTGTTGGTGACTTTAGCCCACCCATACTTTCTGCATTTCCCCTTCATTAAAGTCTCAGGAACCTCTCAAGTTAGATTCTGTTTCTTGCCAGCTGACTCATAAACCATTTCAAATTCCACTATGTGTAATTTGGGTGCTTCCCAGATAGAGCTGGTGGTAAAGAGCCTGCCTGCCAATGCAGGAGATGCCAGAGATGTGGGTTAGATCTCTGGGTTGGAAAGATCCCCTGGAGAATGGCAACTCACTCCAGAAATCTTGCCTGCAGAATCCCACGGACAGAGGAGCCTGCTGGGCTACAGAGTCAGAAATGACTGAAGCGACTTAACACATACATACACACATAACTTTACAACTACACTTTGGTGCTGAAGCTGCTAGATCAGAGGAAGGAAAAGCAAATTCCAAACAAATGATATATTCATTCACTCAATGCAGGTGAAAATGCTAACATCTATGTCTTGTTAAGGGAGAGACAGAACTCCACTGTAAGAATCTCAGAATAACTTAACAGGGAACCAGGTTTACAAATGGCTTTTTTCAATAGACGTTTCACTTCTCAAATCGAAGGATACTTACAAAGGCTAGTGATCACCTTTGTTGAAGTCTTTTTCCATTAACTGTGACTGTGATATAATTAGGGCTTCCCTGGTGGTTCAGTGGTAAAGAATTTGCCTGCCAATGCAGGGGACATGTGCAGGAGATGTAGGTTTGATCCCTGGGTTGGGAAGATTGCCTGGAGAAGGAAATGGCAACTCACTCCAGTATTCTTGCCTGGGAAATACCATGGACAGAAGAGTCTGGTGGGCTACAGTCCATGGGGCTGCAAAAGAGTGGACACGACTGAGTGGCAAAACAACAACAATCAGCTTAATAAGATTTTGGGGGAGGTTGTCCTGGCATAATAAAAGGCCCTAAAGATTGTGTTTCAGAGAATGAAACACAGGAAAGAATTTTAATATACTTCAAAAGATGTTTAGCAGTAACAACTGGCCCATTCAATAGCTAATTTGTGCTAAGTCAATAGATTAGAAACACAGTCTTATATTTACTGAAGATTGGCAGTCTGGCTATAAAAACTGAGGTCAAAGAATACTGCTGTTAATTTTCAATGAATTTGCTTAATAATCAACCGCTAATGACTACATCCCCATTTCCTTGTAAGGACCCAGGATCCTGAAAGTCTAGGGGAAAATCTGCTGGTATCACCCAGGTGAACTCAGGTCAGGGTGAAATTTCTAAAAAAGATCTGAGTCCAATAGGTTCTTATCTAAAAGAAAATAACTTTTCAGATTGACCAATGTCACTGGTGATGTAAACACCCTACAGATGTCAACAATACATTGCACAAGACAGCCTATGAAGTCTGGCTTGAAGAACTAAAAATGTATTCCTGTTAAGAACTAATAAACAGGCAATCTACCACTCAATTTAGGAATGATCAAATATATTTTGCTGTGTGGTGAACAAAGGACTATATGTTGGCAATTTTTTGCTTCCAAGAAGCACGGTAAAGTAAGCAAAACTAGACAAAGCTTAGTCAAATTCCAGCTTTGCCTTTCTTACTTTCATTAATCTTGAGTATGTAAGTTAACTTCTCTCAGCCTTATTTTATGATCCAAAATACAGGGAAAATATTTATTTCTCTTGCTTCAAAGATTCCATCATTTATAAGATGCCCTGTCTTGGGAGCTCAGTCCAGTGCTCTATGACAACCTAAAGGGGTGTGATGGGGATGAGGTGGGAAGGAGGTCCAAGTGGGGGGGAATATATGTATGTTTATAGCTGATTCACTTCACTATACAACAGAAACTAACACAATATTGTGAAGCAATTATCCTTTAATTAAAAATAAATTTTAAAAAACAGATGCCTTGCTTTCTCACATAGAAATGACTTCTGGGAAAGAGAAAAAGAGAAAAACATTACCACAGCAAATATACATATCAATTATACAGGGCATCTTGACTTCAGAAATATTAAACCGGATAAAATTTCCATCTTGGAATCTGGAAAATAGAGAATTCCAGAAAAACATCTACTCTGCTTCACTGACTACGCTAAAGACTTTGACTGTGTGCATCACAACAAACTGAGAAAAATTCTTAAAGAGAAGGGAATACCAGACCACCTTACCTGCCTCCTGAGAAACATATGTAGATCAAGAAGTAACAGCTAGAACTGGACATGGAACAACGGACTGGTTCAAAATTGGGAAAGGAGTATGTCAAGGCTGTATATTGTTACCGTGCTTATTTGACTTACATGCAGAGTACACCATGTGAAATGCCAGACTGGATGAAGCACAAGCTGGAATCAGATATGCAGATGACACCACCCTTATGGTAGAGTGAAGAGGAACTAAAGAGCCTCTTGATGAAAGTGAAAGAGGAGTGAAAAACCTGGCTTAAAACTCAACATTCAAAAAACGAAGATCATGGCATCTGCTCCCATCAGTTCATGGAAAATAGATGGGGAGATGATGGAAACAGTGACAAACTTTATTTTCTTGGACTCCAAAATGACTGCAGATGGTGACTGCAGCCATGAAACTAAAATACACTTGCTCCTTGGAAGAAAAGCTATGACCAACCTAGACAGTGTATTAAAAAACAGAGACATCACTTTGCCAACAAAGGTTTGTACAGTCAAAGCTGTGGTTTTTTCCAGTAGTCATGTATGGGTGCGAGAGCTGGACCATAAAGAAGGCTTAGTACCGAAGAACTGATGGTTTCGAACTGTGGTGTTGGAGAAGACTCTTTAGAGTCCCTTGGACTACAAGGAGATAAAATCAGTCAATCCTAAAGGAAAACAACCCTAAATATTCATTGGAAGGACTGATGCTGAAGCTGAAGCTCCAATACTTTGGCCACCTGATTCAAAGAGCCAACTCACTGGAAAAGACCCTGATGCTGGGAAAGATAGCAGGAAGGAGGAAAAGGGGATGACAGAAGATGAGATGGTTGGATGGCATCACCAACTCAATGGACATGAGTTTGAGGAAGCTCTGGGAGATGGTGAAGGATAGAGAAGCCTGGTGGTCTGCAGTCCATGGGGTCACAAAGACTTGGACACAACTGAGCAACCGAACAACAACAAAGTGCTTACTATGTTCCAGGCACTAATTGCTTTATGTATAGTATTAGTGCATTATCATAGCAATCCAAAGGACAATGTAATAGGTACTATTGGCCCATTTTACAGAAGAGGACACCGAGGCCCACACAGAATAAGAGAATCTCACAGAGGCACACTCTTAGTCAGAGTCGGCGCTCTGAGTCAAAGCCACGGCTGCCTGACTCCAAAGTCTGGGTTCTTCTCATTGAGTTATGCCTTCTACTTGACTTTTCACTTGCTCCTTTTGTTTCACTGCTGGAAGTCTTATGTTTTTAACAAAACTATTAATTCCACAAGAGCAAGGACAATGTTACCTATTCCTTTTGACAATGCATGGCACAAGACTGGGCCCTGGCTAGATGGTCAAAGGATGTTTGCTAAGTATACGGCAGCAGTTTAAAAGAATTATGACTTGGTAAAAGCAAAAAACCATGAACACTGAAGTACTTGAAACGAGCAAACTGTGGATAAACTTGCTCAAGAAATGAGTTGCACTTCATCCCTTTTCAGAAAGTACTTCCTTGCTTTTTTTTAATCACTCTTGATTATCAGTTCGAGAATTGGGCTTCAACAGAAATGCTCCTCAGCTCTATGAAGTAGAATTCTAGCATTTTCTCCTGCTACTCCTAGGCCACTTCTCCTTTCTTTAAACAGCCAACAACTCCCAGCATGCATGCTCAACAACCCTCCAAGCAGGGCAGGCCTGAGAGGTGTGTAGGTGAAATCTGACTGTCACTGAGAACAGGGAAACAGCTTCCAATGGTACAGGTGACCTCTTTTAATGCTAACATTAAAAAACTTGAGCAGTTCTTGGCTGAATGGGACAAGGCTAACCAATGCCTCTTCTCCTTTCACACCTAAAGAGGATGAAGGCCCTCTTGAGATAGAGATCTAGGATATAAGGTAAGAATTTCCAAAAGACTGAAATCCTCAGCATCCTTTCCTGTCCTCGAGGTTTTACACTTAGACGAGCATATTGCTCATACTGAAGACCAGCATAGGCGGCTCAGGTAACATGGGATCTTTACCTATACTCAGCTTTTCTGCATTTCCTCCTTGAAAGTGGGCTTCCCTGGTAGCTCAGATGGTAAAGAATATGCCTGCAACGTGGGAGACCCAGGTTTTGATCCCTGAACTGGGAAGATCCCCTGGAGAAGAGCATGGCTATCCACTCTAGTATTCTTGCCTGGAGAATCCCACGGACAAAGGAGCCTAGCCAGCCACAGACTATAGTCCATGGGGGTGGTAAAGAGCGACTAACATTTTTACTTTCACTTTGCTTGAAATTGTGCCCCTTCTTCCCTTCTACCTGGCGTAAAAAGCCCATTCTCCCCTAAAGATAGAGCACAAAATCTGGTGAATTGGACCGGGGCCCATAGTCAGCCACAACCTGAGTGTATTACTCCTCAGCTCAAATTAATAATATCATCCAGTCTGGGCAACAAAACCGAACTACTGCTTTCTGAGTGAGTCTAAGGTTTGCAGGGTAACTTCAAAAGACAATCCTATGTTCACTACAACTCAACTGAAACGACCATGATGTTTAACAGAACTATGGGTCTCATTTAAAAACTGTGTAAGAGATTAGCAAACACACAATCCAATTTTACAGTTTTTCCAATCAGTGCTGTTTTCATTAAGTATATATATATTAATGTAGCCCTAATTCTTTCCCAAAGCTCCCTCTTTTCTTTTATCCCACCCCCTTCATTTTAAGAACATACAGACCTGCCCTTTCTCAGGACTAATAAATTTCCTGTTGAACCATTTGTAACAGTTTCTGGTATCCTCCTCCAGATAGCATCAGGCTTTATTTCCTTTAGCTAACTGAGCTCATGTCGCCTTATTAGGGAGGCATTCCCTGACTATCCCATATAAAATACTAACCCTTTGGCCCATCCAGCTCCACTTATCCACTTATCGTGTTTTATTTTCCCCATAACACTCATCTCTACCTAACTGAACATATATTTGTTTACTGACAGTCTCCCTTCAGTAAATGTAGGAAAGCACTTTGTTCTTTGTGGAATCTCTATTACCTATAACAGTGATTAACTCACTATTAATAACAGGCTCTCCATAAATGTTTGCTAAATGCATTAACAGTCTTCCTTTCATATCATTGCCAAGAGGTGACAGTGTAGTCTACCATGTTTTGGGTAAAAATATCACATCTCTTTTAGCCACGTCTCTCCTTAAAATCTAGAGCGGATTATATCTCCACCCTGAAAACAAGTGTTTTTTTTTTAAGCAAGTCATATGCTTATTTTACTAGTACTTTCCATATTTTGACACCATACCCACTTCTGGAGAGATCATCCTCTAGGGCCAAACGAGGTTGACGGCATTATCTGAAGTCTTTCAATAACCTTTACACCCACGTCATAGTAGAAAGCGTTTCTTTTATTGCTTGGGCACAGGAAGATACTCAAACATGACGTGAGTAGTATTAGATCCATACCTGACCTAGTAATCACGAACTAAAGGTAGGCAGAGCCCGAGGCACTCCACCAGGCAGCAAGGCTGCACCTTGTAATCAAAACTCCCACATACCAGAACATGCTGTGCCTTTCTCATCATGATCTCATCTTCTAGTTAAATACCACCTGAATCTGATCATTTTCCTGCCTGTTTCTTCCTTAGATCAGGAACTGACCACATGTAGAAAACATGAATCCTAGACATGTAGAAAGAACACTGAGTTTTAAATACAAGATTAGCCATTTCCTCCAACTAGTAAAAGAAATTTGGATGAAGGGATGGGTATCCTGTACCCATGGGATGAATTCATTCATGTTGCTTCATTTTAGAATTATGATCTGGGTAAAGATAATGCTGCATGAAGGGAGGAGGAGAGAGAATATTTGATCAACTTAAGGACAAATCAATTATAGACCATTATTCAAGTTCTAAATAACTTTTTTGGTGGGCATAGTGACTCATTTGAAAAGACCCTGATGCTGGGAAAGATTGAGGGTAGGAGGAGAAGGGGACGACAGAGGATGAGATAGTTGAATGGCATCACTGACTCAATGGACATGAGTTTGGGTAAACTCTGGGAGTTAGTGATGGACATGGAGGCCTGGTGTGCTGTGGTTCATGGGATTGCAAAGAGTTGGAAATGATTGAGCAACTGAACTGAACTGAAGTGTATAAATATGATAAGGTACAGTAATGGAAATCTACCATTCTCTCACTGGCAAAGACCCTGATGCTGGGAAAGATTGAAGGCAAAAGGAGAAGGGGGCAGCAGAGGATGATATGGTTAGACAGCATCACCGACTCAGTGGACATGAATCTGAGCCAACTCCAGGAGACAGTGACGGACAGAGGAGCATGGCATGCTACAGCCTATGAGGCTGCAAAAAACTGGACATGACTTATCGACTGAACAACAAAAACCATTTCCAACAGATCAACATTATGCAGTCATGTGTTATAAAAAAATATAGAACTTTCTGGATTCTGAAGCAAGAGGTACACTGATGGCAACCTTAATTTTTTGAGCCTTTGATTTGAAAAACATTTAAAATTTTGTTTCTGGTTTCTCTTAATTATTCCTAAGCACTTGAAAATTGCCATAAAAGTAAAATTTTGACATTTGACTCAGTAATAATTTTGTGCCTATATTGTTCTGTGCCTACATCACTGAAAATTTCAATTTAGTATCTGAATCACTGAG
This sequence comes from Capra hircus, assembly GCF_001704415.2. NCBI lineage: Eukaryota > Metazoa > Chordata > Mammalia > Artiodactyla > Bovidae > Capra > Capra hircus. The sequence continues at coordinate 32,100,843 of NC_030827.1, forward strand.
GTTTATCATAAATTTTGCTACAAACTCTATTCCCTGAACCTCGGTGTCTTGTCGTATAAAACATGAGAAGCTGACTAGATCTGAAATCTCTCTTTGCTTTATGAACCTTAGTCCCACCTACTGAGTTTTTATACACAAGCACTGCTGAATAAGAAACACTCCTGTTTGGAAGAAGTCTGGGCAAATACCTTAAGGGTGATCTCAATGTTGACACATCCTTCTAGACTGGTCAGTTTGCTAGCATTTAATATGACATATGGAAAAGCTGCTTTGAGGCTTAGCAAAATCACCCATTTGCCAAACACAGTGCTTACAGGATCCTTCTTGAAACATTCTTTAAATCTAGCTTGTGCATTAGCTTATTTTGAAAATTCTGTCTTTGGGGAATTTGTCACTTAAAACACACAAACACACAGAAAAATGATTGTGTTTACAAATTCTGGCCACTTTTCTTAGTCTAGAGCAGTGGTTCTCAATCATCAAGATTTTCTCCTTTCGTAGCCATTTGGCAAGGTCAGGGACGTTTTTAATTGTCTCAGGTTGAGGGAGGTGTGCTGCTGGCATCTGGCGGGTCAAGACCAAGGATGCTGCTGAACATCCTACTCTTTATTGCAGAGGCAACACAGCCACCACAGTAAGGGTTTACCTGACCTAAAATGTCAATAGTGCCAAGATGGAGAAACCAAGTGCTGAGATGGAAAGAGAAGCTTCACATATTTTTAAAATTCAGTTTTAATTGGAGGATAATTGCTTTACAACGTTGTGTTAGCTTCTCCTGTACAACAACATGAATCAGCCCAAGTATACATAGAGCCCGTCTCTCCTGAGCCTATCTCCAACTCCCACCCTGTCCCTCCAGGTCATCACAGAGCACCAACCTGAGCTCCCCGTGCTATACAGCAGGGATAGCTAGCTTCCCGCTAGCTACCTATACTACTCATGGCAGTGTATATATATTGATGCTGCTTTCTCCATTCATCCGACTCTCTCCTTCCCTCCCTGCATCCTCAAGTCCCTTCTCCACGTTTGTATCTCTGTTCCTTCCCTGAAAATAGGCTCATTCGTACTATTTTTCTAGATTCCATAAATATGCATTAACATATGATATTTGTTTTTTTTTTTTTTTTTCTTTTGGACTTATTTCACTTTAGAGAGAAAGCTTTAGATGGATGATAGTGTAACCAAGCTAGGCAAGTAAGAATTGGAGTTCTTGGGGGCAATCCTTGTTTCTTGAGTTTCACAGATATTTTTCATATTCATTTAGGGCTTACATGAGTGTTTAGCGGAAGCTCAGATATTACAGGGGAGAAAAGTTAATGTAGATATAGGTTGTACTAAATTATTTCTTGCACTTCCTTTTTTTGAGTATATTTCAAAGTAAGTTGATACGTTACCACTTCTTTATATTTAACTCTTCAATATGACTGGACCTTCCAGAGCAACCCTGATGGCTGTAGTCTCATTTCAACCCAAACCCTGGCAGCCAACCTCAGATTTGTTATGGTCAGTGCTGAGCAAACTCTCTCCTGGAACAGTCTTAGGGGTGTGAATCAATCTTTTATGCAGAGCATGCCTGTTGAATTGTTGGATGCAAACCCACTGGGACAGTTTTTAATGATGGAGTCTCGGTTCTGTGGCCTGCCCCCTAGAGAATGAAACAGTTTAGAAGATGAACTCAATAATTCAGCATTTGCCACTTGAAGTTCCACCACTTTTAGACTATTTTCACCGTAAATCATTCTAAAATGATCCCATACACCTCTGCCTTTTGCAACAGACAATACCATGATTAATTTTATCTTCTGTTAATGGTTTTACAGTATCACTGTTACAGATGTCAGTTCTTAATCCCTGTAATCGCTTTTTGCACTGAGACAGAAATAGTGGTTCAAGCAAAGTGTTTACTTCACTGAAGTTCTTGTGGCATTGGTAGGTAAGTCAAGCTGGCTATTTGAGCGCCCTGCCTTCAGAGTCACCAAGAGTGTGAGCATTTCCTGAAGAAGTGGAAGGAAATCAAGAAGGCTTGACATGCACTTTGTCACCCACTTCATAGGCTGTGAACTCGCCAACAAAACTGGACTTGCAGAGATAAGCTGTTAAGTATGCAAACTCAGGTTTTTACATGATTTTTGATACCAACTAATCAAGTGCTGAGAAGAATCTTGAGAGTCCCTTGGACTGCAAGGAGCTCAAACCAGTCAATCCTACAGGAAATCAGTCCTGAATATTCATTGGAAGGACTGAAGCTGAAACTCCAATACTTTGCCATCTGATATGAAGAACTGACTCATTTGAAAAGGCCCTGATGCTGGGAAAGATTGAAGGTGGGAGGAGAAGCAGACCACAGAGGATGAGATGGTCAGATGGCATCACTGACTTGATGAACATGAGTTTAAGCAAGCTCCGGGAGTTGGTGATGGACAGGGAAGCCTGGTGTGCTGCAGTCCATGGGGTCACAAAGAATAGGACATGACTGAGTAACTGAACTGAATCAAGTCCTGAGTATTAAAAACACTCTGAATGGCCAAATGCTTTTCATGCATTATCTAATCCCACCCTCATAACAGCCCTCTGAGATAGGCCATTTCATAGACATAGGAGGCTGAGGCAGAGAAACACGGAATAATTTGGCTAAATGACAGAACCCAGATTTGAAGTCAGACAGTCTGACCCCAGAGCTCTGTTTTAACCACAACTCCAGATGCTGCAAAATGATAGCCTGTGGGCTAAGTGTGGCCCACAGATATGTTTTGCTTGACTTACATATGTTACTTTGGGATCACCATCTAAAGTTGAGCAGCTTGAGTCTGGCTCAAAGGCTCAGCCCTGGGACAAGCAAAATCCAGGCCTCACTAGACTTAGACCATCATGGGCACTGGCGTGGATAAACGGGTGACATTTTCCAATTTGGGAAAAAGAGCCAGATGAGCCAGTGGCAACCCTGCTTGTCAACACTAACAATTGCGTGAAATTCCAAATTTACTGCTTCTTAGGGAAGGAAAGGGGGGAAAAAACAGAGGAAAGAGAGAAGAAGAATGGAAAAAAGGAAGGAAAGAGGAAAGACAGGGGGAAGAAGGGAGGGAGGCAGAACCAGTATTCCTCTGTTCAGGAGTGTTTCTAGAAGGCACACAGGCTTGCCTGCAAGCAACTGGCTCACTTCATAAATTTATGTTACCTCCAAAGATCCTTGGAAGGAAAGTTGTGACCAACCTAGAAAGCACATTAAAAAGCAGAGATATTACTTTGCCAACAAAGGTCTATCTAGTCAAGGCTACGGTTTTTCCAGTGGTCATGTATGGATGCGAGAGTTGGACTGTGAAGAAAGCTGAGTGCCGAATAATTGATGCCTTAGAACTGTGGTGTTGGAGAAGACTCTTGAGAGTCCCTTGAACTGCAAGGAGATCCAACCAGTCCATTCTAAAGGAGATCAGTCCTGAGTGTTCACTGGCAGGACTGATGCCAAAGCTGAAACTCCAGTACTTTGGCCACCTCATGCAAGCAGTTGACTCATTGGAAAAGACCCTGATGCTGGGAGGGATTGGGGGCAGGAGGAGAAGGGGACAATAGAGGATGAGATGGCTGGATGGCATCACCGACTCGATGGAACATGAGTTTGAGTGAACTTCAAGAGTTGGTGATGGACAGGGAGGCCTGGCGTGCTGCACTTCATGGGGTTGCAAAGAATCGGACACAACTGAGTGACTGAACTGAACTGAAGATGCCACAAGCTTTCCAACTCTGTGACCTCTGTATTCATTACATTTATGGTGTTTTGTTTTAAAAAGCCCCTCTCACAAATGGGCCTACTCACAAGCTAAGGTTTAACCCCTTTGCAGAGGGGCAAAAAGCACATCAAGATTCTGGGTTGACTGACTCCGTCAGGTGACCAAACTCAGTGGATTCTTCCTCTGCTGGCTGAAATTCTTATTTTTTAGGATATACTGTTCTCTTGAGGCTCTATGTTTGGCAGCCAAAAAACAAAAAAGCAAATGAACAAAATACCCACCCAACTTTGTGTGTGGGTAGCCAGGTGGGGGACAAGGACTTAGGCATAAATCATAAATGCTTCCTCATGGTGCAAATGGTCACAGGAGTGTTTACAGTTTGGAGGCATCATTATTCCTTTTCCTTACATCTCAAGAGGCATCACCAAGGCCTGGAGCTTGGGGACAATCCACAAAGAGCTGCAGGCATGGTGACTGGAACATAAAGATTAATGCTGACTGAAAGATATACCCATTTGAATGCAGAGTTCCAAGAATAACAAGAGGAGATAAATCAATAATCTCAGTGATCAATGCAAAGAAATAGAGGAAAACAATAGAATGGGAAAGACTGGAGAGCTCTTCAAGAAAATTAGAGATACCAAGGGAACTTTTCATGCAAAGATGGGCACAATAAAGGACAGAAATGGTATGGACCTAACAGAAGCAGAAGATATTAAGAAGAGGAGGCCAGAGTACACAGAAGAACTATACAAAAAAGATTTTCATGATACAGATAATCATGACAGTATGATTACTCACCTACAGCCAGACATCCTGGAATTCAAAGTCAAGTGGGCCTTAGGAAGCATCATTATGAACAAAGCTAGTGGAGATGATGGAATTCCAGTTGAGCTATTTCAAATCCCAAAAGATTATGCTATGAAAGTGCTTAACTCAATATGCCAGCAAATTTGGAAAACTCAGCAGTGGCCACAGGACTGGAAAAGGTCAGTTTTCATTTCAATCCCAAAGAAAGGCAATGCCAAAGAATGTTCAAACTACTGCACAACTACACTCATTTCACATACTAGCAAAGAAATGCTTAAAATTCTCCAAGCCAGGCTTCAATAGTATGTGAACTGTGAACTTTCAGATGTTCAAGCTCGATTTAGAAAAGGTAGAGGAACCAGAGATCAAATTGCCAACATCTGTTGGACCACCAAAAAAGCAAGAGAGTTCCAGAAAAACATCTACTTCTGCTTTATGGACTATGCCAAAGCCTTTGACTGTGTGGATCACAACAAACTGTGGAAAATTCTTAAAGAGATGGGAATACCAGACCACCTGACATGCCTCCTGAGAAATCTGTATGCAGGTCAAGAAGCAACAGTTAGAATTGGACATGGAACTACAGACTGGTTCCTAATCAAGAAAGGAGTATGTCAAGGCTATATATTGTCACCCTGTTTATTTAACTTATATGCAGAGTACATCATGAGAAATGCTGGGCTGGAAGAAGCAAAAGCTGGAATCAAGACTTCCAGGAGAAATATCAATAACCTCAGATATGCAGGTGACACCACCCCTATGGCAGAAAGCAGAGAAGAACTAAAGAGCCTCTTGATGAAAGTGAAAGAGGAGAGTGAAAAAGTTGGCTTAAAACTCAACATTCAGAAAACTAAGATCATCGCATCTGGTCCCATCACTTCATGGCAAATAGATGTGTAACAGTGAAAACAGTGGCAGACTTTTTTTTTTTTTTTTGGCTTTAAAATCACTGCAGATGGTGACTGCAGCCATGAATTTAAAAGATCCTTGCTCCTTGGAAGAAAAGCTATGATAAACCTAGACAGCATATTAAAAAGCAGAGACATTACTTTGCCAACAAAGGTCTTTCTAGTCAAAGCTATGGTTTTTCCAGTAGTCATGCATAGATGTGAGGGTTGGACTATAAAGAAAGCTGAGCACTGAAGAATTGATGCTTTTGAACTGTGGTGTTGGAGAAGACTCTTGAGAGTCCCTTGGACTGCAAGGAGATCCAACCAGTCCATCCTAAAGGAGATCAGTCCTGAATATTCATTGGAAGGACTGATGCTGAAGCTGAAACTCCAATACTTTGGCCACCTGATGCAAAGAACTGACTCATTTAAAAAGATCCTGTTGCTGGGAAAGATTGAAGGCGGGAGCAGAAAGGGAAGATAGAGGCTGAGATGGTTGGATGGCATCACTGACTCAATGGATATGAGTTTGAGTAAACTCCAGGAGTTGGTAATGGACATGGAGGTCTGGCGTTCTGCAGTCCATGGGGTCACAAAGAATTGGACACGACTGAGCAACTGAACTGAACTGAACTGAACTACTCAGCTCTGCTGCTGAGACCCCAACCATTGATAATGTGGAAAGGAATGCAAGTGGCTGTGCTCCAATTAAATCACATTCAAAAAACAGGTGGCCTATAGTTGGCAGTCCCCACCTCAAAGGACACTGGAACCATGCAAAGCTAGACAAGAAACATTTGGGAACAGGCAAGACTCTCTCACCAGTAATCATCGCCATGAAACAAACCATAGGGCTTGAAGTAAAAGCAACAGAGGAGAGGGAAGGAGACAGGAGAGGCAGGCATCACTACAACATGAGAAGCTGTCTACCATGTGAAGCCAAAGACACAAGTGCTCCAAGATCAATGGCAACGGTGAGAAGGAAAGGCAGAGAATGCCATCTGACTGCATAGAAGCCTGACAATGAAGACATTCAAGGGAATAAAATAATCTGCAGACTACAGCATGGGGGTGCCACAGGAAGGTCAGGGGACCACTGGGAGTGGATGGGAAACACCAGGAAGTGTTTCAGCCTTTGACTCTTGAGGCACAAAGAGGCAGATACAAGGTAAGAGGTTGCAGCCAGAGCACAAGGACCAAACAGATGCCCTCTGAACACCTGAGGGCCCTCACTCCTAGCCCCAGCACTGCTTGGCACAGGTGTCACTGCTCTGTTTTTTTCCTTACTCACATGCAAAGCATTCATAATATGAAAATAACCTATGTGGGATGAAACGTGGAGAAAGTAAGGAAAATAGAAAATACAACAGAGAAAAATTAGTCAGAGGAAGATCATCAGGCCTGGTGCAAGTTTCTGGAAGGCTGGTTGTGGGACTTCCCTAGTGGTCCAGCAGCTAAGACTCTGTGCTCCCAAGGCAAGGGGCCTGGGTTTGATCCCTGGTCAGGGAACTAGATCTCACATGGCACGACTGAGACTTGGCATGCTGCAACTAAAGATCCTACATGCCTCAACCAAGACTGAAGATCCAATGCAGCCAAACAAAGAAACAGTAAAAAATAAAAAAAGGAAGGCTGGTCTTCTGGCTTTTTGATGGCTGTTGCTCTCTTCTAGAAATGTATCTTTGTTTCACTATTCTCCTTGCCCTGAACTCCATTCTAACTTCTTTCATAAATAACAGCCCACACTTAGGAAGTACTTACTTCATGGCAATGTTTTAAGTATGTTATGTACATATGTGTTGATCTTGATCTTCAACCCTGTGAGGTGTGTCCTGTACTATTGTTCTCATTGAACAGATGAGGCAACTGAATCACAGAGAGGTCAAGTCATTTTTCCAGAGGCACGCAGCTAAGAAATGACAACACTGAAACTGGAACCCAGTCTGGCTCCAGCATCTATGCTGTTGACCATTACATTTCCCCAAGGTTGCACCGTCTTCCTCCTCCACATCCCAAAGCCAGCTCCACACACCAACAACTCCATTCCACCTTGCGGGGCACATCCATATGTATTTTTACCTTTTTCTTGAGAAAATTTAATATAACTTTCAGATGCAGTTACCAATTTACAGAATATAAAGAGAACAGAAAAACATGTCAAAAGATACCAAGGGGGAACATCATCTCTGGAACAAACAATTCAGTTTCTTCAACTGATAAACTGCAGGGAGAGAGAGAGAGAGAGAGAGAGAGAGAGAGAGAGAGAGAGAGAGAGAGAGAGAGAGAAAGGGGGGTGAGACAGAGAGAGGGAAAGAGAGAGGGAGAGAAGGAAGAAGGCAGAGAGGGAGGAGAGATTTTGAACCTGCAGATTTAAAGGTATTTAAAAGACTTGTAACCAATTGCAATACGTGGAAATTTGGATTCAAACTATCAAAACTCTTGACATGTATGAGATAATTATAATTGAACAGTATATGAATATTCAATAATTTAAAGATTTTTAAATATAATAATGGTATTATGAATATGCCTTAAAATACTATCTTTTAAATAAGTGAAATGATAGATATATTAACTAGATGGGGGAATCCTTTTATGAGATATACATATCAAATTATCATAATGGACACTTTAAATATCTCATAATTTTATCAACTATAAATAAATTCTCAATAAATCTTGGGAAAAAAAGAAAAAAATGCTTATCTTTTAGAGATGTATACTGAAATACTAATGAATGAAATGAAATGATGTCTGGATTTGCTTCCCAATAATATGGGAGGGGTGAACTGGCTGGGGCAGAGATAAAATAAGACTTCCATGAGCTAATAACTATTGAAGCTGGTAACAACTATCTGAAATTCATTAAACTAGTCTACCTAATTTTATAAATGTTGAAAATTTTATATAACAAGAGCATCATAAAAGTTTGAAGGACAGCATTCTAAGGCTTAAAAATAAAATGTCAGGCTGAGAGGAAATTCTAAATTTATCCGCATTTCACCTGTATGCACACGCCTAGTTTCTTCCTCTTTTCGCAGGTATTTTAAAGCTGAAGGGCGGAATTTAAGGAAGTGGAAGCAGGGAAGTAAACTTCTTATTCTTGAAAGATAAGCCTTGGAGATGCTGGGATAATCTGCAACTTAGTTTCTTAATGAATGAATTTCTTGCCTGTCACTCACATATTCTCAGCAATGAAGTATAGCCCTCTGTTGTTCAGTCACTAAGTCGTGTCTAACTCTTTGTGACCCCATGGACTATAGCCTGCCAGTCTCCTCTATCCATGGGATTTCCCAGGCAAGCATACTGGAGTAGGCTGCCATTTCCTTCTTGAGGGGATCTTCCTGGCCCAGGGATCAAACCCACGTCTACTGCATTGAGGTGTTTTTTTAGCGCTGAACCACAAGAAAAATCCTTAACCCTCTGTAACCCCTTCCCATGCTTCATCATGATGCTGACAAGCTCCAGGTAGAAAGTATGAGGAGGAAGAAAAACCACACCCAAAGGTTTCAAGGTTGGAGGATGAAAAGGAGATATTCAGCAGGGGGGATATGGAACATCTACCTATACACAAAGTGAGAGGCCACATAGCGCCATGTTTAAGTGACTATCCCAAAAGACCTGGGTCTCAATCTCAGGCCGCAACCAGTCAGCTGACCAAACCTAGAGAGTCACTTAACCACTGTGGACTGCAACAATTTTATCTGTAAATTGAAGGATTTGGATTAGAATTCCTAGGACAACGTAGCATCTAAGAGGTAAGAATAAGATTTATGCCCTTAAAAGCCAGTCTGAACACTAGACTCCAACAGATTACCCATGTAGATTAGTCATGTCTGACTCTTTGCAAACCCATGGACTGCAGCCTGCCAGGCTCCTCTGTCCATGGAATTGTCTAGGCAAGAATACTAGAGTGGGTTGCCATTTCCTTCTCCAGAGGAATCTTCCCAACCGAAGGATCAAACCCAGGTCTCCTAAATTGCAGGCAGATTCTTTACCACTCAGCCACTAGGGAAGACCAATAGATTCCCCAGTTCTAGTCTAACAAAAGCTGCTTTGAAAAGTTACCACTGAGCCACAGAACCCTGGGTTTCTGGCAAGACAAAGAAACCAGATGAATTAGTGAAGTCAGGAAGAGACTCTCTTGAATAAAATGAAATGTGAGAAGTAACATGCCCTGCACTGGGATCACTGACTCAACTAAGGGGATAAATTATGGATGAAAATGATGGCTGAGAATAAATGTACTTTCTGCCTGGACATTGCTAACTCTGCATATTCAGCCATCCACAGGTGCCAACTGTCCTGAAGGCAATCTGGCCTTCAACAGGTATAATCCGTGTTCTGTTGGTCAAGGCGGACCTGATACTTACAAGCCCACAACTTCCAGAAACTAGGCTCCTACCTACAATGCAAGGCATGGGTTTCCATTTGGTGTGCCCTAATCAGGCACAACTCCAGATGGACATCTCTATACACATGTATCCAACATATCCAGCCTTAAGCTTTCTGCATGTCATCAGATCTGCATCAAGACTCTAAGGGGGGAAAGATGGCCTGGTCCAGTTTGCTAAATGACCTTCAAAGAGAACAAGTCATTGGAAATGAAGAAACCCAATTAGCTGACAACACTTTAGACCTTAAATGGCAGAAACCGTTCACTAGTCATGAAGAACAAATTCTCTCTGCTCAGAAAGCCTAATCATGTTTGTGCTTATGCGTCCCCATCCGACACAAAACATCGTTGCACAAAACAATGAGGCTTCCAACTCTGCTGCCTCAGGTAGTCTTGACAAGAGAAGAGGTGAGTCACGAAACAGCCTGGCATGCCCTCTACCTGCAATAACTCCTCACCAAGGACTAAATCATGGCTGGCTAGATGCAGACAGCTTTGTCTTCCTTTTTTTCTTTAATAAAAAGAAGGGCGTTCCCAAAGGACAAGTGCTACTTGACATAATTTGAGGAATTACTGGTGACTTAGCAGGCAGAGCTGCTGTCAAGAGTGGATTTGGGTACATGGACAGCAGAGACGAGTGACTTCATCTAGAACTAACCTGTAGCAAGAGATAAAATATTAATCATTCTCTCTTGCAGAATGGAAAAAATACAGAGCTAGCTAGCTCTGAGATTCCTGACCTCCACCTCCATTAGATCACTACAAGCCAAAGCTTTCATGCTTCCTCTATCGTGTTTCTTCTTGAAATCTGAAGATACGCACACAAGCTCGAGTTTTCTACACAAACACCTGTCTACTCCAACCCAAATGAACATCCTCATATGCATGGTTGGGCTAATTTTGAGGCCAGTGTTTTTTTTCTGATCTTGAAGTAATAGGGCAGTGACAAAAGGCTGTTTCAAGGAAAAGCAAGAGATGGAGACTGGGGGGATTGTGTTTAACACAGGATGAGTAATGTAAATATGTTAACAAATAGAGCAAGAGATATTAATAACTTGCAAGACTGGCAAGCAACACATGAGATGATTGCAAATTTGGTGGAAAAATTAGCTAATACAGAATTCATGAGTCTCTCAGTGGGTAGGGAAGACAAATTATACTCTTCAGTCATACCATATCACTCTCAAAGAAGTCTGTTGCTGTATTCTTTTTCTGTGTGCACATCTCTCATCATGTGCAAAGTGCCTGGAACATTCTATAAACACTTACTAGATAGATGGAGTGAAGCAAAAGTGGCATGGCACATCTTCCTTCTAGCTATTATTTTTCCCTTCTTTTTTTTTTTGCTCGTCTATAGAAGGAGCAAGTACCTTCAAGCAATAGCTATATAGTATAAGTGACATCATTTCAGTCACGCTCTGTGTGTTCAACTCTTTGCGACTTTTGGGACTGTGGCCCACCAGGCTCCTCTGTTCATGGGATTTCCTAAGCAAGAATATACTGGAGTGGGTTGTCATTTCTTACTCCAGAGGATTGTCCTGACCCAGCAATCGAACCTGTGTCTCCTGTATCTCCTGCACTGTAGGCAGATTCTTTATGCACTGAGCTATCAGGGAAGTCTCAAACATCATCTATCCCCTTCCAAAAAAGGGGGGCTTGGAATTGGAATGCATGTCATTCAGTTAGATGTGTCATTTAGTTCTATCCACGTGAGACAATCAAATGTAAATGCTAGCATATTGCCTCAGTGAGAAGGCACATATTTAGAAACAGAAAAACAAAGGAATGGGAGTTTCCATCACCCATCTAGCTGCTGCTGCTGCTGCTGCTAAGTTGCTCCAGTCGTGTCTGACTCTGTGTGACCCCACAGATGGGGGCCCACTGTCTCTGGGATTCTCCAGGCAAGAACACTGGAGTGGGTTGCCATTTCCTTCTCCAATGCATGAAAGTGAAAAGCGAAAGTGAAGTCGCTCAGTCGTCCCTGACTCTTAGCGACCCCATGGACTGCAACCTACCAGGCTCCTCCGTCCATGTGATTTTCCAGGCAAGAATACTGGAGCGGGGTGCCATTGCCTTCTCTGCACCCATCTAGAGGGTATGCTAAATCAAAGATTTAATTCCAACCACTTGCATGTTGGGCTCTGACAGCCAAGCATTGCCCCAGATGGAACACAATTTTACAGTGTAGTTCACTCATCTATAAAGGAGAGTAAACAGAAATAAGTATCCAATGTTAAGAAGATTCATTAGATTTTTCAATTCCAGGTGAGGAGGTCATCTATCCAAGGATCAGCTTGCTCTATGTAGTTGTACTGAAAGCAATAAACTTTCTGACTTACCCCCAATTCATGCTAAGCTATGCTTGAAGGTACAGAGAGATTCGACTGTCTCCCAGCAGATTTGCAGAAGACAGAGTGTTGAGTGAAGGCTTCAGATTCTGGGGTTAGTTACACAGATGGTGTGTCTCCTGGATTCTGCCACTTTCTTGTGTATCTATCCATGCTTGATGGTACTGGAGGAGTTTTAGACAAGAAAGGACACAAGGAGACATTTTTCCCCCTATTAAGTCTTGAATAATGAGAGCCATTTCTAGATATTAGGAGTGTGAATAGGGCTCCATTCCTTCTTGAGCTGCATTTCTAGTACCTAACTAAAGAGAGAACAGGGAGGGAAGAGGTTATGCATGATGTCTTGCTTCCCCTTGAAAATGACCATCCTGTCACTTCCAATCAGTAAGTTCCCCAATTGTTCCAACAGGGAGAGGTGTCATGCCAACTTCTTGGTTTTGATGTTCCGTTTAGTCCTTGTTGTTCCTTTTAACCCCCTAAGATAGTTCAGTTACAGGGTTGATGGTGGTTTGGCTGAAACCAGTGGGATAAAGTATACTCCACCTGGGGCTTCCCAGGTGGTCCAGTGGTAAAGAATCCGCCTGCCAATGCAGGAAATGCTGGAGATGCAAGTTTGATCCCTGCGTGGGGAAGATCCCCTGGAGTAGGAAATGGCAACCTGCTCCAGTATTCTTGCCTGGGAAATTCTATGGACAGAGAGCCTGGCTGGCTACAGTCCATGGAGTCACAGAGTCTGACACCACTGAGTGACTGAGCACAGCACATGGGACTTAGATTCTCTCAAGCAACCATTAGAGCTCCTATTCTAGGAGCTGAAGTGAGGAGTATTCCCAAGAGACTTGAAGGTTCACTTTCTGCTCTCCAAGAACTCAGTGTCAGTCTCTTAAATGACTTCCCTATGTTGATTATGTAAAACCATGCTTGTTGACCTCTAGACAGCTAGGCCTATCTCAGCCCACCCATCCCCCCGAAAACCACCACAATAGAAGATTTCCAGCACAACTGTGGAATAGGCAGATGGTGACTGCAGCTGTGAAATTAAAAGACGCTTGTTCCTTGGGAGAAAAGCTATGACAAACCCAGATAGCATATTAAAAAGCAGAGATATTACTTTGCCAACAAAGGTCTGTCTAGTCAAAGCTATGGTTTTTCCAGTAGTCACGTATGGATGTGAGAGTTGGACTATAAAGAAAGCTGAGTGCCGAAGAATTGGTGCTTTTGGACTGTGGTGTTGGGGAAGACTCTTGGGAGTCCCTTGGACTGCAAGGAGATCCAACCAGTCCATCCTAAAGGAAACCAGTCCTGAATATTCATTGGAAGGACTGATGCTGAAGCTGAAAATCCAATACTCTGGCCACCTAATGCAAAGAACTGACTCACTGGAAAAGACCCTGATGCTGGGAAAGATTGAAGGCAGGAGGAGAGGGGACAAAAGAGGATGAGATGGTTGGATGGCATCACCAACTTGATGGACATGGGTTTGGGTGGACCCTGGGAGTTGGTGATGCACAAGGAGGCCTGGTGTGCTGCAGTCCATGGGGTCACAAAGAGTCGGGCATGACTGAGCAACTGAACTGAACTGAACTGATGAGCATTAACAGATCCTAACATGTTACTTTCTTTTCTGCCAACACTGCACATGGATTTCATTAGTAACAAATAATACATGATCCTCCTAATTATGAGTTAGACCCCACCACAAAATCATTTATTATCAGATAACACAGTCTTCTTTGAAAATCATATATAAAATCTGAAATGATGTATCATCTATCTATGTAACCACACAAAAAAAGTAATTTTGGGGCATATAATACTCCACAAAACAAGTTTCCATTCTTTATTTTTATTTTTTGAATCAGTTTGAAAATGTTTAAATATTAGGCAGTCATTTCAAAAAAATACTTGAAAGCCTAAAATATAAAACTCTTCCATTAAGAGAATACTTTTCTCTATGATACACCAATTTCCTTCTCTGTTATAAAGTAAGGCTGGCTTTATTCTATGCAATGGCTTTCATTTAATACAATAAGTCTATTCCCTACCTCCACTCCATCAAAAACCTGTTTTGTGCCTACAGAATCATAAACTAGATAATGTCCCAGCCATTCAATGGTGAAATCATCATTTCCTTTTTATCTTAAGTGTATCAAATAATGGTACATTTTTACACAATAACATGACTTTTGTGACAGCAGGAATCTGCTCTCCCATTACACATTCCATCACTGTATTTGTGGTTATTTAAACTATTTCTTAAATTCTTTGAGGTCTCTACCCTTTAAATACTTGCGTAGGCTTATCTGCGTTTTAAGTCAATTTTTGCCCATTGTTTGCCAAATCCCCATTTAATTCTCACAACTTTTACCCAGGCAACAGAATTTTTGGTTCCCTTATCCTGAATTTGAATGCACCTAAAATACACCTTTTCAATTTGCCCCACGTGTAGAACTTCCTCTTAGCAATACTTTTAAGCTATGACACCAAGATATGCTCCCTAGTAATCATTCCAATTATATTCCTCCAAGGATTTTTTTTTCCAAATGAGCAGCAAAAAGAAAATCTGGATTATATTTAACTTTTACAAATTCTACTTCATAATTTACCATTAGCTAATTATGTTGAAAATCACTCTTTCTTCTACATCTAAACATTAACTGGTATCAAGGAGAACCACAGTCCTTTCCACTATCTCTTCCTTGGGTTCACCTCCACTACCAGTACCGACAGCACAAAACCCCATCTGCATCTCCCTGAACATGCACTCCTGGTCTCAGGAAGATCAATAACAGAAAGAGACCCCAAGCAGTTTTTAGCTACACACACCAGATTTTCTATACTGCTTAAACTCAGATCACTAGCAGTCCCTTCCTCATACTTCTGTTTACTTTTTCATTCACTGTATTTCACTTTTCTCTATCCTAACCCTCTATTCCTCAGAATTAGCCACTTTTTTCTCCCACCACTATCCTCCATAGGATTTGCTAGTTTCATAAACTCAATCTGCCTTTTGCCTGATCATTACACAGCAGACAGCTCTGCCTTTTTAAAAAATCACTCACAGAAACACAATTGGTTCAAGATTGAGAAAGCAGTGACAACAAGCTGTCTGTTGTTACCCTGTTTGCTTAACCTATATGCTGAGCACATCATGAGAAATGCTGGGCTGGATGAGTTACAAGCTGGAATCAAGACAGGTGGGAGTAACATCAACAACCTCAGATATGTGGATGATACCACTCTAATGGCAGAAAGTGAAGAGGATCTAAAGAGCCTCTTGATGAGAGTGAAGGAGGAGAGTGAAAGAAATGGCTTAAAACTAAATATTAAAAATAAACTAAGATCATGGCATCTGGTCCCATTATTGCATGGCAAACAGAGGGGGAAAAGGTAGAAGGAGTGACAGGTTTCCTCTTCTTGGGCTCCAAAATCTCTGCGGATGGTGACTGCAGCCATGAAATCAGATGAATGCTTCTTGGCAGGAAAGCAATGACAAACCTAGACAGTGTGTTGAAAAGCAGAGACATTACTCTGCCAAAAAAGTCCGTATAATCAAGGTTATGGTCTTCCCAGTGGTTATATACAGTTGTGAGAGCTGGACAGTAAAGAAGGCAGAATGCCAATGAATCGATGCCTTTGAACTGTGGTCCTGGAGAAGACTCTTGAGAGTCCCTTGGACAGCAAGATCAACCCAGTCAATCTTGAGGGGAATTAACCCTAAATATGCACTAGAAGGACTGATACTAGAGCTCCAGTATTTTGGTCTTCTGATGTGAACAGACGATCATTGGAAAAGTCCCTGATGCTGGGAAAGATCGAGGGCAGAAGGAGACGAGGGCATCAGAGGATGAGATGGCTGGATGGCATCACTGATGCAATGAAAGTGAACTTGGGCAAACTCCGGGAGACGGTGAGGGCCAGGGAGGCCTGGCGTGCTGCAGTCCATGGAGTCCCAGAGTCGGACACGACCGGGAGACTGAACAACAGGAACAGAGCGCAAGGAAAAGCCAGAACATGATGCAGGGCAAGAGGGAAGGTGCGTGCTTAGTCACTCAGGCGTGTCTGACTCTTTGTGACCCCATGGACTATGGCCTGCCAGGCCCCTCTGGCCATGGGCTTCTCCAGGCAAGAATACTGGAATGGGCTGCCATGCCCTCCTCCAGAGGATCTTCCCAGTCCAGGGATCGAAACCATCTCCCTTTCCTCATTGGCAGGCCAGTTCTTTACCACTAGTGCCACCTGGGAAGTCCAGGAGGGAAGGTAGGGGAGAAAGGAGGCCTTGTGGGTTTTCTTTTCCTCCAGCTAGTGGTCACTCTTTCATGAAGCCCTAGTCTGCTTGCTGTTCAAGGTCTCCAGTCTTACCTAAACTACCTAAACTTTTGCCTTGAAAACACTGTAGTATTCCTGTCTTCATTCCTTAGTGGGACCCACACCCGCCCCCAGGAATGTCCTCTCCCTTGGCCTGGTTAGTGAAGTCCTGCCCACATGCCTGGCCCCAGCTTGATCCCATGCCTTAGAGGGCAGACTTCCTCACCCATGCCTCCTGCTGGGCCTGGGGAAACTGGACTCTCCTCACTTAGCACTTTACATATTCTGTCTCATGGGAAATATACGTAAAAGTATGTTTGACCCAGAAAAACAGCCACCATGCAGCAATCTAAAGACTGTATACACGTTTCTATTCTCAAAAAAACTCTGCCACACAGTATTAGTATCCATATTTTCCAGAAAAGGAAACAGCCTTAGGAAATGGAAGTAATGGGTCTGAGAACTAGGTTTGAGTCCAGGTCCACCCACCTCTGAAACTCATGTCTGTTTCATCCTGCTCACGCCTGTTTCTACAGTGAAAGTCAATGCTTTAAAACCAGACCTGTATGTCCACCTTGAGTGTTCCTGATTTCTACTCTTGAGTACTTAATGAATATTCATGAAAAGGTTACATTTAAATGAGATTCTCTGTATGGTGGTATACTCAGGAAATTTAGAGGGCTAAGCAGCAGAGGAGAGAAAGTTCAGGATTAAATTTCTGCAGATAATCCACAAGGCGAATGATCCACAGGCATGATAATCCACTCTAGGTTAGATAGCCAGTTCCAGAGGTCTCCTGCCTAATCTCACAATGTCAGGGCATAAGCACCAGTGTTTACTTCTACAGTTGTTTCTGCTCATCCAATGAGCTGTCTGGGCCTGGAATTAATCCTTTGGGGATGTTAGAAATATTATGACAACAGCTGGTAATGCCATTTACAGTGTCCAAAATGGAACTTCCATTTTTCTTCTCCAAGAAAGATTCATGTGTTTCTTCTGAAATGCCAGACTTATTTCAAAATTAAAACCTTCACATTTTCTTCAACAATTACACTGTTCTGATGATTAAAAAACACAGAAAAATGGCTCCCTAACATCAAACTAGTTCCCCTTAGAGATTGTGGTATTGTCATACTTTATAGTTTGGATTTATTTTAGGAAACATGCCTGTAATTGTGACTTTTGAATCTGTGCAGTTACAAGATGCAAAATAAATGGATACTACTGTAGTGCTTTTGGTAGTGGATGGAGGGCACTTTTTTAAAGAGTAAAAACATTCAAGATTACTTTTCTTAAAGAAACAAATCTGTTACACCTATGATATGGCACAGCCAGGCAAGAAATGGGGGGCCAAGATAAGGCTGTTTGCTAGGGTATCTACTTCTGTGAAGCACAGTTCACCTTACCAAGACTTGCTGATCTTTAATTTTGCATTCAGAGGTTGGCAAAGTGGCATACGCCAATCAAGGTCACACCAGCTGTCACAAATGCAAATACAGTCAGGTGGATTCAATAGCAAAACATCGTTTTGCCAAGCTAACTCAGATTTCTAGACCAGGGTTATAATCATAGTTTGTTCAATTCTGAGAAATTAGTGAGGCTCTTCTAAACATTTGTATACAGCACTCATAATTCATGTGGTGATCCCATTACTAAGAGTAAACGTGGTTTTAGGTAGCACATAACCTAATCCTTCTGGAAGGAATAAAGTATAAGCCACAGGTGACTGCATGAGCCATTCCAGTACTTTGAGTAAATGCTGGATCTCTGAACATCTCAGTAATCAAAACTTACCACACCATTCCACAGGCTAAGAAGTTCATTTTGTATTTCCTCTTTCAGGTTCTACTGGTAAGCTGCAAGTACTTGCCCAATTTTTGTACTTTTCCATGAAGAAATATCTCTTACCAAAATGTTCCTGCTATATTTTTCTTTAGAATCCACAGTAATGGTTGACTTTTGCCTTTTCTTTAGAGAGGCAAAAAAAAAAAGCTGGGTATTTCAATGAAGTTTAGAGTTCAAAAAGCTAAATATATGGGCAGTTTATTCAGCTGGGCACATCCCACACTGCTCTCAAATGTTTATTTTATGGCTTTGTCCTATTTTAAAAGTCTCATTTACGAAGATGAATGGCTGTAACTTCTGAAACTGGAGAGAACAGCTCAAAATGCTTAAGCTCAGAATCCAAATGAAACTCCAATGACAATTTGTATCAGTGCAGGGGATGATTACCAAAGCAGCTCTCGACACAATAGAGGCAAGCCTATCTTTGCCTCTGTATGATAACTCAAAAGTTCTTTTTGTTGTTGAATTAACAAAAACATGCTTCTCAGTAAAGTGGCATTCAATCCATAAAACACTGTGTGTTTGTGTGTGTGTGGTAGCTACTTAGAAATTATGGAGAGCTAGGCTCTGTAATCACTCACTTAGGTTTCTAACAGAAAAGGTAAGGAGATTTTTCTTTATTTCAATCCCATATTCTACTTCTGTTTTCACCTAGCTAATTATCTTAAGTAGTATGGTATGAGCATAAAACAGACATACAGATCAATGGAACAGAAGAGAAAGTCCAGATATAAACCCTTGTATATATGGTTAATTAGCTTAGAACAAAGGAGCCAAGAATGTACAACAGAGAAAGGACAGTCTCTTCAAAAAATGGTGCTGGGAAAATTGGACAGCTACCTGCAAAAGAATGAAACTAGACCACTGTCTTACACCAGATACAAAAATTAACTCAAAATGGATTTAAGACTTGAATACAAGAGTGGAAACCATAAAATTTCAAAAAGACATAAGTGGAAAGCTCCTTGACACTGGTCTCAGGGAAGATTTTTTGGACTCAGCACCAAAGCAGAGGAAACAAAACACAAGTAGAATACCACATTAAGAAGCTTCTGCACAGTAAAGGAAGCCAGCAATAAAACGAAGAAAATCTACCGAATGGGAGAAAGTATTTGCAAAACATATACCTGATAAGAGGTTAATATCCAAAATATACAAAGAACTCACACAACTGAACAGCAAAAATAAATTTGATTTAAAAATGGGTTAGATGTGCTGTGTGCTTAGTCGCTCAGTCATGTCTGACTCTTTGCAACCCCACGGACTGCAGTCCACGAGGCTCCTCTTTCCATGGGGATTCTCCACGAAAGAATATTGGCGGGGGGCGGTGGCAGAACATGCCCTCCTCCAGGTGATTGTCCCAACCCAGGGACTGAACTCAGGTCTCCTGAATCATGGGTGGATTCTTTACTATCTGAGCCACCACAGAAGCAAAGAAATGGGTAGAGGATCTGAACAAACATTTTTCCATATAAGATATACAGATGACCAAGCGGTACATGATAAAGTACTCAACATCACTTATCATCCAGGAAATGCAAATCAAAACCACAATGAGATCACCTCACACCTTTTAGAATGCCTATTATCAAAATGATACGAAATAAAAAGTGTTGGCGAGGATGTGAAGGGAACCCTCATGCACTGTTGGTGGGAAAGTAAATTGGTACAGCCACTCTTGAAAACAGTCTGGAGGTTCCTCAAAAAATTAAAAATTGAACTACCATATAATTAAGCAGTTCCACTTCTGGATATTTATACCTGAAGAAAATGAAAACAGTAACTAAAAAAGATATATGCATCTCCATGTTCACTGCAGCATTATTACAATAGCCAAGCTATGAAAGCAACCTAAGTATCCATTGACAGATGAATGGATAAAGAAGATGTGTTATACATACATGAGGGAATATTATTCAGCCATAAGAAACAAAATCTTGCCACTCGCAACAACACAGATGGACCTTGAGAGCATTATGCTAAGTGAAATAAGTCAGAGAAAGACAAATACCATATGATTTATACGTGGAATCTAAATAAAACAAAACTAAGTAACAAAAAACCCTGAGCTCATAGATACAGAGAATAAATTGGCAGTTGTCAAAAGTGGGCAAGGGTGGACCCAGGGAAGGGACACAAAATGGAGAAGTGGGTCACAAAGTGCAAACTTCTAGGTATTAAAATAAGACATGAGAATACAGTGTACAGCATAATGAATATAGTTACTACTGTACTGTATGTTTGAAAGTTGCTGAGATTTCAAAAGCTATTACCACAAGAAAAAAAGTTTTGTAACTACAATATATATGGTGATGTATTTTAACTAGAATTATTGTGATTATTTCACAATATATGCAAATATCAATCATTATTACATATATGAAGCTAACATGTTATATCAATTATATAAAAAATTGTATCAAAAGATGAGTCTCTCTTCTCAATTTCTACTGTGGACAGATAAGCTGAAAGTTTCAAGTTGAATTTTGACAGAAAAGTTTCATGATATGTACGTGTTCAGAACCACTGACAAATATCAACAGTCTAAGCTTCATTTTCAGGGGCTTTAAGTTACATAGGCAGTAATCTTTATTAGTGTTTTAAATACTATTCTGCCTACAGGTTAATGGGTATAATAACTCAGTCCTCCTACACCAGAGGACAAATAACATTTACCTCTTAACTGATTTTTGGTGAGTGTCATGGAAGAGTGAAGAGCAAATCTGGCCCGCTGTCTCAAGAAACCACATCTAGGAATCCAACCTTTGGTAGGTCATCTGTGTTGATTTATAATTTTGTGATTTGGTCTCTAAGGGCCTTTTATTAATGGTGCTGTATATCATGATCTCTATTCATTTTAATCCTACTGATGAACTGCACTGTGATAGGTAGGCATATTCTTTTCAGCTAATTTGGAAACTGAGTCACAAAAAAGGTAAGCCAGATGTCCAAAATAATCACAGAAGATGGAGCTCTTCTTGGCCTACATTTGTTTGCCAAGGCTTAAAAATAAATATGTTAGTTAAAAATAACAGCCAATTGCCAATGAACTAGACATAGAAAATGTTTCCCATACACTAAACCAATACACTAAAAAGCACTGATTATAACATCCTATTTTGTTTTGTTTTTTTTAAATAATATTCTATTTGATAAAACTGCTCCCCTGGGAAGAGAACCTTTCGACATTCCCAGACTCCAGAACTACTTTGGTCCTTTAAGGAGCAATGGCAAGAGAGTTCAGTCATTGGATTTTGACTACCGAGATTCACCATGAAAAATGACAGTCTCATTTATGATATTTTCTGAAGAAAACTGATGTGACGATAGCAATAGCATATTTAAAACAAGGAGAAAAAATGAATTATGAATTACTAAGCCTATTCAGTTCAGTTCAGTTAGAGGCTATCATTAAGCAGAAGATTCCTTTCTGCAAATTTGTTAAGTGATGCTCTGAAACTCATCTTTTCGATTAAAAAGTACAAACTGTTAAGTAATGAAAGGCAAGCATTTTTATAAATCATGCAGAGAAAAGAGGAATAATTTGAATAATATTATACCACTACATATTTTAAAAGCATCCTTTGAGTTAAAATAAATGAGACATTTGCAGGGAAGTTGGAAGCTCCAATACTTTGGCCACCTGATGTGAAGAACTGACTCATTGGAAAAGACCTTGATGCTAGGAAGGCTTGAAGGCAGGAAAAGGGGATGACAGAGGATGAGATGGTTGGGTGGCAACACCAACTCAATGGACATGAGTTTGAGCAAGCTCTGGGAGTTGATGATGGACAGGGAAGCCTGGCGTGCTGTAGTCCATGGGGTCGCAAAGAGTCAGACATGACTGAGCGACTGACCTGGATGCTTTACATTACATTGCTCATGACTACCATTCATTCATTCAATTGTCACTGATTAATAAGTTCAGTGGAGAAGGCAATGGCACCCCACTCCAGTACTCTTGCCTGGAAAATCCCATGGATGGAGGAGCCTGGTAGGCTGCAGTCCATGGGGTCGCTGAGAGTTGGACACGACTCAGTGACTTCACTTTCACTTTTCACTCTCATGCATTGGAGAAGAAAATGGTAACCCACTGAGTGTTCTTGCCTGGAGAATCCCAGGGACGGGGGAGCCTGGTGGGCTGCCGTCTATGGGGTCGCACAGAGTCGGACACGACTGAAGCGACTTGGCAGCAATAAGTTCAGAGCCCTGTATCAAAACATTACTAAGGATCCAAAAGGAATAAAGTATGGTCTGTTAAAGAATATACATCTTAGGTAGAAGACAACGTTTCACTAGGTTTCTGCCAGATAATTTAAATAGTGTAGACTTAGTTATATGTGAACCAATCAAGGTGCACGTCATAGGAATATAACCAATTTTAGAAAACAAAGCAGAAAAGTTTCCATTTCTCTTACATGTCTTACATACATGCTTTATCCGATTCCTCAGTCATCCAAAGAACAACAATACTGAATTAGGAAAAGACTATTAAGAACACAGGCAGAAATGAGTCAATTTAGAATGATCTAGTATACTTATGATTTATAGTCAAGATTAATTATACGATAACGCAAATGAAAGGTATCAGTGACAAAGAACAGACATAGCATCCTTATGAAAAGTTCTTAAGTAAGGAAAACAATCAGAATGCAAAGTGGTTCAATGCGAAATTTTCAAAGTACACTTGGTCCTCACTTCCCCCACCTCTGACTGCCTAGAGGAGGTGGAGTGCCTTTGCCTGGAGTATCTATGCTGCAGTGCATCAGAGGGGAGCAAATTCAGATCTCTGAACCTAGTGTGCTGTTTGAATACCTAGAGGTACAGACGGTCCTTAGGATACAGGGAGATTCAAGTTCACTTTCTTTTATGACATGAAATTAGTCAGTTCCATCCATTCCATAAAACAAACAAACAAAAAGACAAACTTGGAAGCCAAATTACAATTCCTAGAGAACCAAAATAGTCATGTATCTTTACAGAAATATTAATTCATTTATAATCACTAGACATGGCTACATGTATCTGACCCTTGAAGAAGGCAGGAGTTAGGGGCTCTGACTGACTCTGCAACAGTTGAAAACCTGAGTATGACTTATAATTGGCCCTCTGTATTTGTGGTTCCTTCATATCCATGGATTCAACCAATCACGAATCATGTAGTATTGCAGAATCTGCTACTGAAAAAAATCTGTAGTGTGAGCAGACCTGCACAGCTTAAACCCATTTTGCTCAGGGGTCAAGTGTATCTTAAACAGTACACTTGACAGAGGAAATTTAAGCAGCTTTGTTAATAAAGTAGTAAAGAAATAAAGGCATCAGAGTGGATGATGTAAAAGACGCACAGACAGAAGGGTTAAATGCTGGAGCAGCGTCCTGAAACAGACAAAACACAACACTGGTAGTGCCAAGGTTCAGCTTGAGAAGAAAATAAGGCTCCTGTAGGTCAGAATTCAGGGAAAAAAGAAAGAGGGAGGATAAAAATCTGGGCAGTTTCGTGTTGAAGATACCCTATCGTATAAGATGGTCTAAGTCAGGGTTCTCAAAGTGAGCGACCTGTGATTTGTTATAAAAGCAAATTCAGGAGCCACGCCCTGACCACCTGAATTAGAATCCCTGGGGGTAAGGCTCAGGAATTGTGCCATGTGATTTTTAAACACATTAAAGTTTCAGAACCACAGACGGAAACCATCTTAGTAAAAGTAGTAAACCACATCATGTGCTGATGTCCCACAAGGAGGTGGGGCCAGGACTTCAGGGCTGGAGATTCAGAACAGCTGCAGAGAGAACTGTGGGATAGAGGTGAGGAATTCGGGAAAGGCTAGCTGAGTTGAGCTAGGCCCGTGTGAAGCTGGTCAGCACACTTTTCCGAATTAGCAGTCTTCTTGTGAGCTAGCTTTTGAGTGTAACTTCCCTCCACGGTAATATGGAGTCTATGTAAAACTGCATTCTGATCTTCATGTAACCAACTAGGGCCCTGGAAAGACAGCTTTATTTTAATAAAGGGACTGTTTGTATATTAGATATATGTGTGTGTGTTTATATATACATATATGTATGTATTGTCTGTGTGAGTTTTAGTCACTCAGTCGTGTCTGACTCTTTATGATCCCATAGACTTAGCCTGCCAGGCCCCAGGCTCCTCTGTCCATGGGTTTCTTCAGTCAAGAATACTGGAGTGGGTTGCCGTTCCCTTCTCCAGGGGATCTTCCTAACCCAGGGATCGAACTCAGGTCTCCTGTATTGCAGGCAAATTCTTTACCATCTGAGCCACCAGGGTATAGAATGAATCAAATTAGGCAAAAATAAAAGGTTTATTGGCATTAAAATAGGTGAGAAAATATACTGGAAGAAAACTTAAGATTCAGTGAAGCCCATAACTCTGTGTGGCCCTGGGAAGGTTATTAAACATCTTCAGGGCTCATTTTTTCCTCTAGCTTTGTATCCAGCTATTCATTTATTCAAACAACAAGGGAGGGGGAAAAATAATATTGTACGGAAAAGCCAAACGAACATTTTGGGCAACCCAATGGTAAATAAGGAAAACAAGAAAGCCTTCATGTTGAAGGGACAGTGGAGGTAGATCCCAAGGAGGGAGAAAAATCAACAGATGGAGACCATAAAGGTAGAGAGTGAGAAAGGGCAGGGCAAGTTTGGGAGTGGAGACAGCCCAGCGTGGATTTGCAGATGCTAGACTGATGACGGAAAGACAGGCCTTTTTCTAGCTCTGAGATTGATTTTTCAATTTTCAGCAGCCTGAAAATAATGGGAAAATTTGATGGTGTAATTTTATCAATCAGTCCAGTGCTAGGACAATTTTTTTTTTTCATTTTCAGCAGTTCATAAATACTGAATTTGGGATAAAAGCCTATCTCAGACTTCTTGGCTGGCTTTAAAGTAAAGGAACCAGGGTGTTAATTGTCCTTGGAGCATCTAACTCTTCCATTTCCCTTCCTCCTGCCACGAGATTAGAGGCATTTCTGGGACTACCTGGCACAAGGATTGCTTGCCTCTTCAAAAAATAAATCTTGTTGCGCAGAGGCCAGAATTTAAATTGATTCCATCAGAGGAAAGGAAGAATATCCTACAGTGAACTTTCGATTAACCTTTTATAAGCAGGCCAACTTTGTAATCTCATGGTAAAATTAATATACTGAATCTCTGGCAGACGGCCTCTGCCAAGAACCCCTTTTCTGTCTTGGGTCAGGCCTCAGAGGGTCTGAGTGAGGAGAAAGCAGCTGTCCTCTTGAATTTAAAAGCAGTTCTGAGCTCTCCTCAGGGCAGCATGGTTACACTTAAGCCAGAAGAGCAGCAGCTCTGAATTTCTGGAAGAGAATGCACAGAAAACATCTTTTCATCTTGCTCAGATTTCACAGTTGCAGGAGTAAGGTTACAGGCTGGACAATCACAATGTCAAACCTCCCTCTTCTGCAAAGCGTTTATTTCTGATCACTTTTTACAACTTGTGAAAACCATCCACACTACAAGAGTAAAACGGCATCCAAACAGTGGACACCTGTGGTCCTACCTGAGATGAAGGATGGATTGTATTTTCAGTTAATGAATTGTATGCCATGTACATGAGTCCTGAGAGTTTAGTCCAAAGAACAGTGTTTCACTGAGTTCTAAGTTCACGTGGAATAAGACGCATGTTTGTCTATAAAAGATGCCCTTTCTGGGCTTTTTAAGAATATCCACAGTATGAAGAGTCCAAAGGGCCACAAACTCCCCAGAGAAGTGTGTTTAGAACACACTTACCACCATTAATAAGTCCTTTGTGCTGAGCACAGAGACTGCCATGGCTGGTTCTAAACACAAGGTAAAAATCAGAGTCAAATCCTACCCTTGGCATATAGCCCAGGATTACAAGAGAGCCAACAATTACAATCATTGTTTTTTTTTAATATAAATTTATTTATTTTAATTGGAGGCTAATTACTTTACAATATTGTATTGGTTTTGCCATACATCAACATGAATCTGCCACGGGTGTACACGTGTTTCCCATCCTG
Source organism: Capra hircus (assembly GCF_001704415.2). NCBI lineage: Eukaryota > Metazoa > Chordata > Mammalia > Artiodactyla > Bovidae > Capra > Capra hircus. The sequence goes on from NC_030827.1 coordinate 32,127,177, forward strand.
AACCTCCCTCCCACTTGCCTCCCCATACCATCCCTCTGGGTTATCCCAGTGCACCAGCCCCGAGCATCCTGTATCATGCATCGAACCTGGACTGGCGATTCGTTTCACATTATTATACATAATCATTGGCTTTTAATCTTTTTTCTGACAGTGCTCTGACAGAATGACAGTGCTTGAGTTTTGATAGTTCAGATCTGGGTGAATTGATCAAATAGCGACTCAACTTGTCTTTATGATAATGATAATGTTTTGGACACCAGCTTAAGACTTGCCTTGTAAGTTTTTCCTTAGTTATCATGACATCACTTGGCCTCATTAAATGGGCATCTCTTTTAGGCTTGGTTCCCTTCCATAACATGTTAACTATCATTAGATATCATTTGGGAAACAGTTGACACAATGAATGATTATCCCTTTCCTCAGTAATCCTTAGCACCAACAATAAGAGTTTTTTGAATATTATAAAGAAACATTTTACATGTCCAGATAAAATATATCTTTAAAGATCTCCTAGAATCAGAAACTCACAGACAGGGCTAAAAGGAACCCTTATTCACCAAGCGCAGACTCCTTGGACAGACTTCTCATTTGCAAACTGTGTACTTAGACGAATAAAAAGAGAGTAAGTGTGACAGTAATAAGAACCACAAGTGTGTGAAGAGAGAAGGGGAGAAGGCATAAAAGACCCTCACCTCACAAGATTCCATTGATAGTCTATCAGAGACAGTTCCACCCTGGAGCGCTGTAAATTGCCTTCAGTTTCTGCTGAATTTTTGTTGGCTGCATTTCTCTCTCAGAAGGGAACTTGAGGGAAAGGTTTTATAATTATGGAAAGTAGCAGGGGAAAAGGGAGAATACAGTTAATTTCTTCCACCAGCAGTTTCTCATCATTATTTTCACACAGCTCATTGTCAATCTGCATTATTTTTAAGAATGCATGATCTTAAATATTTAACATGATGTATTTCTCTTAACCAATACATTAAAGTATACCATGCAAAGGACCTTCCTGTTTAAAACAGACCTTTAAGATGAGGGAAAAACTGTGTGCCTACTGTCAGAAACTGGTAGGAATACAGATGCCAATTCACTTTCACTCACATCTCCACATGTTCATATGAGACTTGATATTTTGGCTGACTCTGTTACACAGGCAATTTCTGATTTGCTATCCACTGCATTCCCAACCCCAGTGGAAGATCCATGTTTGTAAAACCCGAAACTTATGCAACTTGGAACATCTTTAAGAAAAATATACCTTCAGTTCAGTTCAGTCGCTCAGTCGTGTCCGACTCTTTGCGACCCCATGAATCACAGCACGCCAGGCCTCCCTGTCCATCACCATCTCCCGGAGTTCACTCAGACTCACGTCCATCGAGTCAGTGATGCTATCCAGCCATCTCCTCCTCTGTCGTCCCCTTCTCCTCCTGCCCCCAATCCCTCCCAGCATCAGTGTTTTCCAATGCGTCAACTCTTCGCATGAGGTGCCCAAAGTACTGGACTTTCAGCTTTAGCATCATTCCTTCCAAAGAAATCCCAGGGCTGATCTCCTTCAGAATGGACTGGTTGGATCTCCTTGCAGTCCAAGGGACTCTCAAGAGTCTTCTCCAACACCACAGTTCAAAAGCATCAATTCTTCGGCGCTCAGCTTTCTTCACAGTCCAACTCTCACATCCATACATGACCACAGGAAAAACCATAGCCTTGACTAGACGGACCTTAGTCAGCAAAGTAATGCCTCTGCTTTTGAATATGCTTATAACATATACAAAACACAGTGTTCACTTCAATGCCACCCATCTGAAGGCAAGCATATAGGAGGGCAAGTTGAATTGGAAGGAGGTAGTGATTTTAATCAATTCTTATTGGTTGAAATACATTATGTTTTGTAGTTTTAGAAAAAATAGCTCAGTGCTCTGGCAGGACCTAGAGGGGTATGGGATGGAGGGGAGGGAGGCTCAGGGGGAAGGAGAGATATGCATATCAACACACAGCTGAATCATGTTGTTGTACAGCAGAAACACAACATGGTAAAGCAGTTATACTCCGTGCATGGGGATGACCCAGAGAGATGTTATGGGGAGGGAGGTGGGAGGGGGGTTCATGTTTGGGAACGCATGTAAGAATTAAAGTTTTTAAAATTAAAAAAATAAAAAACTAAAAAAAATAAAAAAGAACTTAAAAATAAAACAAAATTACCTTAAAAATAAAAGAACACGATAACACATTGCTAGGATCCCTCCCAGGAACTTCATAGCACACCTTCCTCTGTTCTTACCCTAAGTCTCTGCAGCCTGCATTACAGCTAACTCAGGGGGAAATTCCAGCCCAAGAATAAGCCTTATCCCTTTACTCGATCCCCTTAACCCTGAGAAAGACTTATTATGACTCAAAGAGACATAATAATTCAAAATCAAAAGGTAAAATAAAAGGAAAATATATTGTAGAAAATTAAAATATTGTTCCTAAAAATACAGAATCTCAGCCCTCAAAATACTACTCACACCTCCTTGATCATCTTGTCTGAGCACCCAGTTTTCATAGGGTGCACATTACCATGATGTTCTCTTTCATAGAATGTACTGTTAGCAATCAAAACTCACTTCACACTTAAGAAAAAAGGAACTTCAGTTCAAAGAGGATCTTTTATTGTAGTTCTTAGCTCCGGTCAGGGAAATAATGCTTCATTCAGAACTTGCCAAAGACCTCTGCCTGCTTCCAGGGCTACCTGCAACACCTCCCTTAGAAAGTGTCTTGCAAAGGTTCAGTCCTGACCATACCAGCAAGTGACTGGCTCCCCTGACAACAGCTGAAGCACATGGCCTGTTAGACCAAGTACTTCCACGGTCAGAAGAGGGCTCCTCTCAGAAGCTCACTGGTGGGCAGATACACTTCAATAGGCCATTCTAGTTCATTTACCAGCTTTCCTGAGCTTTACCTAAGAATCAGGCCTCATCTTCTGAATGCACATTATACAGATCATCTAATTCAGTCAGTTCAGTCACTCAGTCGTGCCTGACTCTTTGCGACCCCATGGATTACAGCACACCAGGCCTCCCTGTCCATTACCAACTCCCGGAGACTACTCAAACTCATGTCCATTTAGTCGGTGATGCTATCCAACCATTCTCATCCCCTTCTCCTCCCGCCTTCAATCTTTCCCAGCATCAGGGTCTTTTCAAATGGGTCAGTTCTTCGCATCAGGTGGTCAGTTAGGTTCTGGTTATGACCTACAATGTATCCAACAAGGCCCAAAAGCAAATTCTTTTCAGCCACAGAGAACTCTGATCTTTGCATCATTCATACCTCTCCTGCTTAGAAAGAACAGTTTCACTCTTAGCCTCAGCTGTTTATATGGCAAAAATCATGCTGATGGGCAAAGCAGTGCCTTCAGTCTTTAGGCAAGCACTGACTTTTAACATTATTCAGAGTAACCGGTGTACAGATAGCACTGGAGGTGACCTCCAAGTCATGAAATCATAGTAGCAGATACTTCGAATGGAAGGGACCTCCAAGGTGATCTGATTGAACCTCCCATCCACCAGTAGGACTCTAGTCCCCAGGGGCCAGAAGCTTGTTCGTCTGGCTGAAAACAAACAGATCCAGTCTCAGAGATCCCCTGCTTACCTGGCAGGCCATTTCCTTGGAGTTTGAGTTTACTATTTAGAAAATCTTCCTTGTATTTTCCCACTTCTAGGCTTTAGTCCCTCATCTACCACTCCTGCCCAGGAAGCAACCAAGAATAACCCTCTTCCATAGTGTGCACACACAAACACACTGGAATATTACTCAGCCATACAGAGAATGAAATAATACCATTTGCAGCAATATGGATGGACCCAGAAATTATCATATTAAGTGAAATAAGACAGAAAGACAAATACCACATGGTATCACTTATATGCTGAATCTAAAATATGACACCAATAAATAATTATGAAACAGTAAGAGACTCAAATACACAGAGAACAGACTTGTGGTTGCCAAGGGGAAAGAGGCATGTAGGAGAGAAGGATCAGCGTTCGGGATTCGCCAAGGAAAACTATTACAACAAAGTGCTGTCGTAGAGTACAGGTAACTATATTCAATATCCTGTGATAAACCAAAATGCAAAAGAACATATATGTATAACTGAATCACTTTGCTATACGCAGAAATTAGCACATTGCAGATCAACTATACTTCAATAAAATTTTTTTTAAAAGGACCCTTTTTTTACTCTACCAATGACAGTCTTTATGAACCTATCAAGTTCCAGTTAGACATTTAATTCTCTTTCTACTGTTAAATACTTGGCACAGTTTTTTGCCCTTTCACAATTGTGGCACTGGCTTCTAAATGCCCTCTAATTTGTCAATATCATTCTAAAAGCATTTATCCTTACCTGAAACCATGAACCTAGATGTCATCTGACTATGCATATCTGTACACAATACTTCTATTTTCATGCAACAGCATTTGTACAATCCACAGTTGAGCTAATCTGGTGGGAGGCAGGGGGGACTATGCCAAACTCTTGGCTCAAAGTAAGTTCACTGTCAATTACATTTAAAACAAGAACATTCTCTAAACAAGATTCTCTAGGAAGAGAATATCATGTGTCTTCCAAGGCAGTTAATGTATCTTACAATCATCTTCCAGTAGATGTTTAAAGGAGGGAATCCCATCACACTCCCTCCATTGACCTTTTGCAGTTTGTCACCCAAAGGTCAGCAAATTCATCTTCAAATTCTGCTGAAAGTCTACACAATACTATACTATGTGTGGGAGGTGTCCTTTAGTTTAAGACAAGAGAGTCCTCTGTGGAATGGTCACCAGCCCTAAAAAAAAAAAAAGACATTTTGTCTAACCCAGGTCAAGTAAATGTTCTATAAATTTCTATTTTTATCATCATCTCTGCTATGTTAACAGTGCCAAGGCCCATAGTAAGCATTAAATAGTTACTTATTGACTAAACCACTGGATAAATGAATGAGTAGTTCCCAAGCTCTCATCCTCCCTTTAATAATGGTGGTTGGTTTTCATCAGTTCTTTTCATTCCTCACATGGCTCTTAAGAGCTATAGCTCTCCACTAGGGCACTGGGCAGTGATCATATTCTTGCCTCTGCCAATGCCTGATTCTGTTACTTTAAAAACATGTGTAAACCTCTCAAGACCCTTGTTTCCCCCATCTGAACAACAACATTTCATGTATTTACACAAACACATGTGGTATATATAATGGGACCAGGCAGTCCTAAGCACTTTTCAAATATTAATTTAATCCTGGAAAACCAAACTGAAGGACAGAAAGGTTAACTAATGCAGTCAGGGACTGTCGCGCCAAGTGGTGGAGCTGGGTCTTGAACCTGGGCAGTCTGCCTTCTGCATGCGTGCCACACTCCCTCCATGTGAGCTGATGGCAGAACATTCGGATAGTAAGGAAGGTCCCTGACCACACTCCTTTAAAAAGTGAATTCTGCTCGATTTTCCATTAGTTCTCCAAATAGCAGCTTCTCCTTTCAGTCATATTTTTGTCACTAACCAGTAGGGGGAAAAATCACTAAAATATAGTTCCTTGAACATAAAGTGGATGCAAATACCTTGCACTGATTTGCATTCCTTCCCAGTCACAACTGCTGGAAGTATTCACCCAAAATGTTAGGGACCATGAGCCCCAGTCGACCTACTGCCAGAACAAGAACAAATCAAAAAAGGGCTACATCAGGCACCAGGAATCTGGGGGAAAAGGAAAAATGCATATCCTAGGAAAAACCCTGAAGGTAGGAACAGAAACGTCCTCAAATATTTACAGATAGTTTACAACAGTATAAACAGCAACTTTTATCCTTACCAATAAGCAGTCTCAGGATCTGCCATCTTGCTCCAGGTGTCTCCCCACACACATTCTCAGTTAGCAAATTTGTTGGAATATAGTAGATATTCTTGGTGCACTTATCCTAATGGGTTCAGTACAATGAATTTTTGAAAAACCATTAAAGCCAGTCCAGGAAAGCTCTAAACAAGCTCCTCAAGATAGGGAAAGAAGGAAATGCCAGTTAGGAAGAAAAAGTGGTCACAGAAGCAGCTTTACTGAGTGGTATATTTTTACTTCAAATTTAGATTCAGACTGAATTCAGTATTCCTTCATGTGAGTAAGAAATATTCAAGCACTGCAGGGAGCCAGAGCCCTTGTGGGTGGAGGTGGGTGGGGACCATTTCCATTTTACAGTGAACCTCACAGCAGGCAAGATCTTTCCATTTAGGACTAGGATCTATGGCAAACTAGTCTCTAAGTTCAGAATTTCTCTCTAGAAAGTTTAGGTCTGAAAGGAGAGTATGTGATTAGCTCTAATCATCAGAAAGGCACTGACGGGCGTTGGAATGCCCAAAAATCACATTTCATTTGAGGGAGGCAGCAGTGGGATACAAACAGAACCTCTGTATCCAACGCCTGTTAGAGATGGAATGATCTACCAGATTCTGGAGGAAATCTGTTGGGAATACAGATAGCAATTTGGATTTTCATTGTACTAATTTAAATATTCTTCTGGTCTACTGAAGAGAACGAGCAGTTAATAATTGCAAGACATGATTTTTTCTTTTAGCAAATAAGCAATGTACATGCATATATGTTTATGTATAGACACACACACACATTCCTCCCCACTCCCATTCCTCCCTACCTCCACTTAGGAGGTGAGACTATTCGGTTTTGAGACAGGCTAATTCTCAACATACTTTTCTGAAATATGAAATGAGTATTTACCCCACACTGGTTATCTCTGGGGACCTTCCAGAAAGGAACTCTTACACTATAAAAGAAAAAAAAAAAAAAACACCAAACCAGTAAACTAGAAGCTAGAAAATGAAGCAACAGACCAGATCAAGTCCAAACTCAGAACTCAAGCACAGCTTATGCTTATGTTCTGATACCAGGAGCTCCATTTTCCAGTTGTGCGGGTGATGCAGAAATCAGAAGAAGCCAGCCTAGGGATGCCAGTCTAGGGATGCCAGTCTAGGGTCTCTGGGTCCCAGGAGGCTTTTCTCCTCTCCGTGCTACTCTGAGCCTTTAAGTCTGGCTTTCGCTATTGTCAGGGGAATCAGGGTTCTAGGAAGATGACTGTTCACTGGCCAGAGGGGAAGGTGTCTTGAGGCTCTAAGACGAGGTGCTTGGACCTGACTGAGAGAGGCAAGGCTGGGCAGAAGCACTGACAAGGAGAAAGAGGGCCCTTTTGCTGCCACTGTGAGACTCTTTTTTTCTCTCTGACATCTCCTTCAATATCTGCCAAAATAGATTGGTCTGTCAAAGTAGATGGTACAATACATGAAAAGTTCTGAGCCTCAATCTCCTTATCTGTAAAGTGGAGATAATTTCCCCACCTCTCCCATTTCAAAAGCTTGCTGTGAGAATCCCAACACACGCAATTAACCTGCTATAGACTGAATATTTGTGTTTCCAATTCATATACTGAAACCTAGTGACTGAACTGAATGCAAAAAGAGAAAAACAGCAAATAAATATTGTTTATATGTGGCATATAGAAAAATGGTACAGATGAACTTATTTACAAAGCAGAGACAGAGATATAGATGTAGACAAGCAACTTCTGGATACCAAGGGAGTAAGAGAGGAATGGGATGAATTCGGAGATTGGAAATGACATGTATACACTACTATGAATAAAATAGATAACTAATGAGAACCCACTGTAGAGCACAGGGAACTTTATCCAATGCTCTGTGGTGACTTAAATGGGAAAGAAATCTAAAAAAGAGAGGATATATGTAAACACAGAGCTGATTCACTTTGCTGTACAGCAGAAACAAACAATATTGTAAAGCAACTATACTCCAAAAAAAATTTCTTTTAAATCATTATATTCAGTATAAGAAAAACACTGTCTGAAGTTACTGTTCTGGCTTTGCCAACCTGCCTGCTGCCTCTGGACCCAGCTGCTCTGCTTTTCATAATTCAGATGCTCATTATTAACCAACATGGTCCATTCCTCTTAACCATCTCTAACTCAGGCTCTGCTCACACAGTTCCTACCACCCCAGCATCATTTATAGATTTCTGTTTTCTAGAAGATCACAGAGTTGCTCAATTGGCAACAGGAAACAATTATTCCTTGAAAGAGAGTTTTTTTCTACTGCATTTCAAAAATTATTTTTCCCCAAATAAATACATCCCAATGTACTTTTTCCATTTGCTCAATTTACTCACTTGGGTCACTGTGACCTAGTTACTTTTAGTTTGGAAGAAAAATCAGATTGCTTTTTGGTAGATGAGAAGATAGAAGATGCTCATAATGACACATCAGCTTGTGTGTGTGTGCGTGTGTGTACAGACACACATAACTGAACAGTAGCTTTACCAAGGATGCTAGGAATTACCTAGATTAACCCTCTTTGGCCCCACTATACATTTGGAAAAGTGGAGGCAACATGGCTGAGAAGTCACGGGTCTGCTCCTACAGCCTGTCAGCACACAACCGTAGAACGTGGTCATGACCCTCCTACTTTTCCTCTGCTTCACACTTGCTTTGTTCCTCTCTCTTAATATTTTAGGGGATGCATTCTTGCCTGCATCTTCTACTCCCTTCCAGAGACCTCATTCCATGAGGCAGCTGAGCTTTTCACACAAGCATTTCTGATGAGAGCCCCACTCTCGCGGTCTAAAACTTCCAAAGTCAAAAGAAACTTACAACTCGATGCTGCACATGAAGCAAAAGGGCAGTTTCCACTGAAACAAGAAAGAGAAAATTAATTTGAGTCAGAATGTGAACTCCCTTCATCATTATATCCTTGACACCCACAGCAGTGCTCAGCACACACCAACGCAGACTCCTGAGGGACGCCGAGGAGCGGCCACTGGCAAGTAGAAAACGATAAATGTAAATTGCATCAGAAGTCAGAAGACCTGGAATCTAGTACCAGCTCTGAAAGGATTAAATTATGTGGCTATAAGCAAATGTTTTCCTTGGTTTTAAAAAACATCAATGGGGTAGGCACTAAATTATTTTAAAAATATTCTTTAAACATTTTATGGTAAATATAATAAAAATATATAAATTACAGCTATAGGTTGAGAGGTCTCTGAGGAGGTTTGTGGTCCAGCCACCCACCTCTCCCCTTCATTTTGTATTTCCAGAAAGATTATCCCATTTGGAAAACTTCCAGGAAAATATTTTAAACTAAGATTTTAGTTTAAGAAAACACTCTCAGATTTAACCTAAAAAATCTACATTTATACCACTGTTAATCAATTTAGGGTTTAAATATATAATTATCAAATTCCACAATCCTCATTATCCTGGAGTGTAATTTTATTTTCAGGGCAAGTATTAAAAGATACGGCCAACATGGCGTAAGAACATTTTCCCTGAAGTCAAATCACTGACAAAGTCATTAAGCTTGCCTACTGTGCTTTTTTCTAAATATACATTTATAGCAGGACTTGATTAGTTTTCTACCAAGAAATACATGTTTATTAAATTCTCTCTCATTCACCAAGACTCCTTATTTATCTTAGTAATTTTAATGGAAAAGTATATGAAACATTATTACATAAATGCTTACAGAGATTACAGTAATTTTATTATAAATCAAATAAATAAAAGGTCAAATAAATATTAAAATCTTTCAGGAATTGCAGTATAAGCTTTAAAATCATGAATCTCCTTACATTTTTATAACTTAGTCTTTAAATATTTACCAGTGTAATATTGAAGCTAAGTTATCATGACTCATTTTCTGGAAATGTATTGGTTTTTCAAAAGCTTAAAGGTAGAGGACATGTTTAGCACATTCTAGTTTTCCATTTCGGAAATGTTATGATGCAAAGCTACATCTCTCCAACAATAAAAGCTACACAATAGGAAGTGTTGGCATTTCAACCTTCTATCATTTCTGGATTTGAGGGCCTCCCTGTATATACACATGTTCTTAAACACACACATTTTTGTTATCAAAATACCTAAGACAAAGTAGTCAGTCTCACAACCACAATAAGCCAGACACAAAGGAAGAAACTTATTCTCAATAATAAGGAACCAACTGAATCAACTGTAACTTTACACAAAACAAATATTTAGGTAATCTCATTATCTATTTTAAAACAGGTCTACTACATGGATCAAACAGTTTACATATGATGACAAAGTAGCTTAAATATATATCTGAATTAATAAAGGCATTAAAAATCTAAGTCTTCCCCCTTATATCCTGTTTGGGTGCAAAAGTAAAAAAAAAAAAAATCAACAACTATTACTGAATTTAATTTAGCTTCATTTTAATAAGCAACTTAAAAATTCCTATGGTCATGCTAAAGAAATTTATGACTCCGAGTCCAAGTTGAAACACTCAAATCATTCTAAAGACAGAAACAGAGCTATGACCTGTAACAGACTGATGAAAGAAAACCAACAATTCAAATAAGCCCTACACAGAGTAATTCCCAGTTTCTTTGTTCAAATCAGTATATCTGGATTGGAAACTGAACATTAGATTGGCCACTTATTTTTAAGAGTCAGCTTCCAAAACGGAGGAGGCAGCTCCTGGTCCCTGGGTCCCATGCCTCTGTCTGGAAGAGGAAGCTTGCACACCAGAGGGATTACTTCTATAACTCCTTAAAGGTGGCAGACGTGGAGGTGGTCTACCAGAAGCAAAGCCTCCAAGAAGCTAACACTCATTCCCTGTGCTTTCCCATTCTTCAACTTGTTCCCATCCACCTCTCCTGCCAGCACCCTGCTTCCCTAAGGCTAGATGCCTGCCTCACTTTCCCTAGATGAAATGCAGAATGATCTCTTTTCCCTTCTACATGTCCCCTTCCACAAATACTCCTGACACCAGCACTGAGCTAGGTGCTGAAGGCACAGTTGGAACCAAACACACACAGGTCCACCCACATGGCGCTGAGGGGCTAGTGGGGGAAGGCAAGCGTGAATCACATAGAGATAAACACACAGGTAGACAATGGCAGGGAGGAAAGGCCTCCCTAAGGAGATGACAACTGAACTGACAGTCATTACACAAGGGGGGCACAGTAGGTGGCAGCACCTGAGGACCTGAAAGGAGACAGATGTGGCAACTGCCGAAAAGGAGGGTTGTAATGTCAAGGTGGATGGAAAAACAGCTGCTAGACCACGTGGCTTTGAGAAAAATGGTAAAGATTTATTCAAAGAACACTGGGGAACATTGAAAGAATTTTATTCAGATAATGAAATAATGAAGTCTAAATTTAGAAGAAAAAAAAAAGTCACTCTGGCCAGAAAAGTCTCTGTGGCCAAATGCGGTGGACACAGAGAATGAATAAGGGGACAAAAGCCACCCATCAGCCAAGCAAAACTTAAACTTCACAACAAAACCATTTTGCAAGTTTGAAGAAAAAAGTAATGTGCTCCTATGGCTAGTAAACGGTAGAATTTGGATCTGAAGTTTTAAGTAATGTATCTACTAAATGTAAGTAATCTGCTTACATGGTGGTATTTCAGTTTATTCAGCTGCCATACAAAAGACCATAGACTAGGTGGCTTCAACAATAGAAAGCTATTTCTCACAGTTCTAGCCAATTCTGTTTCTGGGGAGACCTCTGTCTTGCAGATAGCTCCTTTCTCTGTGTCCTTGACTGTCAGAGAGAGCACTCTGGTATCTCTTTCTCTTCTTCTAAGGTCACAAGATGTATTGTAAGAAACAGCAACCCACTTCAGTATTCTTGCCTGGGAAATCCCATGGACAGAGGAACCTGTCAGGCTACAATCCATGGGGTCACAAAGAGTCGGACATGACTTAATGACTAACACTTAGAACCTCATCTGACCTTTATCACCTACCTCCACAGAGGCCTTATCTGCAAATACAGTCACACTGGGGATTAGGGTTTCAACATAAGGATTTGGGGGGACACATTCAGTCCATATATAACATGTGAGCAGAAAATGATACACGCAGGATTTGAAAAGAGGATGAGGTGGTTAGATAGCATCACTGACTAAATGGACATGAGTTTGAGCAAGCTCCAAGAGATGGTGAAGGACAGGGAAGCCTGGCATGCTCCAGTCCATGGGGTCTCAAAGAATAGGACACGACTTAATGACTGAACAACAACAGAAAGTGATATGAGCAGGATTTGAATGGAGGTCTCAAATACCCATAATTCGTCCACTTACCAAGCTGTCCTCCCAGAGTGGGAAATACAGTAGCTTAAACTCCAAAGAGCTAGATCATTAGTGTGTTAAGACAATGGGACTTAAAACTCTAGTCCAGCTGGAAAACTCCTAAATTTCTTTTTTTAATAAGTCTTTAAATAGAGTAGGAGAGATGATAGAACTCAGCATTTATTCTTCACCATTTTCACAAGATTAAAGAGTCAAATATTGGTTTTGTATGTGCCAAACAGAGAACTTTATGAGAAAGTTGTTTTAAAATAAATGTTTACTTTATCCCACAATATGAAAAACAAAAAATTTCTTGGGCAGCTATTTACTGGGGAAGATTGCATTTCCCATTATCATTATTGAATTCACTACAGTTATTATATATAGCACTACAGTAAGTATGCATACATCATACATACATATTCATATTGATATGAAGATATGCATACACATACGTATGTGGAGAACACCACAGGGATGGAGACCTAAGATTATGAATCCGATTTCAGCTTTTTTACTTTAAAAGGCTGCTACTTCTGGCCATCCCAGGTGGCGCAATGGTAAAGAGTTTGCCTCCCAATGTAGAATACATCGAAGATGTGGGTTCGATCCCTGGATCAGGAAGATTCCCTGGAGGAGGAAATGGCAACCCACTCCAGGATACTTGCTTGGAAAATCCCATGGACAGAGGAGCCTGGCAGTCTACGGTCCATGGGGCCGTGAAAAGTCAGACATGACTTTTACAGCAAGATAATTAGTTATGACAAGCACACAATCACACACAAAAAAAATGAGCTCAATTTATAATTTAAATTACTTAGCAGCCGCAAACTGTGCCCTCATTTCCCTCCCAGTCCCAATAAATCTTTGCCTGACAAGTTAGTATGAGCTATCATCTAAAGGCAGATTCACATCATGTGTCAACAGAGGTTGACATATATACAGAGGTTGAATATATACAAGCAAACTTTCAGCACCAAAAAATAGATATGGCTTCAACTAGAGAAATTAATCCATCACATTATCCATCCACCCTGAAGACAGCTTGGCAGCAGTTGCCTTGAGACAGTGTGGAAGGGGACTCTGCAGGAAATCAGTAGGAAAACGAAATCAACTTTCAGCCTGGGTTTCAGAGATAAATTCACATTGTCCAACCAATCTAAAAGCCTTTAATGGGACTAAATCTCTCAAATGGAAAAATCTCCATGGATTGTTTTTTGACAATCAACAATTCTATAACAAAAGAATGATCATCTCATATTCTGCATCACAATGAACACAGCGTACTTAAGATACACACAGGTAATTTCTAGAGTTGATGAAATACATTTCATTCATGATCATACTTGACCCTGGAAATACCCTTGTGGACAGAGATCAGGTGTATATTATAATCTCCATTTTTCCAGCAAGAAAACTAGTAGAGAGACCCATGGTCATGTGGATAAGAAGTAATTTGCTTGAGTTATCACTGCAAATTTTTTTTTAAAGGGAGGATATATAGTTTATAAGATAGATAAATTCAAGATTTTTGTAGTTGCATGAAATTTTGTAGTCCACCATGTGTAAATAACATCAATAGACAATAACAATAAATCCAGTGAAGTCACTGGTGGAACTAGGGAGAAAATATATTTAACATACAACAATGTGACATGTCTTGGTCACAACCAATACACATTTGAATTTGCCAAAAACAGAGATCTGGTTATACAGGTTAATGGATCTCACTTAACCTAGCGATGACATATGGGAAATCAAATAACTGGCTTTGCACCTCATTGTTCCTCATCTAAAAAACAGAAATAATAAACAGCATCTAGTTCATAGAGTTGTGAGGAATAAATCAGATATCTATGAAAAGTACCTAGAAGTCATTAAATGCTATTTTTTATTATTATCACCATATATAACATACCATAGGTATACAGTAGATCACTTTGACACACTTATATATTTATATATGGTATGAATGCTAATAGCAATATGTATCACATTACTCAATTATAGTATAATTATCTATATTCACTGCAATAGTAAATTGCTTATTTACTTCTCTTTACAAGTTTGTACCCTTAAGTACCATCACTCTTAGTTAAAGTAAGAAAAATAGAGCAAGGCACAAAGGATTACCCACTTTGGGCAAGAGGTCTTATACCAACCAAGTACTTATTTTCAATCTGTAAAAAGTAAAATCCTATCAATTCAAATACACCCACTTAAATATCAAGATAGGCATCTACCAATAAGCCACACAAATCAGCCCTTCCATCCAGGTATTTGCTCTCAGGAAGACACAAGAAACTGAAGGTGAGCGAGACTCTTGAGAGGCTTGTTTCCACAGCAAAAATCTCACAGAAAGTGAGCAAAACCTGATAATTGCCTCTCTGCTCCCTTGGGAGGGCCAGTCACATCCCAACTAATGATCCAGCACTCAAACAGGAAATAATGAAAAAGAAGGGGGAAATTATCATTAAAAATCCCAGGAAGATGAATTAATCCCCTTCCTCCCCTTCCCACTTGCCCCCAGTGTGAGTCCTGTAAATAGTAGCACGTAGAGCTCTGCTGTTAACACATTCTCTCTCCTTCCACTGGACCCTGGGGTTTTTCCATCTTCAAAGATTAAATTCCCTTTGATTTAATATAACAGCCAGCTTATAGATAAAGGTGCCATTTGTTTGCACCAGTTTTCTGGCTTTGGAAACAAGCAATTTAAATAATGTGAGACTTTAGAGACCTTCAAGTTCAAATGAAAATGCCTCCAAAGGCCAGGAAGGTAACACAAATAAGTGAAATAGGCCAGGTAGAAACTGGGGTTTATTTTGTTGAATTTTTACCACTCAGAATTATAAACCCAATTGCTGCCCAATCTTTCCATTTTTCCAAGAGAAACTGGAAATTTTTAAATGTTGACAACTAATTTAAAAGATTATTAAACTCCATATCCATGTGCATATTAAACTCACCTGTCGATTTTCAGTTGGGAACGCCAGCCTAATCTGGTGAGTTTCAGTCCTAGCTTAAAAAAGAAAAATAGAATCACCCAGGAGCTACACTGTCACTGCTAAGTTGCTTCAGTCGTGTCACTAGTCTGCCTCAATTCATGAAGGGTAAGCTTTCAGATGATTCTATTAGGCAGCCAGAGTTCTGGTCTAATCTATGAATTCTACAGAGAGGAAATAGTGGCTCAAAGACTAAAGCAACCTGAAGCTACCAGGAGAGAAAGAACGGGGGTTTTTACCCAAGATGCTGACCTAGCAAAACTTTACTATAAACGCTACTTTTCTTGCCAATGAACTGGCAACACAGTTTGGGCTCCAACACTGTTAAGTGTTCCAAATGCTTCCTCAACAGAAGTGTTAGGAAAAAGAGGATCATAGCATCAAGAACGAAGTTGAGTAACTCTCCTGCAACATTTGCATTGCATTGTAAATTCCCTGAAAGCAAAGGATTGGTGAGTCCCTCCCACACCAGTGAGATAAGTCATCAGTTCAATAAACACTTGGTCAACAAATGACTTTGTGATTTTCAAAGTTCTATTCCTATATAAATTGGGAATAAAATTCCCTAAAAGATCAAAAATCAGTTTTTTACAGAGCAATGTCTAGAAACATTTCAGAGGAACAGATGATCAAGTCTCATCTACCTAGGAGGGAGATCCCTAGGTCACTGCTGCAAAGAGCTGTAAACAGTAACTGAAGGAATAAGCTGTTCACAAGAGCCCATCTTATTAGGTTTAAAGCTTCCTCTCTCTGCAACAGGACAAAAAGGAACAGACCACTCTATTTATGTCACTTTCATCACCACCACTAACTCAGAGCAGTTATTTTCCCTGGAGCTGAACCCTTGCCAATATCAATAGCCACAGCTTAAATATCCGGTTTGGTTTCTTGACTCCCTATGACAGAACCCTGCAATCACTTATCTGTCTGCACTTTTATTTCTTTTCACACACTACAGGGATGACTCACCTCAAAACATGGACTATGGCATTGTGTTATATTGACATCTCAAAAGATTTGGTGATCGGTACCAGGCTTCCTTTCAGCCTATAAAGATGCTGGAAATTCCCATTCATCGTGTAAGAGTAAGACAAGCTATTGCTCATTTGGTTTATTATTTAAAAACAAAAACACACACTTCTGCCCTACCTGTCAGTCAATGCAATCCATTCCTCTCTCTTCTTCCTACTGAGCTGTCGTTTTGTCATTGAACCAGGTTTGTCTTGCCAGGATGCACAGCAAACCAAAATGCTGAGACGCCAAGGTTTGCAGCAAAGCAGCCAAGTGAAGAGAGGGGAGAACAAATCTCCAATCCGCTTCCCGAAGAGGAGGGGCTGGGATATAGACGCAGCATGGGAGGCGTGGGGAATGGTGATTAGAAAAATGTGCGGGAATCCCCTTCTGCACAGGTGTAACTAGTCTACAGGTCTCTGAACCTTCTGAAGGTGGAGTTTTCGCCCTCCGATGTCAAAAGGTCACCAAGCAGACACAAGCATGCCCAGGTGAAGGGTCTGTAGTCTTATCTAGTCTCAACTAGCTCAGCACCAACTAGAGGCTGCTGACTCCAAGTTCCTGAGAGATAACTTGGCCAAACATCTGATTGTTTAGGCAAGATACCGCTGAGAGGACCGGCAAGTCTTACAACAAACTTAATTAGTGAAGGCAGGTGGGATGGATCTGACTGATTATCTGTGGTTTTATCTCTAAACTAACAACTCTGATCATGTCATTTACCTACATAAGAAATACTGGTGCAACTACCTACCTACTGGTGCTCCAGAAAAGGGCTGAGATCCCTGGGGCAATGTATGAACTCTTATCAACTTTTCCAACCTCGTTTCTCTTCGCCTACCCTCAAAATATCCTCTGGTTCAGCCACCTTAAATTGCTTATCAAACACACCATCTTCTTTTATAGGTCCATGAGTTATGAGCTGGCCCTTTAAGAACTCCCCTTCCGCTTTTTCTCTACCTGGTGAGCCTTTCAAGAATCAGCTTAAAAGGCATATCTTCCAAGCCTTCCATGACTCTCCAGGACAGTGAGCCTCTGCCGCCTCCATCTCTCATGCTTCCCTCTGGGGTTAGTTGTGAACTCGATTAAATGGCTTCAGGCTGTGTGCTCCCAAAGCCGGTACCTGCCCTTCATCGCCTCCTGGTGCCTGGCTCATGCAGGCACTCCGTATGGAATACAGGTTTGCCAAGTTCAGCCAACTGCTGCTGCCTCACCTGTGCAGATAAGCAGACAAATGGGTGTCCTGGGCGGTTCCGCCTCCTTCGGCAACTCTGGCTCCCATCCACAGTAAGTGTACTCACTGCTTGTGACTGTTTTGCTTAACCATGCTTTGGCTTCAACTGCTCCGTTGAAAGCCTCTCTTGTGAAAGAAAAGTACTGGACAATCTCACTTACATAGAATCTAAAAGAGGTGAACTCATAAAAATAAAGTACAATGGTGGCTAGAAGGGTTGGGAGTTGGGTGAAATAGGGAGAAATTTGTAAAAGGGTGTGAACCTTCACTTATAAAATGAACAAGTCCTAGAGGCCTAATGTACAGCATGGTGACTACAGCTAACAATACTGTACTGCACACTTGAAATTTGCTAAGAGAATAGCTCTTACATGTTCTCCGTCCCACACACAAATGTGAGGTGATGGATGTGTTAACTAACATTCATATGGTAACCATTTTACAATATGTTTACATATATCAGCTCAGTTCAGTTCAGTCGCTCAGTCGTGTCCGACTCTTTGTGACCCCATGAATTGCAGCACGCCAGGCCTCCCTGTCCATCACCAATTCCCAGAGTTCACTCAGACTCACGTGCATCAAGTCAGTGATGCCATCCAGCCATCTCTTCCTCTGTTGTCCCCTTCTCTTCCTGACCCCAATCCCTCCCAGCATCAGAGTCTTTTCCAATGAGTCAACTCTTCGCATGAGGTGGCCAAAGTACTGGACTTTCAGCTTCAGCATCATTCCTTCCAAAGAAATCCCAGGGTTGATCTCCTTCAGAATGGACTGCTTGGATCTCCTTGCAGTCCAAGGGACTCTCAAGAGTCTTCTCCAACACCACAGTTCAAACACATCACTTCTTTGGCACTCAGCCTTCTTCACAGTCCAACTCTCACATCCATACATGACCACAAGAAAAACATAGCCTTGACTAGACAGACTTTAGTTGGCAAAGTAATGTCTCTGCTTTTGAATATGCTATCTAGGTTGGTCATAACTTTTCTTCCAAGGAGTAAGCATCTTTTAATTTCATGGCTGCAATCACCATCTGCAGTGATTTTGGAGCCCCAAAATATAAAGTCTGACACTGTTTCCACTGTTTCCCCATCTATTTCCCATGAAGTGATGGGACCGGATGCCATGATCTTCGTTTTCTGAATGTTGAGCTTTAAGCCAACTTTTTCACTCTCCACTTTCACTTTCATCAAGAGGCTTTTTAGCTCCTCTTCACTTTCTGCCATAAGGGTGGTGTCCTCTGCATATCTGAGGTTATTGATATTTCTCTTGGCAATCTTGATTCCAGCTTGTGTTTCTTCCAGTCCAGCGTTTCTCATGATGTACTCTGCATGCAAGTTAAATAAGCAGGGTGACAATATACAGCCTTGACATACTCCTTTTCCTATTTGGAACCAGTCTGTTGTTCCATGTTCTAACTGTTGCTTCCTGACCTGCATACAGGTTTCTCAAGAGGCGGGTCAGGAGGTCTGGTATTCCCATCTCTTTCAGAATTTTCCACAGTTTTCTTGTGATCCACACAGCCAAAGGCTTTGGCATAGTCAATAAGCAGATCCTCACAAAAACGTACACAATATTATTAGTCAATTACCTCAATAAGGACTTTAAAATACATTGAAACCAACCAGCAAACAAAAATATGCTCTATTCTCAAACACACTGAGCTGAAGTCAGACCCTCCTTATTAAACATAATGTATGACATAAAAGTCAATGTTTCAATTTACATTCCCTTCTAGTGCAAGAGGGTTGCCTTTTCTCCACACCCTCTCCAGCATTTACTGTTTGTAGACTTTTTGATGATGACCATTCTGACTGGTGCGACGTTGAGCCTGGTACTGATGAACCTATATTCAGGGCAGCAATGGAGATGCAGACATAGTGATCAGACTTGTGGACACAGTGGGGGAAGGAGAGGATGGGACAAACCAGGAAAGTAGCGCTGAAACATACACATTACCATATGCAGAATAGATAGCCAGCGGGAACTTGCTGTATGACACAGGGAACTCAAACTCAGTGCCCTGTGACAACCTAAAAGGGTGGGATGGGGTAGGAAGTGGGAGGGAGGTTCAGGAGGCAGAGGACATATGTATACCTATGGCTGATTCACCTTGATGTATGGCAGAAACCACGGCAACACTGTAAAGCAATTATCCTCCAATTAAAAATAAATTAATAACAAAGTCAGTGTTGATTGAAGTACACTTTTCAAATCAGACATCATAGGCACTCTCTCTTGATATTTACCTGAATCTCTTTTGTGGTGATTTATTTATTTATCACACGTGTAGCTTTGTGACCATCACCACTGTTTATATATAAACAATTCCATCACTAAGATCCTTTGGGCAAATCGTTTTAAAAAAATTTTTTATTGGAGTATAGTTGCTTTACAGTGTTCTCTTATTTTCTACTGTATAGTTTTTTGCTGTGATTTGAATCAGGAGATATCAAGAATATCTTCAGAAAAGTCACCACCAGAGATGGAGGAAATAGAAAATCAGAGTCACGTCAAGTTTACAAATGAAAACAGATTCTAAAAACCACAATGATTACCAGACTACCAAGTCTTTACCCCAGAAAAAGGTCACCCTCACACTGCTGGTTCAGTACAGAGAGCTAGCTATGCCTGCTCTCAGAGCGGGTTATTATCTATTGACATCAGTGTCAATCCTGTAGAGCTTGATGGTGGCACAATTCCGTCAGCGATTCTCACTCATGATTGACTCATTTTTGTATCCGCTGGCCTTTAAAGATATCACGCCTGCCTGTACGCTCAGTCATTCGGTCGTGTCCAACACTGCAACCCCGTGAGCTGTAGCCCACCAGACTCCTCCGTCCATGTGATTTTCCCAGAAAGAATACTGGAGTGGGTTGCCTTTTCCTCCTCCAGGGGATCTTCTCAACCTAGGAACTGAACCCACGTCTCCTGCGTTTCCTGAATTGGCTGGTAGATTCTTTACCAGTGAGCCACCTGGGAAACCCCAAAGATACCACAGTGCCCGTATAATGTGCATCATCAATAACGTTACCTTTTGCAACTTGTATCATCAATTCCAGTTTAGTCTGAATGCATCCAAAACAACTTTATCACATACAGAATAAATCCAACAATTACAAATTACTGAATGCCCACTATAGCCCAGCACACTGATAAGTTCTTGGGATGATATACAAAAAAATAAATAAATAAAAATTATTTTCTTGATGAAACTAATAAATCAGAATGAGGGTTTACACGTCAGGCCCCTTATTTTGATTTCTCTCAACAAGATCTCACAGAGCAGAGTGCTCAGCATCTGCAAGGCACTGCAGAGAGGCTACTGGGGAGACTGTGGACTTCATTCCCACATGTAGGCCATATACAGTTAGATAATATTCATGAGAAACTTAAGTGAGAGAAAGTATGAGACTTTTCATAAATGCACTGAGAAAATGCCAGGGGAAGGAAAAGAGAGCTTCCAACTGGAAAGGGAACAGATGCAGGAGAAGGATCAGATAGGAGCAGGCACTGTGGAGTCTGACGTCGTGGCCTTTGAGCTGAGCCTCAAAGGATGAGTAGACTGAGAGGATGAAACAGAGAGAGAGAGATCACTGTGAAGAGAATAACATGAACAACAAATTGTTAG
Source organism: Capra hircus (assembly GCF_001704415.2). Taxonomy (NCBI): domain Eukaryota; kingdom Metazoa; phylum Chordata; class Mammalia; order Artiodactyla; family Bovidae; genus Capra; species Capra hircus. The sequence continues at coordinate 32,148,190 of NC_030827.1, forward strand.
GCAGAAACAAATGAGATATCTTGCAGGCACAGGAGCAGTTCGGTTTGAAGCTTGGCAGAAAATTCAGATGGCTAAGTAGGTTGGGGTAATATCACAGGTCTCTGATCATGTGGCTAAGGCATCTAAGAATCAATCCTTAGGCTAATAAGATGATTTTTGAGAGAGTGGTCAGAACACCAGCTATTTAAGATGATTTGGCAATGATGTTGTTGTTCAGTCTATGAGTCGTGTCCAACTCTTTGTGACCCCAGGGCTGTAGCATGCAGGCTCCCCTGTCCTTCACTATCTTCCAGAGTTTGCTCAGAGTCATGTCCATTGAGTTGGTGATGCTATCTAACCATCTCATCCTCTGCGACCCCCTTCTCCTTTTTGCAATAGTGAGATGAGATAAAGGAGGGTAAATAAGGACTTCTGTGGTTGTGGCTTCTGCTCCAACCAATTGTATGAGCTGAACATGGTAGGGATCCTTCTGATTAATGTTCCCAGATACTGTCAAATGGAAATCTATTAACTGCTGCGGTGCCTTGCCTCTCAGAGCTTTGGCTTCAAATACATCATTATGAAGTCCCTTGTCACTGGCACTGAGCAGTCTGTGTACTTGCTACTGGCCCAGAACTGTTATATTACCAAAGTGCTGAAAAATGCGTACAGCAAAATGCTCATTATTCCCAGCAAAGACCAAACCAGACTTGTAGTGTGATGTTTATGTTCTACACAGCACCTGATAGATACAAAGCACTCACCAAGTGTTTTTGTTGTTGTTGGTTCCAAAGAAGACAATGCTCCCACTTGGCATTAGGTTAATTTTATATGTTCATTGGACTGGGTCACAGTGCCCAGATACATGGTCAAACACTATTCTCAGGGTGTTTTTTTGATGCGATTAACATTTACATCAGTAGACTTTATGCAGATTGCCTTTTGGAACGTGGGTGGACTCACTAAACCAGCTGACGGACTGAATGGAACAAAAGACCGACCTCGCAGTCAGGGAGAATGCCGCAACAGACAGCTGAGTTTGAAGTGCAACATCAGCTCTGCTCCCGAGCTCTAGCCAACCCTGCAGATTTTGAGCTTATTAGCTTCCATAATCGGAGAAGGCGATGGCACACCACTCCAGTACTCTTGCCTGGAAAATCCCATGGATGGAGGAGCCTGGTAGGCTGCAGTCCATGGGGTCGCTAAGAGTGGGACACGACTGAGCGACTTCACTTTCACTTTTCACTTTCATGCATTGGAGAAGGAAATGGCAACCCACTCCAGTGTTCTTGCCTGGAGAATTCCAAGGATGGGGGAGCCTGGTGGGCTGCCGTCTATGGGGTCGCACAGAGTTGGACATGACTGAAGCGACTTAGCAGCAGCAGCAGCTTCCATAATGGTGTGAACTAATTCCTTCAATCTCCTTCCCTATGTATACACATTCTATTGGTTCTGTTTCTCTGGAGAACCCTCATACAGTGGTAAAACATGCCAGAATTTTCACAACCTGCTTCCTGTCTACCTGAATCTTATGATCATCTATCTTCTCTAGAAAATTCTCTTGACATGAAATTTATGAGATGACAGATAAGGATTATCAGCAGGGTGCTGTTAGTTGCTCCTTGTGTCTGACTCTTTATGACCCCATGGACCCCTGCCAGGGTCCTCTGTCCACGGGATTCTCCAAGCAAGAATACTGGAGTGGATTGTCATTCACTTCTCCAGGGGATGTTCCTGACTCAGGAATTGAACCCAGGTCTCCCACGCTGCAGGTAGATTCTTTAACATCTGAGTCATCAGGGAAGCCTGGGAGTAGGAGTATTTAGCTAGATTTGCTGGGCTTTCTTAGGCAATAGTTGTGCCTATGAGCCCTGTGTATTTAATAAGCAGTCTGCTTAGCCAGACATTAACAATATAACGGCCTTCTATTTAACATGCAGAGAACAGAAGTGAGTTTTCTGAACTGAAAAGACATGGCAGTGATGATCTTTGTTACTGACTTCCAGATAAAACATTGATGTAACCTCACATCTGATTTCAATGGACCATGATAAAGCCACCAAGCCCAAGGATCTGGGCTAACAGAGGGCCAACCAGGATCCTTACGGGAACCCAAGCCCCACATTCAGACCTCTGTAGCCAGACTAACAGCATCCCATGCCAAGGAAGCCAAAGTGCTGTCCCTCCAAAGAGACTGTAGTGAACAAATATTACCATGTTTCCAGTTCCTATTTGCATCAGCTCAATCCCAAAGCATCAGATAATTTGTCCTAAATTGTACATTTCATTGTTGTTTAGTTGCTAAATTGTATTGGACTCTTTGCAACCCTCTGGGCTGTTACCCACTAGGCTCCTCTGTCCATGGGATTCTCCAGGCAAGAATACTGGAGTGGGTTGCCATTTCCTTCTCCAGAGGATCTTCCGAACCCAGGGATCAAACCCACATCTCCTGCATTGGCAGACTGATTCTTTACCACTGAGCCACCAGGGAGGCCCTCCTGAATTGTACTAGCTTCCCTATAATAATCTTTGCTTCTTTGCTATGGATTTCTAAAATCAAAGAGAATGAGCAAGAAGGAAGGGCCTATGACTTCAGTTTGTGAAGAAGGAAATGCTTGATTTCAGAGTTTTTGTTTTAAAGGCACACTTTTTTGACTGCGCTCTCTAATTATGTCTTCATCTTGATTTCATACTGCTAGTATCTTTTTTCACTATGGACTTAATCATTTCATCATATTCCTGTTTTTGGTTTGTTTTTACACTACATCCCTATATTCCTTTTTGAAAAAAAGCACTGGAATCACCAGTGAGCTTTAAACAATCAAAGGCCCCCCCCTTAAGAATTTGAGTTTATTTATTCTTGGGTGCAGCATCCTGTTCTTATCACCGACTTCTATTCTTCTACCACATTTAATCATCTCCTCTGATTCCTACTCTCTCCCCATCTCATCTTAACTTTTTCTTCTTAACCAGCTTAGGTCCTTGGTTAGTCCTTTCAGTGGCTCCCTTGTTCCTGCCATCTTTTCATCACAGCTCTCTGACAAAACCCAAGGCCTAGAGGATTCCACTTTTCCTGTGTGTGGTAATGTCTGAATGCCTCTGGAAAGCAGCAAATACTTTATCCTTTTAACAGTGTGCCACCATAAATTTGTGATCATCAATCTCAACAGGGCCTTCAAGTAATAACTAGGGATCCTATTAAGCTTTACTAGTTTATTCCCTTTCCTATTCAAGCTGTCTCTGTCCTCTGCAAAAATTTGAAACTGCTTCCTTTCTTTGCTAGGATGCCATCCCTTTCTCTCTCTCATTCAACTACTTTCCAAAATTGATAGAAGCCATGAAGTAGAAACGCCTTTAACTTGCAGTTACCACAGCTCGGCATCTGCACCCTTCCCTTCTTCCCTCCTAGTACAAAAGGGCAGGGATCCTCACTCCTCTCTCATTCCTCTAGCTGTTCTCTGAATATCTTCTCAGGAATCCTGCACGATGGATTACCCACCCTCTCTCTAGCTTCAATCCACCCCCTCACCTTTGCATTGCTCTTTTCCATCAACCCTCAAATAAGCTCAGGTTTCTCATCCTTAGAAACATCTCCCTTAGCTATATTTCCTCCTCCAGTTAGAGCTCCATCCTTCTGTTTCCCTCAACAGCCAAATATCTTGAGTTATCTTCTATCCACTGTCCTCCTTTCTTCATGTCCTGCTTGCTCCCCATAACACTTCACTCCGGCCTCTGTCTCCATCACTACAGCAACACAGCTCTCCTTAAAGTCCTTCCAGACATCCATTTCACTAACCCAGTGGACATTTTCAGGGCTTTTTTTTTTTTCTTTTTTTAACTTTACCCCTCATCAGCATCTTATATGATTCTGTTTCCTTGGCCTCTGTGATGACACTCTACCATCTTCCCTGTCACAGTTTTCACTCTTATTTGTCAGCTTCTCTTCCATGTAGCTTTCAAATGCTGGATTCCTCAGGACTCAGGTTTACTCTTTCTTTTCTCACTCTGCTTTCACTCTGGGAGCTCAGAGTGATATCTTTGTGGCTTCAATACTGTGTGGAAACCACTGACTTCCAAATTTTTTTCTCCAGATACCTCTGATCCGGGACTAAGACTACAATGGGTCTCCTTATGAATGTCTTACAAAAGCCCCCTCTGAAAATGTCCCCATATTAAACACTGTCTTCCCAACCTAGGCCTGGTCTCCCTCCAGTGCTCCCCATTCATCCGAAGAAGCCAAATACTGGGAAGTTTTACATGGCATTCCTCACCCAATCATTTCCAAGTCAGCACCAAGTCCAGTCCACTTTCCTTCATAAATAAGTGGTAACTCCATTAACTATTGTTGAAAGTTCAAAGTGTTAGTTTCTCAGTCATGTCCGACTTTTGCGACTCTATGAACTGTAACTCACCAGGCTCCTCTGTCCATGGAATTTCCCAGGCAAGAATACTGGAGTGAGTAACCATTTCCTTCTTCGAGGGATCATCTTCCTGACCCAGGGATCAAACCCAAGTCTCCTGCAAGCAGATTCTTTACCATCTGAGCCACCAGGGAAGCCCCAACTCTGGTCCAAGCTACCAATATCTCTGGCCTCCGGCAGATGTAGAATTCATCTCCCTGAATACCTCTTTCCACTTCCCCTTCATCCATTCTTCATTATAGAGCCAGGTGACCTCCTTAAAATGCAAACCTGATTCTGTCACCCTTTTGCTTCAAACTCTTCAATGATTTTCTATTGTCTTTTCTATTAAGAAAGACTACACTGCAGACTGCAAGACCATGTGAGATCCAGCCCCTGCTTCCTCCTCTGGCCTCCAAGGCCATGCTCATCACTCCCTGGGCTCCGGCTGCACTGATTGTTTTCACTTCTCGACGGTACTGGGTAACTGGCTCCTGTTCCCCTGCCCACATTGCTCTTCCCTCTTCCTCCTACTCTTTCTCCTTTAGATTTCAAAATCTTCTTCTGAAAGTCTTCCCTTACCACCAAGCCCCCACCTGAATTAGGTCTCCTTATTCTTTTATTCCATAGTATACTTAAAACTGCTTTTAATTATACTTGGTTAATGTCCTTCTCCATTGTAGACCATGAACTCACATGAGGCAAAGGCTACGTCTGAGTTGCTTATTATAGGATTCCAGCACCCAGTCCCTGCTCTGCTGGGCAAGGTATAGATTGAATTAATGAATGATTTGAGAGTGAGTGAATGAATGAATTATGGTAATGATGGCTCTTTATACTTAGGCTATCAATATTCATCTTTATCCTCCCCTGCAGCACAAACCCATGAATCAAAGTCAAGCATAAACTATCAAGTCCAGTTCAATATAAAAAGTATTTTTTACTTAATTTTCAGGGTGTAAGCTGCATGGAGGAAAAAAGACTGAAAGGGAAGTACGAGCAGGGTCTAAACTATGTTCTCCAACATAGGGAAGGAAAACCAGCATCTCTGTGTTCATTCTGAATACCACGCAAGAACTAGTCATATCCACTTCATGAATAATTTCTTAACTTACTTAAATCACTTTGTAAGTATATAAGAAAAAAAATCACCTTTACATGTTTTTTAAAAAGGCAAATCATTTAGAGTCTTCCATGAGGATCTTAAAATGCTCTAAATTCAGTACATATACATGTACTAAATCCAACATTAACCCATCTCTCTCCAGCTCTGAGAGTCCATCTTTAAATAAGTTTACAGTACTATGTCCCAAAGTCTTATTCAAATTCTTGGGTTTAAGCTCAAAAGATATTAATCAAAGTCCAAGTAATTTATTAAACTGTAAGTGGCCATAAAGCAAAGTTAATGCAATTTGGCAGGCAGAGCAAACCAAGACATGGCTTGACCTATGAGCTTTTAGGACCCCCTTTGAAAAGTTGAGTGAAATCACTAGGGAAGAGGTTAAAATTCAACTTTGTTTTATATCCCTCTTTAAATACTTTACAGTGCAAACATGCTCCTGACGATCTAAGATTATGAGCGATAACTTACCAAACAAAATATTTCCTGAGTTTTCCCACGAGGATTTTTTTTAAAGTTCAAAATGCTATCTTCAGCAATGTGGTTATTATTAATATCCTTCCTTTTAAATCATGGATTTTTAAGGCAGTTGTCCTTTGAATTACAAAATCCCAAATCCCAGGGATGTCATTAGAATTATTATGTTAACGGGTCATTAACATTTTACTACTTATATTTGGCAGTTGTTTTTTCTGGAAATTTTCTCTTTGCTATATCAATATTTCAAAATTTAAGATTTACTGAAATTAAGACAATTTATTTTTTTAAAGTGATCAGGGCGGTGTTAGGCTGCCTTAGTTATCTATCACTGCATAACAAGTTAACTCAAAATGTAGCAGTTTAAAACAACAAACATTTATTATCTTACAGTCTGTGGGTAAGGACCTAGAAGAGGTTTAGCTGGGTGATTCTAACTCAGGGTCTTTCACAAGGTCACAGTCAAGATGTTGGCAGGAAAGGGTCATTCTGAGGCTAGACTGGGGCTGATGGCTTCATCTCCAAGGTCATGGTGGTTATTGTCCAGAGGCTTTGGTTTCACATTGGCTACTGGGCTGGGGGCCTGGTTTCATTCCACACTGGCTGTGGGAGTCTCTCACTCTCTTTCCATGTGGGCCTCTCCACAGGGCAGCTCTACATGTGGTTGTTGGTTTCCTCCAGAATGAAGGATCCAAAAGACAGAGCACCCAGGACAGAAGCCGCAGTGCCTTTGGGTGATCTGGACTCCAAAGTTTCGAATCATCGCTTCTACTTTATTCTGTTCCTTAGAAATGAGTCACCAAGTCCAGGTCCCACTCTGAGGGAGAGAAACCTGGAGTCCACCTCTTGATGGGAACAGTAGCAAAGAAATTGCGGATATATTTTTAAAAACCACCCCACAGGTAGTGGCTAGAAGCGTGGGAGTTGGAATTGGGAAGGTAGGCGATTGAAAACTGATTGTGCTACTTACAGCTCCGGGTCATTGAATAAATTATTCAACCTCCCTGGGGCATAGTTTCACCAAATGTAGAATCAGGTGGCTCCTGGGGGTATTGTGTGGGATTAAATAACATGACATGAAAAAAGGCCTTGGAATAGCTTCTGGTAATAGAAAGTACTTTAATGTTGCCCATACAACAGTAGCTGGCGAAGCAAACTACTGAATGCCCACCAAGTAGAATATACACAGTCCCTTGCCCTGTGCATGGGTGCTAAATCGGTTCAGTCATGTCCCATTCTTTGCGACACTATGGACTGTAGCCTGGCAGGCTTCTCTGTGGGATTATCTAGGCAAGAACACTGGAGTGGGTTGTCATGCCCTCCTCCAGGGAATCTTCCAAATCCAGGGCTCAAACTCACATCTCTTTAGTCTTCTGCATTGGCAGGTGGGTTCTTTACCACTAGTGCCACTGGGAAGCCTCCTTTGCCCTGTGGGAGCTTATAATCTCACCATTATGAAAGTAAATCTGAATTTAGACATAGAAAAGTTAATGTGACATAGAAAGACTAATTTTTCCTCTAGAAATCCAAGGGCTTCCTAAAGAGAACATGTAGTTCCTAAAGAGAAGTGTTCAGAAAAGCAATCTAAACAAAATAAGGGAATATATGATGGTTTAAATATGTTCAGTTGCCTGTTTGCTTTTTTGTTCTTTTTGAGAAGAGAGGCTCTTCCTTCAACTTACTTTTTCTCAGAAGCATCATGTACAAAACAGAGGCAAGCACAGCACTCTGCAGAGGGAAGCCTGCAGTGCAGTCAGCGTGGCCCTCTCCTCTAGACACCCCAAGGGCCCTGAGTAGGGGGCTTGCTGAAGCACAATTTGCAAATCTGCATGAATAGATTGTGTCTAGGTCACAAATACTAAGATCAAAGGTCAAATAGCCCTTTGACCATCCGATCAAAGGTCACGGTTTAAGCCCTTGCCAACCTAATACAGTCATTTAAGGAAAGAAAACAGTTTCATAAATATGATCTGAACGGTAATGCCTTTTCTCCTTTAAAAACGTGCATGCTTCAAACATTAAAATCTGAAAGGATTACCTTTCAGTCAATCCCTGTTTATTCTTTCTAAGAACAAAAGACCATTTTTACATGATTGTTTCTGCGTATCTTCTTAGAAGTTTGATCTCATTCTGAGCCAATAATTTGTGTTTTACATAGATTGTGTTATTAGATACTAACTCTAAGCTTCCAACAACTTGTAATCAAAGCAAAAACAAACAAAAAACCTTAAAGCCTATTCTTTTCTGAATTTAGAATTAGAGGTTAGAGGGATTTCAGCATTGGTTAGCCCAGATATCCATGTTGTTTATCTTCCCAGAGTCAAAGTTTGAATAATTCATAAAAATTTCTTCTTCTGAATTTCATGACCCAAGTTCCAAAGCAACCAAGGGTAATTTTCAGTTGGGCTATTGAAGGTATAGAGATCAGTCAATGATTTCACTGAACATTCCTTATCCTTCATGTAATATGTAAAAAACAACAAAAAAAGTAACTATAGAAGGACTGAGAAATAGAGGTTAATGAAGCAAAGTCAAATACATTATAAAATAATAAAATATTTGAGTTATGATAAAACATCAATGCCTGCTCTATTGAGGTGCTTAATTCTAAGCCTATTATTGACCCTGGATCAAGTTTATTGTTAGAGCACAGGAACTCACTGGAAAAGACCCTGGTGCTGGGAAAGACTGAAGGCAGGAGGAGAAGAGGACGACAGAGGATGAGATGGTTGGATGGCATCACCGACTCAATGCACATGAGTTTGAGCAAGCTCCGGAGTTGGTGATGGACAGGGAAGACTGGCGTGCTGCAGTGCATGGGGTCGCAAAGAATCAGATACGACTGAGCAATTGGACTGAACTGAATTTTCTGATGAGCTTCTTGGTCAATGTATGCAGATACCAAGATAACAGTTTTTACAAATTGTTAGGCAGGTTCAGAAAATGTTTCACAGATCTAAGGCTGACAGTTAATCCAGATTACTAAGAAATATACCATGCATGTTTCATAATACAGATTTGTCAATGACTGCATGACTATCAAAAGGCACCAAGGAGAGGTGAGCAAGCAGGTAGAGAAGAGTGGGAGGGTGGGAGGATAGTATCAAGAGAATAAGCTCCAAAGCAGAAGACATATGTCTTCATTTTAACTGAGTTATTTACCACTTGTAAATCCCTGGGCAAGTAACAACTTCCCTGAGTTTCATTCCCTCATCTATCTAAGGGGCTCCAGGTATAGGCTATGTGACTCACAGCAGAATTAAATGTGACAGTACACACAAAGCCAGGCAGATGGAACTGACTGGGTCATGTCTGATTTAGGGGATCCTGCTTCACGTTTGATGTTCATGACACAACGTTCAAAATAAAATTTCTTCCAAGTCATCATACTGCTATGAGTAATTCTGAGATAACTGATGGCGGCTGAGCTACACATAGCCCTACCAAACAGTCTTGTGCTTTTGATATATTTGTTTTGAGACCATACTCTGTGTTCAACATATTGTTGGAAACCAACATCATTGGATTTTCACTCATAGAACATACTGTTTAGTTACAAAGATTAGCTGGTTGAACATATAACAGCACCCTCATAAAAGAGTGTATGTGCAGTATTTTAAAATTTTATAATTAAATAAAGTGTGATACTCTGGAGTGAATTCTGAAATGGAAAAAGGACATTAGTGAAAACATCAAGAAAATGTGAATACAGTCTGGAGTTTAGTTAATAGTTTTGTACTAATGTTGGTTTTTAAATTTTGACAAATATACCATGATTATTGGTGTTAACATTAGGGAAAACTCATATTGTGCTATCCAACACAGATGCCTTCCCCAACCCCTAATATGGCACACTGCCTAATTTCTCACTGCACCTGTATTTCTCTGCCTGAAGGTTCTCTCTTGCATCTGGAGATTGCTTTGCCCTCCTGAATGTTAGTGACCAGGAATTAATGACTGATGGAAATTGGTGGGTAAATATTCAAATTCTTTCAGCTTTGGGTGAGAGGACTCTGAGACGTGTATTTTGCCAGGGCTCCCAAAATCTCTCCAAGAAGATGACAAACTCCAGAAGATGACAAACTGCCAATGACAGTACCTTGCTTCATAATGTATCCTTTATTGGCTCCTTTCCCTTCCTTTTTTCACTCTCCCAAATTAACATTTATCCAGATTCCTTCTGTTATGGCTTTCTTCTGGGGGAAATCCAAACCAAGACACAACTCAAGTGAAGAGCCTACTAAATATATCAGTTTAAGGTCATTATGGAGAGAGATGGGGTTTCCCAGGTGACGCTGGTGGTAAAGAACCCACCTGCCAAATGCAGGTGATGTAAAGACACGGCTTGAATCCCTGGGTCAGGAAGATCCCTGGAGGAGGGCATGGCAACCCATTCCAGTATTCTTGCCTAGAAAATCCCACGGACAGAGAAGCCTGGCAGGTTACAGTCCATAGGGTTGCAAAGAGTTAGACACAACTGGACCGACTTCGCACGTACAGAGATAATAACTGACCTAATTTTACCTCTGGTCCCTCATTCCATATTATGAGGAAACCCCACCAAATTATAAATACACTAGGAACTGGCACATGAAAGCCATGCGTGTTTGGACATGTGGAAGGGAAATAAATTTTTGGAAGAAGGCTAACAAAACTTCCATGAACTACTAAAATGCATTCATTCAGCCAAAACTTAGGAAGTATTTTCTATGGGATATAAAGTGAACAAGACAAAAGATGTGTACTATTAAAGAGCTTATGATTTTGTTGGTGGAGATGGACAAAAAAATAGAAAAATAAATTAATAAATAAGACAGCATTAGGTAAGTGGTAGGTGCTGTGATGAAAATAAAACAGAGATATATGATAGCATCGCCTAGTTGAGGAAAGACTACTCTAGCTAGGGGTCAGAGAAGTCCTTTTGAGAAGGCGACATTTGAGCCTGGGCCTGAATGACAAAAGAGAACTAGTCTTACATGGATACATATGTATATATATGTGTGTGTGATACACACACACACACACATTCACACCTCTATCATATTACAGAGTCAGGCCTGAGGAGTATAATGTCTTTTCATAAAGTATTATCTCTCTATACATCATAAAATATAGACCATCTGGTTATTAAAAATAGGAGGCTTACTTGATAGATAAAATACTAAACTATTTGCATCTACAAATGAAAAGATAAGATGTCTGAGCTTTAAAATACTTAGGGGCAATGTGGAAAGATTAAACTAGATTAGCAAAATATTGATGACCCTGGAAGCTGAGTAATGGGTACCTGAGGATCAAAATACTATTTGCTTTACTTTGTTTATGTAAAACTTCCCACAATCAAAAGCTTTTTTAAAGTAAAATGTATATCAAAGAAAAATAGAGAATTTCCAAAGTTATAGAAATCCCACCTCACCAAATTTTCATCAGCAAATTAGAAGTTCTACCATGAACAAGAGTCCTGCGGAATCATGAAGGCATAAGGAGAAACTCTGGACTATGTGATGAGAAAGGAAATTACAGGATATCCTTTCAATGGAATGCTAAGCCTCCAGGGATTAGCTGATACTATGGGAGTCTGAGCCTTTGTCTATGACTATGCTATTTTATAGCTTTTCAGAATCAGAAGTTAACGGGTAGAAATGAGCCACAAAAATAGTTTTTGTCCAGATAAATGCAAATCAGTTGTATCCATGGGATGTAGTTGATTATTTCCCTATGGATAGGTCAAAGTTTACAAATTCATTTCAACATTCCTCTACTGTGTCTACATTTGTGTGGTCTTCTTTGAAATGACTATGACATCTTTTCAGTTCAGTTCAGTCGCTCAGTTGTGTCCGACTCTTTGCAACCCCATGAATTGCAGTACGCCAGGCCTCCCTGTCCATCACCAGCTCCCGGAGTTCACTCAGACTCACGTCCATCGAGTCGGTGATGCCATCCAGCCATCTCGTCCTCTGTCGTCCCCTTCTCCTCCTGCCCTCAATCCCTCCCAGCATCAGAGTCTTTTCCAATGAGTCAACTCTTCACATGAGGTGGCCAAAGTACTGGACTTTCAGCTTCAGCATCATTCCTTCCAAAGAAATCCCAGGGCTGATCTCCTTCAGAATGGACTGGTTGGATCTCCCTGCAGTCCAAGGCACTCTCAAGAGTCTTCTCCAACACCACAGTTCAAAAGCCTCAATTCTTTGGCGCTCAGCCTTCTTCACAGTCCAACTCTCACATCCATATATGAACACAGGAAAAACCAGAGCCTTGACTAGATGGACCTTTGTTGGCAAAGTAATGTCTCTGCTTTTGAATATACTATCTAGGTTGGTCATAACTTTTCTTTCAAGGAGTAAGTGTCTTTTAATTTCATGGCTACAATGACCATCTGCAGTGATTTTGGAGCCCCAAAACATAAAGTCTGACACTGTTTCCACTGTTTCCCCATCCATTTCCCATAAAGTGATGGGACCAGATGCCATGATCTTCGTTTTCTGAATGTTGAGCTTTAAGCCAACTTTTTCGCTCTCCACTTTCACTTTCATCAAGAGGCTTTTTAGTTCCTCTTTACTTTCTGCCATAAGGGTGGTGTCATCTGCATATCTGAGGTTATTGATATTTCTCCCGGCAATCTTGATTCTAGCTTGTGCTTCTTCCAGCCCAGCGTTTCTCGTGATGTACTCTGCGTCAAGTTCCTTCATTAATCAATACCTGTATTATTTTATATCTGTTTGTTTTCTATCATGGTTTTACCTTTAAAGAAAATTAACCTTTAACAAAGAGAGGCAACTTTAAAGTGTTCCAGTAATAGAAGATGTGCACTTAGATGTCAAAATCTGCAAGTTTTTTTAAAGTCAAGGGCTGAAACACTCGTTGGCTTTTGTGCTCATCCCCCTAGGTTCTCACGAGTCACGGTGCATCAATGTAGGCTGTTCTGCCCTCAGAAAAGCCTTTTACTACAAGCCCCACCACCCCAACTGGCCAACTTTCAATCGTCCCTTAACTCACCAAGCAGCACTTCGGCTACACTGACAGAACGCAATCTCTCTGACAAACATATATATCCAGAAATGGCTTATGTTACTGATTTTAAAAGTTGAATTTCACAAGCCACTGATAATCATCTGGATATATCTTTCATTTCTGTTTTATGGTAATAGTCTAGGCACATTAACAGAGAAGTCACAAGAAACTAATCTCTGGCCTCTTCTGAAGGAGGAAATTTCAACAATTCAAACAAACAAAGAAAACACTTCAAGGACTCATTAAAGATATAACTTGGGTTGATCAGAGAAAGCAGAAGGGGGGAAGAGCAGCAATTGGTATCAAATAACCTTTTAGGAGGAAAGGTTTTAAGGCTTGCTCTTAGAGCAAGATGGTGCTTCTGGTCATGCATATGAGCCAGGCATTGTTTGGATTCATTTAAACTACATCAACTTTCCCAAGTAAGAATCACTATCCTCCTTTTGCAGACAAAGCTCAGAATGATTCATTAACTTGCTGAGAGTTGTAAAGGTAGTAAATGGCAGTGAAAAAGTGAAAACATTAGTTGCTTAGTCATGTCCGACTCTTTGCAACCTCATTTGCGACCCCGTGAACCGTAGCCCACCAGGCTCCTCTGTCCATGGAATTCTCCGGGCAAGAATACTGGAATGGGTTGCCATTCCCTTCTCTCGGGGAGTAACTGACTGAGCTGGATTCAAATCTCTTCAGACAGCCAGATTTGTGTGATTCTAAAGCCTACTGCATGCCCTTTCCAAAATGCCCACCTACCTTTAGGCTTCTGCAGCTGCTGCCACCCCAGAAGACATCCACCAGCCCTGACTCACAGGCAAATCTCTGTGTGTTCCCAGGAAAAAGAACTGCTGGTCAAGTGTCACTTGTCTTAATCCACAACCCACCCACTCATGAATGATGAAGATAAACCACATGCTATAAACAACAGAGTGAAAGTCAAGGTTTATGAGCGGGACTGTGACGTAGCAGAAAGAACCCTTGAAAGAAAGCTAGAAGAGTGGCGCTATAAATCTGGCACTGTCCCTGGGGAGTTTAATGCTGGGGAAGTCTGGTCACTCCCATTTCCTCATCTATAAATAAAGGGAGGATGTTAGATTCAGCTTTCAGTAAGGGTCTACTAGCATTCTCCTTTGTGTAGGGTTGCCTCAGGCATTACAGAGATTGAGCATCCTGACTCTAGGCACTAGAAGTCCATAAATCCTTCCAGTTCTTTGAACAACCCTATTTCCAAATGCCCCTATGCCCTGCTTAACAGAATCGTTGAGAATCACTGGTGAAGGATCTCAGATTCTAGGAAACTCCATGGCTCCGTAGGCCCAACACTATCAGAACAAGGATGTGGCAGGGAAGTGGGGCTTGAGGAGGAAATCCCAGGCCAACTCTACCATCGTAGGGTCCATTCAGGATCATATTCTTAAAGGGAAACCACAATGTGGGCATCTTTAATAGACTTCTTGGAATATTGCTAAAGAAAGAAGTTTTAAAATTGAATTTACATAATGTTCACACAAGAGAAGCCTACAGACAGCTGCAAGCATCACCACTGTCTAGCAAGGACTAGGTTCAGGATGGCCATGTCCCATATAGGGGCCTATATGGCACATCTGTAAATCCATAATTAGTGATGAGAAGGGCTTCCAGTGGGAAACCAATCCACAGCCTGCTACACCCCTCCTGTTCCCTGTTACAAAGGACCCCGGGAGCTCCAGACATACCTCCTAGAGCTCAGTTCCCACCCTTCGCACACACAATGTCTACGTATCCAAACAATTCACTGTATTTTAAATCCTGGCTCTGGAGCCACTTTGTCCATAATGCATGACCTCAAATGCTTTAGCTCAAACACATCTCCCTTCACTCTAAATAAATGTCACATTTACATTCTGTAATATAATTTTTCATTAAAGTGTGTACTTGCCAATACATAGACACCCCATGTACATTATTAGTGTTGCCTTGCTAAGTTAATTGCTAGGTCCTCACATCAGTATTCTTGCCTAGAGAATCCCATGGACAGAAGAGCCTGGTGGGCTGCCGTCTATGGGGTCACACAGAGTTGGACACGACTAAAGTGACTTAGCAGCAGCAGCAGCAGCAAATCAAAGGTCATGTCTAATACCACTTTTGTATTCTCCAGTGTCCTGAACATTTCTGGGAACATGGTAATGGCTCAAAAAATATGTGTTCTCAATGAAGGAAACTATAAGCAAGGTGAAAAGACAGCCTTCAGAATGGGAGAAAATAATAGCAAATGAAGCAACTGACAAAGAATTAATCTCAAAAATATACAAGCAGCTCCTGCAGCTCAATTCCAGGAAAATAAGTGACCCAATCAAAAAATGGGCCAAAGAACTAAACAGACATTTCTCCAAAGAAGACATACAGATGGCTAACAAACACATGAAAAGATGCTCAGCATCACTCATTATTAGAGAAATGCAAATCAAAACCACAATGAGGTACCAACTCACGCCAGTCAGAATGGCTGCTATCAAAAAGTCTACAAACAATGAATGTTCGAGAGAGTGTGGAGAAAAAGGAACGCTCTTACACTGTTGGTGGGAATGCAAACTAGTACAGCCACTATAGAGAACAGTATGGAGATTCCTTAACAAGCTGGAAATAGAACTGCCTTATGACCCAGCAATCCCACTGCTGGGCATACACACCGAGGAAACCAGAATTGAAAGAGACACATGTACCCCAATGTTCATCGCAGCACTGTTTACAATAGCCAGGACATGGAAGCAACCTAGATGTCCATCAGCAGACGAATGGATAAGAAAGCTGGGGTACATATACACAATGGAATGTTACTCAGCCATTAAGAAGAATGCATTTGACTCAGTTCTAATGAGGTGGATGAAACTGAAGCCTGTTATACAGAGTGAAGTAAGTCAGAAAGAAAAATACCAATACAGTATATTAAGGCATATATATGGAATTTAGAAAGATGGTAACGATGCTCCTATATGTGAGACAGCAAAAGAGACACAGATGTAAAGAACAGACTGTTGGACTCTGTGGGAGAGGGATAGGGTGGGATGATTTGAGAGAATAGCATTGAAACATGTACGTTATCATATGTTCAGGTTTGATGCATGAGACAGGGTGCACTGGGATGACCCTGAGAGACGGGATGGGGAGGGAGGTGGGAGGGAGGGTCAGGGTAGGGAACACATGTACATCCATGGCTGATTCACATGAATGTATGGCAAAAACCTCCACAATATTGTAATTAGCCTCCAATTAAAATAATAAAAATAAATAAATAAGTAAATTTGAAATGACATAAATAGAACTTGGATACTTATGACGTATAAAGATGAAGTCTGTATAAAGATGATTCTTCCCAATCAACCTGTGTTATATATCTTCAAGTAATTTTAACTTATAAGGTAAATACATGATTGATCATGAAAAAAAATTTAAATGACTATATATTATGTGGTATTATCATCAAATATATATTAAAATACAGACAAATCAAAATACACGTTTTAGTACAAAAATAAATAAATAAATATGTGTTCTGTCTTTGATTTTTCACAGTGATTCCCAAAATACCAGTAGCTTGGCCAATTTGCATCCTGCAGGCTAATAAAATATCTTATTTATTCAGCATCTTTTCCTAATTAGTTTTCAAAGTACTTTTCAGACGACATAATTAAGTCTTGCATACCTTATATGTACTGAAAGAATAAATAAAAACACTAAAGTGTACAGGACAAAGGCAAAGAGAATTAAAATCTCATACTCTGCGATGAGGGTATACCACGAGCTGGCAGACAGGATGAGTATTCCCAGTTCTAGTGTGTCCTGTGGAAAAATTCAAAATGTTTCCACCTTGCTTCAATGTTTCCAAGGCCCTGAACAAGATCCACTTTGGAAACCTGGTCATCACGTTTGGGTGCCATCATTAATCTAAGGCGAATTAACACTAAATTTGCATTATGAGCTTAGAGTCTAGTGACCATCCAATCCTATCCACATCCTTTTGCCCCCGACTATCCACGTAGGTCTTGTCAACAACTTCAATTTCTCTCTGTGTTTTACTGCATATACTAACATCGTTAGTTCTTCTGTGTATTCTTGCCAATTCTTCTTAATCTCTTCTGCTTCTGTTAGGTTCTTACTGTTCCTGTCCTTTATTGTGCCCATCTTTACATGAAATATTCCCTTGATATCTCCAGTTTTCTTGATGAGATCTCTAGTCTTTCCCAATCTACTGTTTTCCTCTATTTCTTAGCTTTGTTCATTTACCAAGGGCTTCTTATCTCTCCTTGCTATTCTCTGCATTCAGTTGGGTGTATCTTTCCATTTCTCCCTTGCCTTTCACTTTTCTTCTTTTTTCAGCTATTTGTAAAGCCTCATAAGACAACCACTTTGCCTTCTTGCATTTTTTTCCCCTTGGGATGGTTTTGGTCACTGCCTATTGTATAATGTTATGAAGCTCCACATAGTTTTTCAGGCACTCTGTCTACCAGATCTAATCTCTTAAATATACTCTTTGCCTCCACAGTATAATCATAAGGGATTTGATTTAGGTCATATCTGACTGGCCTAGTGGTTTTCCCCTACTTTCTTTAATTTGAGCCTGAACTTTGAAATAAGGAGCTCATGATCTGAGCTACAGTCAGCTCTGGGTCTTATTTTTGCTGACTGTATAGAGCTTCTCCAACTTCAGCTACAAAAAATATAATCAGTTTGATTTTGGTATTGACCATCTGGTGACGTCCATGTGTAGAGGCATCTCTTTTGTTGCTGGAAGAGCGTGTTTGCTATGACCTGTGCATTCTCTTGACAAAACTCTGTTAGCCTTTGCTCTACGTCATTTTGTACTCCAAGGCCAAAATTGCCTGTTACTCCATGTGTCTCTTGACTTGTCTCTTGACTACTTTTTCATTCCAATCCCCTAGGATGAAAAGGGTATTCTTTATTTGGTGTAAGTTCTAGAAGGTCTTGTAGGTCTGTACAGATGTTCAAAAAAGGTTTTAAAGACATGGATAAATGATGGTGTGGTCACTCACCTAGAGCCAGACATCCTGGAGTGTGAAGTTAAGTGAGCCTTAGTACAAACAAAGTTAGAGGAGGTGATGGAATTCCAGCTTAGCTATTTCAAATCCTGGAAGATGATGCCATCAAAGTGCTGTACTGAATATCTTAGCATATTTGGAAAACTCAGCAGTGGCCACAGGACTAGAAAAGATCAGTTTTCATTCCAATCCCAAAGAAGAGCAATGCCAGAGAATGCTCAAACTACCGCACAATTGTACTCATTTCACACGCTAGCCAGGTAATGTTCAAAATCCTTCAAGCTAGGCTTTAGCACTATGTGAACTGAGAACTTCCAGATATAAAAGCTGGATTTAGAAAAGGCAGATGAACCAGAGCTCAAATTGCCAACATTCATTCGATCATAGAAATAGCACAGGATTCTAAAAAAATATCTACTTCTGTATCACTGACTACCCTAAAGCCTTTGACTGTGTGGATCACAACAAACTGTGGAAAATTCTCAAAGAGATGGAAATACCAGCATACCTTACCTCTTTCCTGAGAAATCTGCATGCAGGTCAAGAAGCAACAGTTAGAAACGGACATGGAGCAAACTGGTTCAAACTGGGAAAGGAATACGTAAAGACTATATTGTCACCTTTCTAATTTAACTTCTATGCAGAGTACATCATATGAAATGCCGGGCTGGATTCATCACAAGCTGGAATCAAAGTTGCTGGGAGAAATATCAACAACTTCAGATATGCAGATGATACCACTCTAATGGCAGAAAGTCAAGATGAACTAAAGAGCCTCTTGAGGAGGGTGAAAGAGAAGAACAAAAAAACTGGCTTAAAACTCAAATTCAAAAAACTAAGATCACGGCATCCAGTCTCATCACTTCATGGCAAATAGGTGGGAGAAAGTGAAAAGAGTGATAGATTTTCTTTTCTTGGGCTCCAAAATCACTAGGGACAGTGACTGCAGTCATGAAGACATTCACTCTTCAGAAGGAAAGCTATGACAAACCTTGACAACATATTCAAAAGCAGAGACATCACTTTGCCAACAAAGGTCCATATAGTCAAAACTATAGTTATTCCAGTAGGCATGTATGGATATGAGAGTTAGACCAAAAAGAAGGCTGAGCGCCAAAGAATTGATCCTTTCAAATTGCGGTGCTAGAGAAGACTCTTAAGGGTCTCTTGGATGGCAAGGAAATCAACCCTGAATATTCACTGGAAGGACTGATGCTGAAGCTGAAGCTCTAATATATTGGCCACCTGATGCAAAGAGCTGACTCACCCTGATAGCTGGGAAAGATTGAAGGCAGGAGGAGAAGGGGATGACAGAAGATGAGATGGTTGGATGGCATCACCGACCAACTGACATGAGATTGAGCAAACTCTGGGAGGTAGTAAAGGACAGGGAAGCCTGGCATACTGCAGTCCATGGGACCGCAAAAAGCCAGACATGACTGAGTGACTGAACAAAAACAACAATAGCATTAGCAACATATCAGTATCGAATGTTTATTTTGTGACAAACAAAGATTGTTTTGCATATGTCCCTATTGGAAATATGGTGCTGCCCTGACTGCTGATAAAAAGAAATCCTTCCTCTTCATTCTGCTGCTCTTTCTTTAGTCTTTCTAACCTGTTCGGTATAAAACTGGTGTCTTTTCTGTCATCATCATCTTGGCAAGGATCCTGGTATCTTCCCCCCTTATGGGAAGAAACCATTGTAGAGGGTTTGTCTTCAGGAATCTTTTCACAATTTCTCATTCATCTATGCTTTTCCAGGCTCTTCTTTACTTTGCTTTATCAAATTGAGGTTTCTCCTGGGTAACAATAACATAGCTTGAAGATGTCCAAAGAAGCCACTGATAGGGTGAAGTGGGATCATATGCCATCATCCTGACCAAGGACAGAGCTGACATCTGACTGACAGCAGTCATAACTGGAAGTCTAACTGAGGACTCATCAGCCATCCTCAAACTTGAGATGAGGTATTTTCTGCATCACAGTAGCACCTTCTAGTTTAACGAGCATGAGAAGAAAACTGTAAGACTCTGTTTTTGTAATGATCTCACTCTACATTTTTGACATGACCACTCAAAGATTAAAAAAAAAGGTGGATATAATGTGATGCTTACTATGATAAAGGATATTTTTAAGCAAGAAAAAAAAATGAGTTTTTCTACACACCAATGACTTTTATCATATGTCTAATATACTAACAAGCATTAGTCACTCATTTGTTTTCGACTCTTTGTGAGCCCTTGGACCATCGCCTGCCAGGCCCCTCTATCCATAGGATTCTCTAGATAGAAATACTGGAGTTGGTTGTCATTCCCTTCTCCAGGAGATCTTCCTAACCCAGGGATTGAACCTGGATCACCAGCATTGCAGGCAGATTCTTTACCATCTGAGCCACCAGGGAAGCCCTATACTAAAGGAACAGAGAGGGATGCCTCTCTTAAGGTTTTTAATTATATATTACTTTAAATGTTTTATTCTGTAAACAACTGAGGATACAATCAAGGAGTTATTACAGCAAATGTCTAGCATAGCAGGCTGTCCACCATAGACCACTACATCAAAGCACCTGTTCAATTTGCAAGCCCTTTTGGTTCTAATGCTGACTGAGGGATTTATGGGGTACTTTCTACCACTGGTGCCAAATCTCCATGAAGTGAGCATTTTCCTTAGGATACATTTTCCACTTAGAAGCCCAGCCAGCTGGGGATAGACTTGTTTGTGTTTAAACAAATTCACAATCTAAGAAGTCTATTTCACTGGGATTATAATGACATTCTTCTAAAGAAAACTGACTGAAGTCTAGTCAATAACAAAAGATGCAAGCCCTAATCAGAGCAGTAAACACACCTGGAAGTTTTAAGGACTCTGTAGAAGAAATCATCTACTGATTTGGGAACGGAGTATTTGAAGGTGAGAGGCTAATTAAAAACACACAGCCCAACAATTTGACAAAATCATCGCCTTCCTATGAATCATTATTCAGTGAAATGGGGACCTGACCTAAGGGTTCAATTGCCTATATTAAAAGGTAGTAAGAAACACCTAACAAGGAAGTTGAGACTAAGCAATGACCCTCTCTGTCATCCTTTTAAAAGTCTGGTACTCTTTATGGAATTTATTTAGCTCAAAGAAAAAACAACAACAAAAGAAAAGAAACTACTTCAGGAAGACCTCCTGCATTAGACTGGGAGCTGGAAGCATGGTTGTGATTACATTTTTATCTGTTTTACATAATTTATTTTTAAAAATTAATGGTAAGGGAAGAGAATCATTAAACAGTATTTCTTGATGCTTATATCCAAAATTGTTGCACACTGTTAAAGAAATGATATAAATTATAGCTTGACTGTCCAAGGCAGCCCACATTAAGTCAATTAACAGTCTTTCCACATGGCTGTCTCTACAGCATTCAGCAGAGTGAAACAATAAAAAAATGAATCACATTTATTTTGTGCTCTTGAGAATCCCAGAGCCTAGCAAGGAAGACAGATATGTAAGAAGTAGACTAAGAGAATGAAAATGAGTGAAATAGGTGTTCCTACTTCCCTGGTGGTTCAGATGGTAAAGCGTCTGTCTACAATTGAGGAGACCTGGGTTCAATCCCTGGGTCGGGAAGATTCCTTGGAGAAGGAAACAGCAACCCACTCCAATACTCTTGCCTAGAAAATCCCGTGGATGGAGGAGCTTGGTGCAGGCTACTGTCCATGGGGTCGCAAAGAGTCGGGAATGACTGAGCCACTTCACTTCACTTCACTTCACAGATGTTCAAGCAAAGCCCAAAAAGATCTGAGAGAAATTCAATAATTTAATGGACGCAAATATAGCTCTGCAAAAAATCCTGAGATCATCTTGATAATTCCTCTCTTTTTGTTGTTTATTTGTTATTAACTTGTGAGAAATATGAAGCTCAAGAAAGTTAAGTAGTCTTCAAAAATTACAAAGCCTATTAGAAGCAGAGGTGAGGAGACCTAGGTTTCCTGACACCTACTTTATTTCACATTATGTCATCCTAACTGGCAGGTTTCTAATATAAAAGCAGAACTTTGGCTTAGAAGTTATATATTCAAGTACTTATCAGTAGACCTGCTATATTTGAGGGAGGAGGGTGAATAAGAGGTAGGGAGTAGTGAAATAGATTTAAAAAATTGTTTTTATTGATGCATAGCTGATTTACAGTATTGTGTTACTTTCAAGTGTATGGCAAAGTGGTTCAGATATATATATTATATATATCTTTTTCAGCTTCTTTTTCCACACAGGTCATTACAATGAAATAGATTTTTGAACTTCAAAAAATGCATTTTATCATTGATTATTTCCTCCCTTTAAATGAGGAAAGAATAAAGCAAGGAAGAAAATGTAATATGGATGGAGACCTTAAAGCAAGGGGGATGGGTGAGGACTGTTACTGCACACACACACACACACACACACACACACACACACGCGCGAGGGGGAGGGCATGCACAAGACTCGCACGGCCCCTTGTCCTGACTGAAGTTTGCGCACAAGTAGGATCTTCCGATAGGCCCAGAAGTCAGTCTCTATCACAGGTTAGTTTTCTCTCTTTGTCAAGAAGAAATGTTCATTTCTTTCACATCCAGACTTGCTGATATAAACAACACTGTCATCATCATCAAGCATAAACACTTTCTGCAGGAGGACAGAAGAGTCTCAGCTGTGGCATATTCTCAGCTGGTGGCAGAGGAAACTCATAATTTAGTCGGGAAGCCTCAGCCGGATACACAAAAGAGAAATCAATCATAACAGATAGGTGTCTAATACTGAGCCCAGGTTGTAAATGCTACATGTGGAAACGCCTCTGTCCTGGCACAAAAATACTCACAGAGGAGAAAATACTCACTAGCAGTAGGCACAAAATATTCACAGAGGAGAAAAGTCATTCTTAGTGGAGTTAATTTGCATGTTGGTAGTACAGTTCAGACTCAAACTGGGCTCAGATGGGTCCCAAAGCTGTTGCCTTTACACCACACCCTCTCTCCTGTATAGATCAGCTTTGCTTCCTCTCTCCAAGGTGAGGACTTGGTAAGTGAGGAGTATCAGGGAGCTCCCTAAGTACTGAGATGTAACTGCTCCAGACTTCCCTGCGGCATCAGCAAGCATTTATCTTCAGAGGAAGACAAGGTTGTTGACTCAGTTCATGTCCTATTTGTACATCTTCGACCCCAGTTGCCTGAGGAAGTGTCTCTAATGTACTTTCACGTCATTTAGGGCCAGATAGCATAGTGTCTAGGACTTGGACAGAACAAGCCTTCAATAAATGCTGACTTCGATTACCAACTCACACTTGTGAAAAGAATATCTCACAACGTCATCTCTACCTGTCTGTAATGCACAGCTGCAATTTGCTCATTTTCAGAATATTCTACATCTGCTCTTCAGGGCCTGGTATCCTTGATAGTAAGAAATGAGAGAGCTGTATTCACTGCATGTAGAATTCTATTCACCTACACAGTATTACATTTTCCACAGACTCATTGGGAGTTCAGGCATGAAAAAAAGTCTTGAAACTATTATATCATAATGTTTTGACTGTGGATGATTAATAATCTGAAAAGAAATGAGTTGTTTACAGGTTTGAAATTAGTGAACAGTGTAATGAAATGGCTAAAAGAGCTCATGAATATTAAGCTGATATAATTGGAAGGACTGATGCTGAGGCTGAAACTCCAATATTTTGGCCACCTCATGCGAAGAGCTGACTCACTGGAAAAAATCCTGATGCTGGGAGGGATTGGGGGCAGGAGGAAAAGGGGACAACAGAGGATTAGATGGCTGGATGGCATCACTGACTCGATGGACATGAGTTTGGGTAAACTCTGGGAGTTGGTGATGGACAGGGAGGCCTGGTGTGCTGTCATACATGGGGTCACAAAGAGTCGGACACGACTGAGCAACTGGACTGAACTGAATAGATGTAGAATGTCCAGGACTCGGGATTTCACGTCTATGTTTCGGATGATATACATTAGGAAAGATGGTGAGAATGTGGACTCAAGGGCATATTGGTCAGGGCAGAAACGTGTGGCACTCCACAGTGGGTGAGGAACAACTCCGAGAGCAGGCGAAAAAGAATTCAGGAAGAAGGAGCAGGCTATCCGTTCTCTATACAGCACTTGAAGGGATGAGAGATTAGATTCACTGTATGTAGTTCCAGTTTAGGCCAGTAAGCAGAAGACAATGTTGATTCAGTACAGGCAGAACTTTCTAGTCATGAATCTCTCCTAGAAAAGACTGGCTAGTGAGGAAGCAAGATTTTCATCTGATTATTTCCAAGAAGAGCTCAGCTGGTCCACTAATAGGGATGGCTCTGAAGTGGTGGTTCTTGCCCTTGGTAGCGAGTTACCTCTAAAGTCAGTGATCATACTAATCAACCATGTTATTGAGTATATTCTTTATACTGTCCCAGGTTTAAAAAAAAATCACTTAACCAAAAAGACATCCTGTACTGCCTTGTTTACCCAGCTAGCAAAGGTATGACTCTAGCCTTAGAACACTTTGATTCTTATCAACTCAAGATTCAGCAAATGATTAGGTGATTTGAAAACTCATATTATTTGTCACTACCACAATTTATAGGGTTTTCTTTTTCAAAAAGAAAAAGAGGTGATTTGTATGGACATATGTGAACACACACACAAAATAGAAATTATTTTCATTATTGACATACTTTTTAAAAATGTATTCTCTGAAAGTAGACCGAAACTCTGGAATTGTGCAGTTTACCAGTGGAATGTCCAGAAGCTTAAGGTTAGTAGATTTAAAAAATACAGCCCATGCCTTTTTAGTAAGCTAACCATTATGCTGTGCCTTATTCTCAGTGTATCACTCAGATCTGTCTTTATATTAACAATGCTTACTAGCAGATAGCCAAAAAGGTTTGCCAAGTTGGACCAACTTTAAGATTTGTTTCCATGTTGGGGTGCTTCATGTGCTTGGCAGAAGCAGACTGCAACGAGGGTTCATTTATTACATTATGCTATAAACATTATGTCTTGAGCTAACAAGATACTCAATATGACAATTCCATAGGTTACTAAGCACTATAAACATCTGTTAACACAGGCACCAGAGATAGCACAGAGAAGGCGTCTAATAATAGAATCCATTTTAAAAGTTTATGATGTGGAGTCTGCTGTTTAAAAACTAACAATCAAAAGCATAGCCCCAAACTCTGCCTAGAACAAATATTTTCCAGGCAAAGTTATGCTCAGTTTGAAACAAAAAATGCATTGGTGTCGTCACTTTGTCAATGCATTTATAGATTTTCATTTCACACCTCTGCCCGTGAAGTGCTGGTTGTCCATGCTATTCAGGAGATTTAAACTATAATTTCCCTGTGATATATTTACTCCAAAAGAAAAACTGAATGTTGACTCACCAACTTTCCTTAGACTCATGTGAAGCAAGAAGTTTACAAGAGGGAGGAAGAAGATGAGAGATGGGACATACTTCAGCCAAAAATGAAGTTTTCCAATGGTCTCTGGCTTAAAACACATCCTTCCAGCTCCATCTAAAGTCTTTCTGAAGGGAAACCATCAATGACCCAGACTTCTTGAAATCTAATCTGGCAACACTGAGCCCTGCTTTTCTCAGAAGGAAACAATCCTCAATCACAGAAAAGATAGAACCAACAACTCTCGTCCACTAAATTTTATTTCGTTTCTATCCAGCATTTTAATTTCTAGAAATGTTTCAATACTAGTTACCTGCAAAGTCTATATAGCCTGGAATTCCCAGAGAAGAGGACTTCCAAGATGACAACAACTGCTCAGGGCACAGAACTGCCACGGTGAGGAAAGGTGGGTGCCTTTCCAGGCACACACACCAGGGAGTCTAAACTCCCCAGAGACTGGCTACTGCACGCTGGGAATTTCAGATCCACCGATCCAAACTGCGTCCGCGACTCGGGGCTTCTGGACCCACACATTCACACATCTCCTAGACCCTCAGTCCTCCTGTGCAGGTCTCCTGAGAGCTCCAGAAACCTCTACCACCAGCCCTTGGATGGCAAAGGGATTAGTATTTTAAAGTCTGTGGTACTTAAATCCCGTTCAGCAACTCCTGCTACTTCCCAACCCTCTGGCTTCCCGTTACCTTTCCCTGTCCCATCCAAGGTCTTCTGGCGGCACAAACAGAGGGGCCGAACCTCTCCGGCCTCCTCCCCACAACGCCCCCGCACACCCTACTGGCTCAGGCTCCGACACACCCCCCACCCCCAGGAGCACACATGGGCGCACACTCACAGCGCGCACGTAAACACCCATTCAGCACGCAGACCCCGCAACCGGCCACCGACACCCGCAGCGTGGCCCCAACAGGCGTACCCCCCTGCTCCGGGTTATATACAAAGCACTCACCCCAAAATAGACTTCCCTGTGCACCCGCAAGTCGGTGACCCTGCTCAGCACCCTCCCACTGAGCACCGCCAGACTCTTCACCCCAGATCCGACGCTATCCCACTCACCCGCGGCTCTCTTGCCTCGAGCAGTTCTGTCAAAACTTTGAGCCTGGTCGATTTCATAACCACAAGTGTGTCCAGGACTGGAGGAGCTCGGCTCGCCACGATCTCCACCCACCTCAGCTCATGCGGACTGCTGGCCGTGACTCTAGCCCCAGCTCCGTCGGTGCCAATGTCCCGGCTGCAGCCTGCACAAACGCACCAAGGGTGGTGCGCTTTGGGGAGCAGCGCGAGGGGTAGAGGCGCACAGCCGGACCACCTCCTCTCTCTTGCCCTTTCCCCGCGCAGCCTGGGACCTCTCCTCGCTCAGCAACCGAGCCTCTGCAGTTCCTGCCCCAGCCTGGCTGACCGATGGTGTCAAACAGAAACGCTCGCAAAACTTCTAAGACTTGAACAAAACTGGATTCGAAGGAAGCCCCTCCAGGCACCGCAAACACGGGTGGGTGGAGGCGCCAGCGTGGGGTGGTTCGCCTGTCACCCCTAACTCCCTGATGCCCCCCACTAACTTACAGAAACACACACACATACACACGTCCAGAGCATGGATCGGGTTACAACTACCCATCAGCTGAAAACAACTTCTTGGCGAGGAGGAGGGGCGCACCGCCAACCCCCAAGTCACCAGGACAAAAATTATCAGTGTAAATACGTAAGACAGATTCCCCAGTTTTCATAAACAACTGGCGTCCCAGGCTCCACTCCCAGGCCCCCCGACACAACAGTGGAAAAGTAACAGCCCGATCCCGGACCTCCCTTCCAGTACCTCCGAGCCTCGCCTCGGGAGAGAGAGCGCGGTTCGCGTCCGCGCTGGGGCCCAGGGCGCGGGGCCCTGCGGCCCCCCGGGTCCCTGCCGCCGCCTCGGCTCAGCAGCCGCCGCCGCCGCCGCCGCCGCTGCAGCAGCCTCCGCTGCCGCCGCCGCCGCCGGCGCTGCTCCCCAGACCGCCTCCTCTTCCCATGGCTGCGCCCTGCTCCG
The DNA here is from genome assembly GCF_001704415.2 of Capra hircus. NCBI lineage: Eukaryota > Metazoa > Chordata > Mammalia > Artiodactyla > Bovidae > Capra > Capra hircus. The sequence goes on from NC_030827.1 coordinate 32,175,665, forward strand.
CGGCTCGCTAGCTGTCAGGCTCGGGGAGGGGGGAGGGGGCGGGGTGAGCCGGGAAGGGAGGCTGGGAGGGGAGGGGTGGGAACCGGCGGCCGCCGTTCACCAGGGGTCACGCCGGGCCCGGCCCGCCGCCCCCGGGAGCCGGGCGGCCGCAGCGAGGAGGAGCGGGAGTTGAGGGCGGCCGGTTCGAGACCCGCTGCGGAGGCGCCGAGCGCCGTCCCGGCCGGGCATTCCGCGGAGCTGGGATGAAGCGTTCCCCGGCGAGGAGTTGGAGTTGGTGCGTGTCACTCTCATCTGGGCTGCGCGGCTCCTCCTAGAGGAAAATATTGGTAGTTGCAGGGCACTTCCTTCCTCTCCGCCCACCCCTGTTCCCAAAAGGGAGGCAGGACCTAAAAGAGCCTAAGTGCAGTCAACAAATTCAGAGGAACGCTTTTAGCTCTCTGCTGGAAAGGGGGAGAAAACGGACAAGAACGCTTGAAAAGCGTAATTAGCAAACCCAACGCTGCCTCTTTCCACCTGCACTCAGTTTCCAAACTCCTACTTGCTGGGGCATGGTGAAAAGATAGTTAAAAGTAGGAAGAACCTCATTTCAGAGGTTAGAAAACAGAGGCAGGAGAGATGAAGTAATTTACCAAGGACACAAGGCATGTTAGAATAGGAGTATGTCCAGACCCTGGAGCACAGGGAGGCGGGTATTCAGATACAGGCCTGAGCCCCCGGATTGTCCTTGTGTGCAACCTAGGGAATGTGGCTTTTAAATGTCCTGCGCAGGACTTCTGTCAAATACGGGCCTTTCCACCTCATTCCACCGCAGGGAAAATAAAGTGAGAAGCTGTCAACGTGCTTTAGAAAGTCAGTATCGTTCTGCATAAGCCTGTCACGTTAAAGCATCAAACTCTCGTCACCACAGGCTTTTCTAAGCAGAAAGTTCAGAAGTCCAGTTCCAGGTTGTCTGAGATCTGACAGACCAGCGCGTCATGCTATCTTTTTACTGTTTAACTTTATTACTGACAACCACTTGTAATGTCATTTATTTAACAGCTTGGGTTTACTAAATTATATGTATGTATGTATGTATGTATTTTACAGGATTCCGAGACACAAAGCCAAATTTATACCCCGAGATAAATGTTTAAGCAACAACTTAAAGAAACCAAGCTTCTTAGCACTAGACTAAAACAAAAATCCCCAGGGCATGGAAAATAGTACGGGGAGGGGGCGGGGGACTGTCTGGAGGGTGGGTGGGGCAAGAATGGAAGAAACGCAGGACCAAGGACTTGGGGGCAGCAGATGTCACGTCAGATACCCCTGTTTTTAAAGGAAGCAAGGAAGTGGAAAATTCTGTTCCTTGGAGTCCTTTCTGGTTTTCAGCTGTGGCTCAGCAACCCAACTGTTCAAGGCAAAGACTCCCAGCAGGAAAGGAGGGGGAAGATTCTAGACAGGGTGTGGATCATACTGTCCCATCTCCAGGCAGGTGGGTGTTGAACTGGTCCTTCCCGAGCTCTATCCCCTCTAGCATTAGACTCAAGTCTAATGAGGCTTCCTTTCCCTCAGTGGCTAGGTTGTGTCCAACTCTGCCACCCATGGACTGCAGCACACCTGGCTTCCCTGCCCTTCACTATCTCCCAGAGTTTGCTCAAATTCATGTCCTTTCCCTCAGAACCACCCCTAACCCTTTGACTTCTGGGGTTATATACTCCTAGAGCAGAAGGCGTGCTTATCAGTGTCTGGGGTTTTTAAGAGGGGAGTTGCCCACATAGAGATTAGGGCACAGACAGGCAGAACACCTGCTGGGTGGTCACTGCGGCTGCCAGGTTGGCTGAAAGGGCAGTACTGACAGGAGTGGAAATCAGGCAGTCCTAGAATGCTGACTCCACTCCTTCTGACATGACCTTCCAAGCTGGCACTTCAGACGCTGGCATCGCCAAATTCTCTTTTTATATCACCTCTGTGCCTTCTTATCCTTGCTCCCCCTTCTCCCCTCAAGTCCAAATTTGATCTAGTCCAGCAGGTGCCAGATGGACTCACGAAATATATTCTAAGTTCCGGTGGGCCATGCTTAGCAAAGAACGATTACCTTCTTTCTTCCTCTAGGTTCATCTGGAGCCTTCATTCTGTGAGGCAGGGGAACTGACTGCTCCATCTTTGAGAGACAGGTCATCATGCACTAAAAACATGGGTTAATATAAAAAGTTATGGAATCGGACATAAAATTGCAGCTTACATGAAAGGCAGTCCTCTTTAAGCTCTGTGAATAAAGATCCTCTGATCTCATATATGATTGTATTAGGTCTGTCGTAGTATTTGCCTCTTTATATTTTCTAGATTATGAGGGGAAATATATCAGGTACTGAATTAACTCATTTGCTGCAAGTTAAGGCATGACAGTACCTTTAACTTATGAAACATGAAGTTGTACTTACCAAGCCTTCCTGTCTGCCTGAAATATTCTACTTTGACCGGATAGGGAGATTCTCCTTAACCTTCAAATTCCAACTCAGTTGTTCCATGCCTGACTTTTCCCAAAGGTAGAATTAATTAACTATCCCTACATCTGTGTCCTCATAGGTCTTTATACCTACTTTTATTAAGTATTTCAGTTTTTATTAATATGTCTACTGTTCACATTAATTATGAGGCCTCTGAGGGAGGTACTATATATTCTTACAATTTGTATCTAAAATGTCTAGGTGGGTTCTCAGCAAATGGTAGGATGCTCAATAAATATTTAATCAAGTTGAATGAAAATATAGAGCTTCCAAATTTGTATCTCAAACCTAGGTCTTTATTCAGATCTCCAGACTGCCACCCTCCACATTTTGTCATACTCCATGTTCAGAATTGGGTCTCTTCTTGAGTGCTCTATACCTAGCACCTGGTCTGAACCACCATCATCTTTTCTGCCTGGGTTACTGCTATTATCTCCCAAATTCTACTGTTCCTGTTTTGCTGGAGAATTTAAACCATAACAATATTTGTTGGTAAAATTAGTAATATTCTAGAGTCCCTTGGACTGCAAGGAGATCCAACCAGTCCATTCTGAAGGGGATCAGCCCTGGGATTTCTTTGGAAGGAATGATGCTAAAGCTGAAGCTTCAGTACTTTGGCCACCTGATGTGAAGAGTTGACTCATTGGAAAAGACTGTGATGCTGGGAGGGATTTGGGGCAGGAGGAGAAGGGGACAACAGAGGATGAGATGGCTGGATGGCATCACTGACTCGATGGACATGAGTCTGAGTGAACTCCGGGAGTTGGTGATGGACAGGGAGGCCTGGCGTGCTGCAATTCATGGGGTCGCAAAGAGTCGGACACAACTGAGTGAATGAACTGAACTGAAAGATAAAACACACTTACTTTAAAGGATTTTTGAAAACTAACACTGAATTCCCATCTACCAGGTTCTTTCATTCAACAAGTACTGGAGAGGCTGCACCATGACAGATTTGTTCTAGGAACTTAAGATGCATCAGGGAACAAAACCTACCTGACATGCTCACAGAGACCTTGCCTTCACGGGACTTGCATTCTAGTTAGGGGAGACAGTGAACAATAATAAAAATAATAAATAGGTGAATCACTGAAGAGCTGCTCAGAGAAAAATATACTAGGATAAGGGGTTCAAGAAAGCCAGGTAACAGGTGGAAAAATGTTGGGAATGTCTTCCTTGCCTAGGACTCAGCAGCATATTATGAAGTTGAACATGTGATGGTTGCGAACATTCTACAAGAGCACAGTTGACTCTCCTCACCCTGTCCCTAGCCTTCACTCCCAATTGCATTGGTTGAGAGGGTGGCAGGGGAATCATGAAGGGAAGGAAACAACTGAGGAATGAGTTTACCCTTTCTTTCCTCTGTTGAAAGCCAACAGGGGAAAAACTATTTCCTAACCTGGAAATTCTTAGCCAAGATTTATAAGGAGATCCCAGAGCCAGTATTAGAGCTTGTAATCACCATTTATTTTATGAATCTCAAAGAATAGGTATTTCAATTCAGAGCTCTTAAAAGTTAAAAAGAATATGATTGCCTTGACTCTCTCTGGTAGAGTCAGAGTCACCCCCAGGAAAGCTCAGGGCTTGGGCAACGCCATCCATGTGTAGCTAGCAGGTAGAAAGGAACCAGACAAGACAGGTCTTAACAGAGACTCATGAATGAATGTTCCCCTTTAAATGATTTAAGTGTAAAGATTTTTAAAAATCTTTCAAGTATTTTGAGATTATTTTCTCTACCCTGCCACTACATGCCAAAGCTTGTTTTTAAAAAGTAGCTGATAGACAATCCTCCAGCTTCTGTCTGGATAATTATATTGATGTGTAACCCATTAGCTCCCTCGTTAGAAACCAAATTCCATTCTGTGATCACACCATTTGTTAAAAGTACTTTAGCCAGAATCTGATATTCTATTATGATACCTGATTCTATCTCTAAAGCACATAGGGGAAAACTAGAAATTTAAATTTGTTTTTTCCTATGAGACACACTTTCTCCATGTCTCACTATAAGTTACCTCACTTCCAGGCCAAACACATGGAGGTCTTTCCACTACTTCTCATGTGATGAGTTTTCCAGACCTTATACTATCCTAGGCCTCTGCCTTAATTATATTCCAGTTCATCAAAATCCTTCATAAACTACTGATGCCAGTATCAAATTCAATCCCATTATGATCACCACAAGATAGAGGAGAGCTATGAACCTCCAACTAGGTTTTCTGGAGTAATGGAACTGACAGAAGTCTTGAAGTCTGAGAGATGTGGTGGGACCCCCAGCTCTGATCCAGTTTCCATTGTCACTCAGCCTATGCTGCATGGAAGTGAATTTAACAATCTTGCAGGGCATTTCCATCCCTTCTTTACTTTCACATTCAATCATCTCCTACTCTTTGTCTTCACATATTACTTGGTTCTTTCTATTTATCCTCTTTATTTTTAAAAGAAGAGGAAATATAAAAATAAAAAAGGAATGTGAATGAGAAAGTAATCTGAGCAGATATGAGAAAGTTTTTCATAGCAACTTTATAGAAATTAGGCACACAGGATACTTCCAGTCACTAAATAAACTATCTAATTTGCTAATTAGACTTCTCCAAGGTCCACTGTTTCCTCATCTATTTCCCATGAAGTGATGGGACCAGATACCATGATCTTCATTTTCTGAATGTTGAGCTTTAAGCCAACTTTTTCACTTTCATCAAGAGGCTTTTTAGTTCCTCTTCACTTTCTGCCATAAGGCTGGTGTCATCTGCATATCTGAGGTTATTGATATTGTTTTGGGCTCCAAAATCACTGAAGATGGTGGCTGCAGCCATGAAATTAAAAGACACTTACTGCTTGGAAGAAAAGTTATGACCAACCTAGATAGCATATTTAAAAGCAGAGACATTACTTTGCCGACTAAGGTCCGTCTAGTCAAGGCTATGGTTTTTCCAGTGGTCATGTATGGATGTGAGAGTTGGACTGTGAAGAAGGCTGAGTGCCAAAGAATTGATGCTTTTGAACTGTGATGTTGGAGAAGACTCTTGAGAGTTCCTTGGACTGCAAGGAGATCCAACCAGTCCATTCTGAAGGAGATCAGCCCTGGGATTTCTTTGGAAGGAATAATGCTAAAGCTGAAGCTCCAGTACTTTGGCCACCTCATGAGAAGAATTGACTCATTGGAAAAGACTCTGATGCTGGGAGGGATTGGGGGCAGGAGGAGAAGGGGATGACAGAGGATGAGATGGCTGGATGGCATCACTGACTCGATGGACGTGAATCTGAGTGAACTCCGAGAGTTGGTGATGGACAGGGAGGCCTGGTGTGCTGCGATTCATGGGGTCACAAAGAGTCAGACACGACTGAGCGACTGAACTGAACTGAACTGAACTGAAGGGTATCATGAAAACCCAGGAGGAAGAATACTGATCCTTTGTATACCAAAGGAATAGACCTGCTTACTACCTGTTATCCACCCAGCGAAGCCAGGAAAAGTCAAGGTGAGGGGAGGAACTGCTGGAGAATTCCTGGCTGGGAAACATGCTTAGGCAGGGCTAGGACTATTGAGGAGAGAGAGGGCCTGCAGTGTAACAGCACTTTCCTCAAGGTCACTGGCCCTCTGCAGCACATGCTGAACAAGGTAAAGGCAGAGACATATTAACCAGAGGAACTCATGATGTTTGGAATGAAAGAAATTTTGAGAGCTAAGTCAAACAGGTCTCAACTGTTGTAGACAAATAGTAAATCACAATGTCGGTCAAAATTAAGTTTGTTTCATAAAATTCGTTTCTCATACATTTTCCTAACATTACAGAGTATTCCAAGCATATTCACAGCAATTATGTCAATGTTTCTTCATGGCAGTCCCATGAAGAAGGTGTGATTATCCTGTTGTGAGCAAGCTGATGAGAGAAGCAAAACAACTGGACCAAATCATTCAATGCGGTAGATGTAAGGGTAGAATGGGAACCCAGAGCTGTTCTGGGTCAGGCCCATTCTTGAGACTCCTCCACATCCTCTCCAGTTATCCACACCAGTCAACCATTTTGTGTTTTTAAACCAGCAGACCACAAACATCTATCTGAGACAAAAAACTTAAAAAATTTCCCCACATATATGAATATTAATTTCTTAATTATTTGGAAAGATTACATTAAATTATTAACCATGGTTTTCTCTGCTGTTGTTCTTTTCAGTGGCCAAGTCATGTCCCACTCTTTGTGACCCCATGGACTACAGCTTGCCAGCCTTCCCTATCCATCAGCAACTTCCCAGAGTTTGCTCATTCTTGTCCATTGAGTTGGTGATACTATCCAGGGCATGAAAAATTTTAGAAAGTTGCATGGAGTGGGGGAATGAAAGAACAAGGACTTTTATACTTTTACACTCTAGTTTTCTTTTTTTATTACTGAGGTATAGTTTATTTACAGTATTAAGTTTCATATGTACAACATAGTGATTCATAAGGTTAAAGGTTATAGTCCATTTCCAGGTATTATAAAACTTTTCTTTTAAATCAGGGAGCATAAAAGCTGAATCTGCATAGCACAAGCTTCATCTGTATCAGAAGCTGAGTGTTCATATGATCCTAAAATTCTGCACTTGATAAATGCTGGAATGGCAAGCTCCTCCAGTAGATTAAATGTGTAATTTGCTTTAGAATAATTTGATTCATAAGCAACATTCTAGAAACACATTCACTGTATAATGTAAGATGAGGTACATCTTCTCATCAATTTATTATATAATTTTTATGTATAACAATAGACAGTTTTTATTCTGTATGCCTTATTATCTATTTTTTATTTATTTCCTTTTTTTTCTATTTAATATTTTCCTAGCCCCCTTCTGAAAAGGAAATGAGGTGCCTGCTGGAGGATAATGGGCTCTCCAGTGGCTCAGATGGTAAAGAATCCACCTGCAGTGCAGGAGACCTGGTTTGATCTCTGGGTCAGAAAGATCCCCTGGAGAAGGGAATGGCAACCCACTCTAGTGTTCTTGCCTGGAGAATCCCATGGACAGAGGAGCCTGGTGGGCTATAGTCCATGGGGTCGCAAAGAGTCAGACACAATTAAGCAACTCAACAACGACATAAATACATCAACTGTTTCACTTAAATGTTTATAACTCACAAAAGGGTTAATAAACATTTTGAACCACATTTGTATGCCTGATGCATGATGGGTGTTGATTCTAAAATGAAAATGATCAAAACACAACTTAGAGCCTGCTTTCTCCCTGTTCAAGTTCTCTCTGGAAATAAGTTTGTAGAAATAAACACCATTAGTAACTTTAAATTATTAAAAGTGGTCATAATAGGACTGGCAGAATCAGCAGCCCAGTTTTTGTGGCACAAATCAAGGTCATCAAAGTTTCCCTGATAAAATTCCCCACTATCTTCTCACACTGCTATACCCCAAATTCATCTTTTTGAGCATGCAATTTCAACTGCAAAATCTCTTCTTTTGGCTAAGTCTTCATTTGTAGAATGGTCTTGTCAAAATTGAAATATTTATTTAAGATGAGCAATAAATTAATCTAGTAGAAACTATTTACACATTCACAGAGATGAATTAAGTGGTTATACAGTTTTAAAACAAAGTAGTTGTTTAATTTATCTGTGTTCCCTAAGAATTCATATTTTGAAGGAGTTTGTGTGCCAAGTATAAGTTTATTTGTATTCCATTTTCATTATTCTCTTTACATAAATACAAAATTGCACTGCAGATCACTGTGAAATAAAATTTGTAACATAGTTTCACTCAATGGGCAGAAATTTGCTGTTTCATATTTCCTACCTGACTTTATTATGGGTCATATATATTTTGGATTACAAGAAATTCATTATACACAGATATAGGTAATCATAAAATAATTTATGCTTATATATATTCTAGAACTTTAATTTTAAAACATAACACATTTCCATGATAGAAAAAAATGAACACTTGATATAGAATGAAAATTCATATGCAACAGATTAAGACAGAGAAAAATTTAATTAACCTATAAAGAAGTCTTAAAAACTGATTTCAAAAAATAGACAATTACCCAGTAGAAAAACAAACATTTCAAAAGATGATTAAGAAGAGACAACTCACAGAAAAATAAAAATAATTATAAACATAAGAAGAGATACTCAAATTTATTTGCTCTAAAAATGTAAATCAAAGCAATAAAAACTTTTATTAGCCTATCACATTGAAAAAAACATATTAGTAATATACCTTATCAGTCAGGGTGTGGAGAAAAAGACATTCTTATTCAATGTCAATTAAGAATGTAAATATGTACCACAGCTTTCTTATCCATTCAGGGCTGGTGCACTGAGAGGACCCAGAGGGATGGTATGGGGAGGGAGGGGAAGGGGGGTTCAGGATGGGGAACACGTGTATACCTGTGGCGGATTCATGTTGATGTATGACAAAACCAATACAATATTGTAAAGTAATTAACCTCCAATTAAATAAATTTATATTTAAAAAATTCAAGTATGAAAAAAAAAGAATGTAAATAGGTAAAATCTGTCCTCAGGGCGATTTGACATGTTGATAAAATGTTAAATGCATGTATCCTGTATCCTTTTATCCACAAATCCCTTTTAGAGGTATACACTTGTAAACTGACAAAATTTCATTAAATTATATGAATGAAAGCAATGTTAAAATGATTCCATATTCTTTATGTTTTGACTTTTTAAAAATGGTATAGTGTTTCTATAAAGAGGCATGTAATTTTTATGTAGTCATACTTACCCACTTGTTCATCAAGGACTATTTCCTCACTTAGTTAACTCTGCCTTGAGATAAGACCAAATACCACCACTTTTCATTTCAAGAAACCAAACCAAAAGAGCATTCACTCACTTACTCAAAATAAAAGTAGAGATTTTGATCTCAGTTCTAACTGACTTCAAAGTCTATGATATTTTCACCTCATTATACTCAATCTTGAAATGTTGAAAAGATTGAAACTTTGACAGTAACTCAGGGATTACCACCACTCTTTTGCTGATGCTGCTAAGTCGCGTCAGTCGTGTCCAACTCTATGCGACCGCACAGACGGCAGCCCACCAGGCTCCCCTGTCCCTGGGATTCTCCAGCCAAGAATACTGGAGTGGGTTGCCATTTCCTTCTCCAATGCGTGAAAGTGAAAAGTGAAAGTGAAGTTGCTCAGTCGTGCCGACTCTTAGCGACCCCATGCACTGCAGCCTACCAGGCTCCTCCATCCATGGGATTTTCCAGGCAAGAGTACTGGAGTGGGGTGCCAATGCCTTCTCTGACCACTCTTTTAATTCTTATCAATTTGGGGGCTGCCAGATGGGAGAAAGGATTCTTAACTGCTAATGCATAGATCTTCTTAGTGTGGTCATTTATTCCACCTCTTAGTTTTTGGTATATAAAGTATGCACCTAAATCTTTCTCAACCTTAGGATGTTAGACATATTTCCATGTTTGGAAACTTATCTCTAAAGGTATTAATGTTTTCAGTGATTTTCAAATGCTGAATTAACACATCAGAAAGATTGATAAAATAGCTAATCAACTAGAACCTACTGTATAACACAGGGAACTCAATATTCTATAATAACCTATATGGGAAAAGAATCTGAAAAAGAGTGGATATATATATATATATATACCACTTTGCTGTATATCTAAAACTAACATAGCATTGAAAATCAATTATACACCAGTAATAAAGATTAAATTAATAAAAGATTGATAACATCTAGGATGACAAATGCATTAGAAAAGGGGCGTTCCCATATAATTATGGTTATGTATGATTACTAATATTTTCAAAAGGCACTTGGCTACATATATAAAATTTTAAATTCTGCAAACCCTTTGAACCATCAATTCTACTTCTGGGACTATCCTAGAGTAACATTTACCCAAGTACAAAGACATATGGACCATATTTACTCCATACTTAATGGCAATAGAGAAAAATTGATGACAAAATGCTCCTTAGTATAATCAATTAAATCAAAATTTTATACAATGGAGTGGGATGCAGATATACAAAGAATGAGATGTATCAGTCTTTGGCATGACTTCTGTTACTGATATACTTAAAAAGTTGTATAAAACTAAAGGATGAACCAACTTTTGTAAAAATGCATAGCAAAAGATCTGGGTTACCCCGAGAGAGGGGAAATGGGGAAGGGCAAGTGGGGAAAGGTGAATATTCACTCTGTATTTCATATATTTTGTGTACTCTTTGAATTATTTCCAATGAGTATTTAAAACTTTCACAAATTCAGTCTTCGTGTAGTTTTGTTAGTTTTTTTCCCCTCTAGTGAGTAAAGGCAACTTCTGTAATTTTTTTAAAGAGCAATAATTTTTATAAAGATGAAAGTAATACATCTGCTTTGGTTTAAGAAACAGGTAGTGTAGCCAAGTGCTGGGATAAACTTTTGACTCAAACTAAGTCTGAAATCTCTCTTCCATTAACAACACAAAGCAATAGATTAGAGAGTTTTACTTTCAATAAGAATTGTTTACATTAAAATTTGGCTTTTCCATTAACTCAACTTTCTGGAGAGGTCTTAAAACCATTCAAGCAAAAATGAGTCACAGAGAATGACGGTTGTGTTACAAATCCCCATGAGGCCTCCCTTGGCTTCTTGTAAGCCCAATTTACCTGTATACTGTGAAAAAAAGGAAGAGTTTAAAGTGGGACAAGGCTGGTCACTCATTGCAGCTCCCATATAATCAATTTCTTTTATTTCTTCTGTGAGCTGGCACCCCATCTCTGAGCCTAGTAGATTATCATCTTGGAGTAAGTAGGGAGGAGACATGCATTCTTTCCTGGGGAGGAGTTGTCGGAATTCTTGGCATATCTTAGGTTAAGGTTGGATTATGCTATCATGGTAAAGGGTTTAGCTCAGGAGGACATCTGCACTTTGTCAATTTATCTGGGCACAGGATTTGCTGGAAAAACTCTGTATCTCTTGCTCCCTAGAAGATTTCAAAGAAGACATGATAGCTTTTCTGCTTGAATGCTCTGCATATGCAGTGCTTCGTGATTCTTAAACTTCTGTGCAAAGTTTTAGTTAGAGGCTGAAGATGATTCTTTTAAAAATAGAAATTCTAGATGATGCCAGACAAGAGGCTGGTCTGATTAGGCCTGGGGATGGTGTTGGTGTAGTTTAGATTTAGAAGTTAGAAACTGGTGGAAACACTTCTGGGTCATTACAGTGAGAGGTTTTAACAGTGTCATACAGAGGCAAATCCTAACAGACTGCAAACCCTACAATTTGCTTCTTCTTGGACTCAAACCCTACAATTACTTTTCTGCCCCGAAGCCAGGGACATAAAATCCACCCCACTGCCTCTCCACCTGGTCTTCCCTGTGTAGAACAACAGAGATAGCTCAGAAACCGCAGAGCTGTGACAGGCCTTACAAGTGAAGTCATCATTCTCACGTAACAATGACTGTCAAAGGAGGAAGAACGCTCTTTAACTTTTCTGAAATTAAGAAGTCACTAAGCTACTGAAAGTGCACAAAGTCAGAATTAATGAAAGAGCAGTTGAGACTGATAATTTTGTAGTATTATCAGTAATGCGGTCAATTATTTGATGGAAAAGCCATTTCAACCTACAATTGCACGAAACTCAGATAAAAGAAACCCAAGCCATAAAATAGCTAAGAAGGAAACTTGCACTTACCATAAAAGCAATTGCTTAAGCCATGTTAGACCAAAGGTTTTACCAATGCCTGTGTACAGAAACTGGAAGTTATTATCTGAACCCCAGCTGTTAACTTTATTTCATTGCATATAATGTCATATATAGTAAAATGTATATAATTCTTATTTCCATCATTCTTAACTATTCTGCCTATCTTTTTAAGGAACCCAGTTGGAGATGGATATGATTTTAGGAAGGCATCTGTAGCATTCAAGAAAATGCTTAGATCTCCCTCCCAGAGAACGTAGTCCAAGAACTAAGGTTGGCAGACAGCCTCCCGAGGCCCAACCTTTGGACGTGCCATAATTTTCACACCAGGCTTCACATTCTTCAGGCTGTACCAACCAGGGACTGGCAACTAGAGCTGAGCCATTTCTGCCCAACACAGGCTCTTCCAAGGGGCAGGCTGTGTTCTGTGGCTTCCCAGTGACCTGACTGATGCAGGGTCAGGCTACAGTCCATGGGGTCGCAATGAGTCAGGCATGAGTAAGCAACTAACACTTTCATTTTTTAAAAGTTCTTTTAAATTTTACATATATTTTTGAAGAACTTTTCGGCACTACTTAAAAGCTTGTTCCAACAAGAGTCATTACTATCTGAATGTGTTTTAGATTATATACTTACAAGGAAGCCTTGAGCAAGGGGCCCCTTATCTGAACAATGGAGCTATTGCTGTTTAGAGTGTTATGAGAGAATCTTCAGGGATTTGGCTTTCTCTCTGACCCCAGTGCAATTTGCCTCTCAGCCAAAAAGTTACTGAAGTGCCAGTTGGCCATCACTCTTGATTAGCATCTTATTGACTATACTTTGCAAAACTATGTTTGATGTTCAGGTTCAGAGTTCTTACACGAAGATCAAATAACTGGATCCATCAATTCTAAAGAGTAAGAGTATTATATAGAATTTTCCTACATTCGTTAAAATGGTAACCTATTCTTTGAGGATGTCAAAATCTGGTTTTAATATGATCAAATTCAGATTCAATTAATGAAAAAAGATAAATCAAGAGGACTAGTTTACTTAAAATTTCTAGCTATGTGTGTATGTATCTATAGCATGTTCATTTTCCCTGCAGACGGGTACATGAGTCATCCACTTTCTCACTTACACAGATCTCTTTCAGTGCGGCTTGGTTTTACACAGGCACTTTGGGTGCTTTAGTGCTCTGGGTTTAGTATAATACCCTGTGCAACTAGTGAGATTCATGAATATAATTTAAACAGTCTGAAGAATTTCTTGATAAAACTCCATTCAAATTTAATTTTTAAGCAATTTAGAGCAGATTATCTTCACTATGTATCACAATACCATCATAAGCATAAGTGAGCATAGTGGATTTCTATATTTCCTGTGTTATTATTTTCTATGTGCAATGACCTGTTGAACTGATTATCTCACATAATTCACATTATAACCCTATGTGTTATGTTTTTTCTAATTTACAATATGCAAGCTGGGTTTTAGAAAGGATGAGTAACTTGCTAAAGGTTACATAACTAGCTCTCAGTTTAGCAAGGATTCTAATGCGAGTTAGTCTGACCCCAAGTCTGTACTTGTATATACACATGGTACATCCTTCCTAAATGTCCTAAATAGTAGATGGGGGCCATGCTACACAGTAATGCAACACTGGGCAAGTCTCTTTACTTCTTCAGGAGAATTTATAAAACAGGCAGGGTGAGTTGGCCTCAAGCCCTAGACCCTCTCTGGGGTTCCTTCCTGCTCGAACATTCCTTTGCTCTATAGCTAATCTGGATAAGCTCCTACCAAAACACAGTCTGAAAAAAATTATATGCAGTGTAGGGAGCAAGCCTCTGCACATGCTGATCGGGTGTGCCAAGTCTTCTGAAATGTTCTTAAATGTCTATTCCTTGCTCTACCTTAAAACAGAGTATATATGGCAAGAAAAGAAAAATGTTGTTTATAGCTTTGATGAATAGGTGTCCTGTGCTCCTGTTAGGGAGTAGATCTAACTTTAAAACCATGAGTAAATTTCAAAACCAAGACATCATAATTTAAAATGAATGAATAGCTGTAAACTATATATAAAAATGCAACTGAATTCACCTGAAAGTTTAAAAAAAATTATATCCTGCAAAATTTAAATTAGTTTTCCTTATTTATAAATTCTAATTTAAGCAATAGTATTTGGGTTATAGGTATCTGATTTCCTCTCCTGCATTCACCCTGAATTTTCTAGTCTGATAATAGTGCTGCTGCTGCTACTGCTAAGTCGCTTCAATCGTGTCTGACTCTATGCAACCCCATAGACAGCAGCCCACCAGGCTCCCCCATCCCTGGGATTCTTCAGGCAAGAACACTGGAGTGGGTTGCCATTTCCTTCTCCAGATAATAATGCTGCTGCTGCTGTGTGACCCCATAGACCGCTGCCCACCAGGCTCCTCTGTCCCTGGGATTCTCCAGGCAAGAATACTGGAATCGGTAGCAATCTATAATAATGATGGTATCTGAGATAAAGGTATTTGTGTCCGGAAATGGTCACTTCAAGACTGTTCAAAAATCATCAAATCATCCGAATAGAACTCCTTCTATATGCAGTATGCTATAAATTATTTTTTCTCTTTGAAGGACTGGCATTTCAAATTTATCCTGTGCCTGAAAATATACAATTTCCATGTAAAATACAGTCAATTTCATGTTTGTATTAGCAAATTGATGCCATGTGAGCAAAGTATTGTATAGGCCAGGTGGCACTATGACACAACCGTATAATTTCCTCCTCAGAGGTCTCTTCAGTTTTATTCATTTATTCTTATAGGAAGCCTTGAATAGATTTTCTGGCATTTTGGATATAATAGAATGTTGTTGAATAACTTGTTCATTCCCCACTTGTTAATTATCACACACAAAAAAATAGACATTGAAAAGTTAATATTTAACTGGAGTCCCCAAAAATGCCGAGCCCAGGATTTAGTTTATAAAATTACTCTTCTCATGTCTTCTCTCCCCATCTGTTATTCTTATCTTATCATCCACTTCAAGTTCAAGCCAAAATGTCTGCTAAATGGACCTTCCATTGCATGTTTATTATTTCTTTAAAGTCAAATCTAGCATCATTTTGAAAGCATACTGAATGATCAAAATGAATTCTGTAAAGCTCAGTCTTTCTTTCCTATTTTTTTCCACAGTGACAGCTGGAATAGAGATGCTTTCAAGAACAGAGAAAAATTGCTCCTTCTTTTTATGGATGCACTAAGCCAGACTTGAAAATATCATTTCCTTTTCTTTTCCCCATGAGGGGAAATAACCCAGATTTTAATTTGGCAAATGTGCCTGTGAAACAAAACTGAGTGATCTCAGTTTATGTGGATGGTCTCCTTTTGACACGCCATAACCGAAATGAAGCTGAGAAACCTAGACGTTTTTCTGGTTGAAACAAAGAAATAACAAAAGGAAACAGGATAAACAAGCTCTTATCTTGCCAGAAGTACACATATGCACCCAGTTCCTGGAGGGGCTACATGGCTGATATGGCTTTTGTTCAACAGCAACTAGTAGCAAAATGGGGGCTTCCCTGCTGTCTCAGAAGTAAAGAATCCTTCTGCCAATGCCAAAGTCAGGAGCTCTATCCCTGGTCTGGGAAGATCCCCTGGGAGGAAATGGCAACCCACTCCAGTACTCTTGCTTGGAAAAGTCAATGGACAGAAGAGGCTGGTGGGCTATAGTCACAAAAGAGTTGGACAGGGCTTAGCATACACAATACAACAATAATAGCAAAATGCAAGTGGCTAAAAGGAAACTGGCTTAACGCTTCTCAACCCCTAAGTGAAGTGCTGTGATGAAAGGGAAGCATAGAGAACAGGTTGTAACTTAACCTCCTGATGTTAAGCCATAGAAAAGAACTGTCAGAACTTGGGTCTTGTGAGCAATGAGTTCAGGCACGCCCATATTTTTCTGGGTGAATAATGCTTAAGTTTGTAGCTGTTAATTATGCTACTGTCTGAGCCCACTCAGAATGACTTGCCAATTATATACCAGGGTTTACCATTTCAGACGATTATTTCGTATCTCTCATCTCCCCTCAAACACCAACACCTCCTTTCCATCCTCACTTTTAGCTGGTGGGCTTGTTTCTTAGTTCACTGAGAAGACTAAAGTAATTGGAGAGAGCTTCCAGAAACCAGCCCTCTACCACCACTGCCACTACACCTATACACCTTGCAGCATCTGTCCATGTACACCTGTCATGATTCATCAAATTCCCACTCCTACTAAAGCCAGAGTCCCTTCTTGTGCATAAGATTCCATACAGCTTCACTCAGAACATTTCTGTCTCCTTTCTCCCCTACTCTCAATTTTTGCTCTCTCGACTCATTCCTGACAGATAGTCATAATTACCATATTAAAAAGAAAAACTATTCTTGATTCCAATTGTACTCCCAGCTATCATCTATTTTTTTCTCCGCCTTTGATAGCAAAACTTTTTGAAAGAATTCCTTATATTCACTATTTCCAATCCCTTTCTCCAATTGCTCTTAATTTCATGCCATTCACATATTTCCTCCACAGCTCCATTAATAATGGCTTTGCCTAGGTGGTCAGTAAACTCCCCATGGCTAAAGACAAAGGTCAGTGCTTAGTCTTCATCTTACTTGACCTGTCAGCAGCACTTGAAGGAACGGATCACTCTCAACTCTTTGATATTGCTTCCTCACTAGCCAAGGAGAGACATCCAGATGGACCTGTAAACTCATTTCTTCTTCGGTTTTGGTAGCTTAGTGAGGCTGAATTGACTTAATTTAAAAACTGGTGGATATTAGCTGATGAGCTTCAGAATGGACTTTCTAAGACATTCACTTTCTGGAGAAGGAAGCTTCCAATGTACATGGTAATCTGTAACCTATACAGATTGGCTGTGTATTCTTAGCTGTTCCTATAACATTCTTAGCTGTTCCTGTACATATGCAGAGCATTATAGGTGTAGTGCCCTTCCCCTGGAGTCCTATCTGTGGAGATGAGAACTCAGGGTATGAGGCATGCTCAGCTGCTTCTTGCTTTGTGAGATTTTGCCCAATAAAGCCTATTCTGTGTGTAATGTGATGCTCACAAATTGAGTGTGTCTGTGACTCCTTTGCTATCAACTGGCTTCCAGATCTCTTCACTCAAATGTGTTTTCTCTCACTGTCATGGCCATTCCCTTCATCGAGTCTCATGGCTGATTTCTAAGCCAGACATCTGAATTGACAATGAGACAGCAAGAGTGAGAATCCTGGGGTGCTGGTAATGTTGTAAACTTAAATATGGAGGAGGAGGAAATGTCACTCAGTCCTGTCTGACATTTTGCGACCCCATGGACTGTAGTCCACTAGATTCCTCTGTCCATGGAGTTCTCCAGGCCAGAATAATGGAGTGGATTACCATGCCCTGCTCCAGAGGATTTTCCAGACTGGGGGATTGAAGCTGGGTCCCTACAATGCAGGCAGGAGGCACCAGGGAAGCCAAACCTAGATATGGGTAATGGTTAAATGGGCATGTAAGAATTCACTGAATTGTATACTATTATTTGTCATGTTTCTATACATATATTATTCTTCAGTAAAAACTTACCCAGAATGGCCATGCTGGAGGTTGTGTCTTATCTTCAAGTTGGAAATTGTAGTATTTCACTTCATAGGAATGCTATAACACATGTGTAAAGATCTGTTGGTTTGCTGACAGTGAATAAATTTTATTTTACTCCCTCATATTTTCTCCTTTAACTATACTCCTTCACCTATATTTAAAGTTCCTCATGCATTTAAAGACCTAGTGGGTCTTACAGAGACTACTTTTATTACAGGCTAGGACATTTAACAATGAAAACATTAGTAATAGATTGTAGGTATCTTGAAGTCAAAGCGAAAGTCACTCAGTTGTGTCCAACTCTTTGCGACCCCACCGACTATACAGTCCATGGAATTCCCCAGGCCAGAAAACTGGAGTGGGTAGCCATTCCCTTTTCCAGGGCATCTTCCCAACCCAGGGATGGAACCCAGGTCTCCTACATTGCAGGCAGATTCTTTACCAGCTGAGCCACCAAGGAACATTAATTCTAAAAAGGAAGTTTCAACATGTGGGTTATAAAGTATTATCTGATTAGAAGAAAGGTGTGTGTGTGTCTTTAAAAAACGAGACAATTAATCTGTACTCATCTGGAATACTGAGTAAAGAAGTGAAGTGCTAAGTGGGTGCATAGAGTATATTACTGTTCCATGCTGTGAGTGTGTGAGCACACACATGCAGTGGATCCTTATACGTTTGCATATGCGCAAAATGATAACCGAAACACTGCTTGCCTCTGTGAACAAAAGGTTACAGGCTAAGGACAGGAAGGAGTGAAACATAAGGGCCAGGGTTCCTCGACACCAGGTCCTTGATGCTTTGTCAATTGCCCTCATCCACACTTCTATAATTTCTGTTCTATATCATGTCCTAATCATTCTCCTCCCCAACCCTCTCTTCCAGTGTTTCATTTTTGTTCTATGTTGACTTCCATGAATGTCCTGTTAAGACTAACAGTTAATAGCAGGAGCACTTAAAGTGAATTATTAACATTGGTCATCGCCAGGTTTGTAGAAGGGTCAATCCATATGGAATGAGGGATGCTAGTGTAGCAGGAATAATCTTCCTGTTGTTCCTGCCTCTTCTCCTGAATATGTGTAGGTTGTGCTAAGTCTGTTTAGTCATGTCCAACTCTTTGCGTCTGTAGAGTTGGTCTATAGCTCACCAGGCTCCTCCGTCTGTGATTCTTCAGGCAAAAATACTGGAGTGGATTGCCATGCCCTCCTCTAGGGGATCTTCCCAACTCAGAGACTGAACCCTTCTCTCCTGTGGCTCCTGCATTGCAGGCAGATTCTTTACTGCTGGGCCACCAAGGAAACCTTCTCCTTAAGCCTTCCATGTTTCCAGGCACTATTTGCTAATCAATGACATGCATCACATTAGTAGTGCAATCAGTTTCAGATGGCCATGACCAGATTAGAACAAAGAAACCAAATAGAATAATGGTTATTTGCAATAGACTCAAGCTGGAAACAACCCAAATCCATACTTGCATGTTAATGAATAAACAAATTGTGGTATATCCATACAATGGAATATTACTCAACAAAGAAAAAAATGAACTACTGACACATAAAAAAACATAGATAACTCTGAGAATGCTTACATAATCAGTGAAAGAAACCAGGCCAAAAAGTGAATACTTTATGATTCCATAGAAAATGAAAACTAATCTATGGTAACAGCACATTAGTGGTTTTCTGAGGATGGGGGAAGGAATACAGGTGAGAGGAAGGGATAACATAAGGACATGAGAAAACTTCTGATAATATTGGCTGTTTTCATTATCTTGATTGTGTTGATGACTCTACAAGTCTACACCTATTCAAAACTTTTTATATAGTATACATTAAATATTTGTAGTTTAGTATTTATCAATTATAACTCAATAAGTCTGTTAAAGAAATTAAAACATCAGAGTGTATCACTCAGGAAATTTAAACTTTGTTTCATGAAAATTGTGTGTGTATGTATCCAGTGCTTGTATTTTCATATTGATTATCTCTCCCTTTAAAAAGCTATGTTCTAATTAGTTAATTTCTGTCCTTAGGTATTTTTTTTGCACTCCCTTTGTGTTTCTCCTTCTCTTAAAATCTGGAATTAAGTGCATAACTCATTTATTTTTTTTCTCTCTTGCTTTTAAGAATAAAATAATTTAAGGCTCAACCTTGAATATTCATTGGAAGGACTGATGCTGAAACTGAAGGTCCAAAATTTTGGCCACCTGATGTGGCCAAGAGCCAACTCGTTGGAAAAGATCCTGATGCTGGGAAAGATTGAAGGCAAAAGGAGAAGGGGGAAGCAGAGGATGAGATAGTTAGGTAGCATCATCAGCTCAATGAACAGGAATTTGAGTAAACTCTAGGAGGCAGTGAAAGACAGGGGAGTCTGGCATGCTACAGTCTATGTGGTTGCAGAGAGTCGGACACGACTTGGTGATTGAAAAACGACGACAAAAATAAATGTATTGGGGGCTTCTCATATATCATTTTAATGTAGTGTTTTCAGTGTCATTAGCTTGTTCTGGGTTTCTTTGTTGACTAAAACCAAGATTAATTAAAAGAGGTTTTAAAATTATCTTTTATTGACACTTACTTTCTAATTTTATTGTGCTCAGAGAATGGGCCCTTATCAAATTCTTATAGAGTGATATAATCTGAGTGGCCTCAGAAATTCAAGTTCAAGTGGGCCTTAGGAAGCATTAGTATGAACAAAGCTAGTGGAGATGATGGAATTTGAGCTGACCTATTTAAAATCATAAAAGATTGTGTTGTTAAAGTGCTGCACTCAGTCTGCCAACAAATTTGGAAAACTCAGCAATGGGCACAGGACTGGAAAAGGTCAGTTTTTATTCCAGTCTGAAAGAAGGGCAATGCCAAGGAATATTTGAACTACCATTTCACATGCTAGCAAGGTAATGCTCAAAATCCTTCAAGCTAGGCTTCAACAGTATGCGAACCAAGAGCTTCTAAATTACAATCTGGATTTAGAAAAGGCAGAGAAACCAGAGATCAAATTGCCAACATTTGTTGGATCATAGAAAAAGCAAGTGAATTTCAGAAAAACATATACTTCTGCTTTACTGACTACGCTAAAGCCTTTGACTCTTTGGATTGCAACAAATTGTGGAAAATTCTTCAAGAGGTTGGAATACCAGACCATCTTACCTGTCTCCTGAGAAACCTGTATGGAGGTCAAGAAGCAACAGACAGATATGGAACAACAGACTGGTTCAAAACTGGGAAAGGAGTACATCAAGGCTGCATGTTGTCACCACATTTCCTTCTCCAGGGGAATCTTCCTGACCCAAGAATCAAACCTGGGTCTCCTGAACTGCAGGCAGATTCTGTACCGACTGTGCTGTGAGGGAAGCCCACTATTGTCACCCAGCTTATTTAATATACATGCAGAGTACATCATGAGAAATGCCAGGCTGGAAGACTCACAAGCTGGAATCAAGATTGCCAGGAGAAATAGCAAAACCCTCAGATATGCAGATGATACCACCCTATTGGCAGAGAGTGAAGAGGAACTAAAGAGCCTCTCCATGAGAGTGAAAGAGAAGAGTGAAAAAAACTGGCTTAAAACTCAACATTCAAAAAACTAAGATCATGGCATCTGGTCCAATCACTTCATGGCAAATAGAAGAGGTCAAAGTGGAAATTACGACAGATTTTATTTTCTTGGGCTCCAAAATCACTGTGGATAGTGACTGCAGCCATGAAATTAAAAGATGCTTGCTTCTTGGAAGAAAAGCTATGACAAACCTAGATAGCATATTCAAAAGCAGAGATATTACTTTGCCAATAAAGGTCCACATAGTCAAAGCTATGGTTTTTCCAGTAGTTGGGCTTCCCTGGGTGACTCAGACCATAAAGAATCTGCTTATAATGTGGGAGGCCTGAGTTTGATCACTGGTTTGGGAAGATCCCCTGGAGGAGGGCATGACATCCCACTCCAGTATTCTTGCTGGAGAATCCCTATGGACAGAGAAGCCTGGCAGGCTACAGTCCATGGGGCACGGCAGCAACTAAGCACAACTCAACAACACAAATGTACGGATTTGAAAGCTGGACCACAAAAAAGGCTGAGCACCAAAGAATTGATGTATTTGAATTATGGTGCTGGAGAAGACTCTTGAGAGTCCCTTGGACAGCAAGGAGATCAAATCAGCCCATCCTTAAGAAAATCAACCTTGAATATTCATTGGTAGGTCTGATGTTAAAGTTGAAGCTCCAATACTTTGAAGTGCTGACTCTCTGGAAAACACCCTGATGCTGGGAAAGACTGAGGGCAGGAGGAGATGAGGGCAACAGAGGATGAGACGGTTGTGTGACATCACGGACTCAATGGACGTGAATTTGAGCAAACTCTGGGAGATAGTGAAGGACCAGGAAAACTGGTGTGCTGCAGTTCATGAGGTTACAAGAGTCAAACATGACAGCAACTGAACAACAACAATCTGGGTGGGAGAGAGTATATTAAAGTGGTTAGGAGCATAACTCTGAAGTCGCTCGTGCTGGAGTTAAAATTCTTTTCCTCCCACTACAATTGTGATGTGGGGGGCACAAATTAGATAAGTTCTTTAAGTTATAGTTTCTGCATCTTTAAATATGTTCAATAATGTCCTTCTCATTGCATTGTTGTAAGGATTAAATGAAATGACAAGTGCCTGAAATGGAACTAAACTCAAATTAGCTAACTAGTATTAACATTGTCAGCTCTCTTTTTGACTAGGAAATAATGCTTACTCTAACTTGTATTCCCAAAATACAGTATTTAATCTAATTTATAGGGCATCTTTATAATTATATTGTTTAAACCAGGTATGCCGTTTTTTTTGTATTTCAAAGTGGACTGCTAAAGTCTCCCATTAAAGTTGTGTTTTTTCAAGGACTTGTTTTCTGCAGTCACTTTTTTTTGTATATTTCAATGACTTGATATTCGCTCCACAAGGTTTCTTAATTATAACCTCTTCTTTGGGGAACCATGAATCAATATAAAGTGTTGACCTTTTCCCCCTTAATCTAGTCCTTATAGGTTTGAATTCTATGTTGTTTATTTCAATAAAAACAGTTACTGCTCACTTTTTTTTTTACACATACCTAAAAATCCTTTTTTTAATTTAAATCTTTATGTTACACTTTTAAGTCCATCTTTTCGAAGACCATGAAGAATTTGACAAATCTGTTAGTCTTTGTTTTTCAATACTGTCAGTCTGGTTTTGCTTAGGATTATGTACCTCTTCTGCATTAATGCTTCTTAGAGGTGATTTTTCACTCTGGTATTTGATTATTTTTTGTTTTTTTCTTTTTATTCAGTTGATTTCTAAGATACACTATTTGGAATTATTTTTATTAGAAAACTTAGATCTGTTTTTCTTCTGTATACTAAGAATGCAATGATTTCCATTGACACATCTGTAAAATAATTTTGCTCATCCTCTCCAAATTTCACAGTTTCATTGACATCATCTATTATTCAAATTGAGAACTTATTCAATGAGATTCTTACATTTTACAAGCTTATTTTTAATATTTGCATTGGAATTTTTAAGCATTTAAAAATAGCTTATTGATATTTTAGAAGTCTCTGGTTTGCGAGGTTTTTAAAATTTATTATTTATCTATTACTTTGGCTGTGCTGGATCTTTGTTGCCGTGGGGGCTTTTCTCTAGTTCTGGGGAGCAGGGGTTATTCTAGTTGCAGTTCATGGGCTTCTCACTGAGATGACTCCTCTAGCTGTGGAGCACAGGTCACAGCGCACATGGCTTCAGCAGCTGTGTCTCGTGGGCGCCACAGCCCAGTCTCAGCAATTGTGGTGCATGGGTTTAGTTGCACCACAGCATGTGGGATCTTCCTAGACCAGGGATCAAACCCACGTCTCCTGCATTGGCAGGCAGATTCTTTTACCATCGAGCCACCAGGGAAGTCCTGGTTTCTGAGTTTTAATGCTTATCCACAGTTTATTTATATTCCTCATTCTTGAGTTTTCTAGTTTCATCCAGTTAGGTTTTAAGGCATGGCATCTAGATAGTACATTGTTTAAAGCTCTTTCATTTCAGTTCTTTGATGAACATTTTCGATCAGTAGACTCAAATCTTTCTTTAATTCAAGAAATATTTTATTTTCCTATTTTTTTTTTTTGATCACAGACTTTGCACAGTATGCTGTGTACTTTTCTTCTTATAGTCCCATTAAAATCACTTTGTTCTATTTTCAGGCCCTGTGTGGATAGTCTCTATTTACCTCTCAGACCCCTTTGTCCCTCGGCCCTTCTCTGTCCTGCTGTGTGTCTCAGAAAGCCAACCTCTATGGCCTGCATTGTCCTGTTTCTCTTGGCCCCTGGTCTGTTGTCAAAAGGAGCCAGCAAAAGATCAGAAGGAGTGAGGACTGTGGGTGGGGTATTTATTCACCCTGCTCACTTTCTGCCAGGCCTCAGCTGGAATAGAGGCTGCAGTCCTCTACCAAATGTCACAGTCCCTGCTGGGCAGCACCTCTCCCATGGTTAATGGTGGAGAAAGAGAACAATAAAATATAAAAATGTATAAAGTAAAATAATTACTTGGAATATTTTCCATGAGTCAATAAATGGGGTATTATGGCATAGAATACTCTGTGGAGGCTGCTTAGCATTTGGGAAGGGAAACCTTCCCTCTGGAAATAACCCTTAGGATGAGCAGGACCAGTCATATGAAGAGCCAAAGTGAGAATGTCCACACAGAAGGAACTGTAAAGCAAGACGCTTTGGAAATTCTGGGAATGAATAAGAAAATTTAGTGTGACTATCATGGAATTAAATGAAGACAAGAAATTAAAGTGCAATGGAAAGCTATTTGAAAGCTTGTTAGTAGGAAGAAATGAATGTTTTTAAAGGTTTATTTTCAAGGCTGTATGGAGGATGTGTGTGTGAGTCACTCAGTCGTGTCTGACTCTTTGTGACTCCAAGGACTGTAGCCTGCCAGGCTCCTCTGTCCATGAGATTTTCCAGGCAAGAATACTGGAGTGTATTGCCATTTTCTTCAGGGGTTCTTCCTGACTCAGGGATCAAACCCAGGTCTCCTGCACTGCAGGCAGATTCTTTGTGTTTGAGCCACCAGGGAAGTATGGAGGGTGAATTGTTGCAAGAATGAAAATGACCAGTACAGGAGGTTAGCTGTTGTAAAACATGTGAGAGATGCTGAGGACTAAGATGGTAGCAGTTGCTTATTCCTTTCTCATTTCAGCCCTAAGATTTTTCACTCTTGTGTCTTTCCAATGTAGAACTTGAACATCTGAAAATACTTTAAAAACACTCAAAGACTGCCTCTTGTCCCAGTACTTCTTTCTCAGCTGTTTCATCTTAGGAAATCTTTGCTTGCTTCACCTTTGGTGCCAGATTTGATTCAAGTTTTAAAGTAGAGCATTGGGGCCTTTTTGGTTCATGTGCTGTTTGTTCATATACTTCCAAAAGCTGGCAACAATTGAAAGGTCTGTCTGTATTTCTTTTTTTTCCTTTGCCTCAGCCATCTTGAGTTTTATAAACAGCACTTACTTTACCTCCCATGTATATTCCACTTTAAAAATATGCAATGATTCAGACTCTACTTACATTTAACTCAGCTGGTCTTTCATAAGGCCATGCCTTCTAATCAAGGTTACTCCTTATCTTCATATGGTGGCAGAAAATGAAGAAAGCAGAGGGTGAATCTCCAAAGTCCTTGGAGAGCAAGGTCTTCTCTTACATTTCTTTCATACACTTCAAAGGGTGAGGCTAAGCCCAGAGCTGGACATGGGCCTGATGCCAGATCAGTGAGTGAGTAGACATCTCAGAGTTATCCTTACAAGGTCTCTACACAGCAAATTATAGAAGTGACTCTTTTTATCTAAGGCTAGATTTGATGTTCAATAGCTTCTCCTAAATTATATAAACCTACTTCAAGTTTATTGGAGAACTAAACCTCATCCCTCTTCTGTTTCACCCCAAGGCAAGACACTATTCCTTGGTTTGCTCAGCTCATGATGAGCCTGCTGCTTTCTTTAGGGGATTTGTTCCTCATTTTATTCAGGCAGGGTTTCTATTCTAGAAAACTTGGCAAAAACTCCCAAATGCTTTGCATTTGTTTTCCTATAAGGACAGGGAGAAACAAATAAAATTAGAGACAGCCACATCTATCCTAGAGCGTAATATGGAAAGTATGCAAATTAAACTTCATCATGGTTCCAGCTTATATATTATGACTATAAAAAATTAGTTTTAGTTTGTGTATCCAATACATAAGTGAAGCAAATGTTGGCCGGGGGGGGGAAAAATGTAAGCTGCATAAAAATCAGACAATAGTTCTTAGAACACCTGCCTTCTATTTTCTCTTGGTTTGATCTGAGAAGGAATTGATATTAAAGGAATGACCTCAGCAGAGTTTATCTGCTATAGGAGGACAGCTATGGCCTCCTGGGCTTTGTCTGCATAGAAATGCCTAAGTTTGAGCTGAGTCACAATGCCTCAGTGTTCAAAAGAGTTGAAATGGCTATATGTCCATGCTACAGTGCAGTCATTTTGATTTTCTATTAAGCTGAATAATTTAAAAGAAATTATTAACCAGTGAAACACAAGCATGACTTAATAAAGTCTGTGGAGTCCTAAGAGTTTGGATGGAAAGTATAGGAATGCATAAGAATAATCCTGCCCTTGGTGGTCTTATTCCCTAGAGGGTGACAACTGTGACTTGCTTCTAACCAACCGCATACAGCAGACGCATCACAAAGCCACAAGAAAGAGATGGGAGGAAAGGAGTTAGTGGGAGTAACTCTAGGAAACAGTGTTTTGCCTGGACACTGTAAGTCTACAACTAAGAGAACTGTATAGAAGCATTTCACTATATTTGAAAATGTATTTCTTACAAGGATATGGGTAGCAATTCTGAAACTGCTTTGTTTTTATACTACTGCCAGGTTTCTCAGTTTTGGAGAAAGAAGTTACAAATGAGGAGAGGAGGAAAGTAGCATAAACCCCATAGAAGTGGATTGGTGCCACAGGCATCAAAATGATCTCATGTTTGTTTTTAGCTTTGTCCACTGAGAGTGGTTCCCTTGAGGAGGAAATGGCAACCCACTCCAGTATTCCTGCCTGGGAAATCTCATGGACAGAGGAGCCGGGCAGGCCACAGCCCGTCCGGTCACAAAGAGTCGGACATGACTGAGCAACTGATCACGTACTGAGTGGCAAGAATAGTGATGTCCCAGGAGCAATGAGCACATCTAACACCCAGAGCTTAATGCCATTCTCCAGTAAAAGGAACCAGAACTCTTAGAAAACTGGTGTACTCCAGGACTGAATCAAGGAAAACACAAGAGTAGCTTGAACATCTTGTGGTATCTGAAATAAAGGAAGTGCACACACACAAAAAAGAATTGGGGAGTATCAAAAGGGCACAGTTTTAAAATTCCAAAAAAGCTCCCAATGGCCAAATTTAGAACTTGAGTGATAAAATTTATAACCCAAAGGATAAAATAAATATTCATGAATTCATACTAATATTTACATTATTATTATATAGTAATAAATTCATCAGTTCAGCTTAGTTCAGTTGCTCAGTCATGTCTGACTCTTTGAGATCCCATAAATCGCAGCATGCCAGGCCTCCCTGTCCATCACCAACTCCCGGAGTTTATTATATGTATAAATATATAAATGATCTGGAAGTGACAGCTCTTTCTTATAGAAGAAGTACAATTAAGACATGTAAAAGGAATGAAGGAAATTTAAAAATCATCATTAGACTGTCATAGTTCAAATTGCTGTAGGCAAGGTCCATTATGTTTTCTTAAATCTATTGGTTAGAGTTTAATTAAAGCAGAACTTTTGTCTAGATGTCTAATTTATGAATCCCTTAGTCACCAAATGCATTAAATACTACTTTTGATCAAGTATAACATTAATTAAAATTAGAAGACATACCGATAAACAAAATAGTTCATTAAATTTCTACTTTAATATTCTTATACAATTCCACTGTATTTAAAAAACCATTTTTTATTATAATTCCCTCCTCAAGCACAAGAATGTTATAGACATTTTATTGACCCCTGATTTAAGTGTAATGTAAGATCCCGTGGTATAGACAAAGCAGAATTAATAGGGGGAAAAATGATAAAATCTAAATTAGCTGTTTATTAGTTAATCATACCAAGATTAATTTCTTAGTTTTCATAAATATTCTATGTTTATGTAAAAGGTAAACATTAGAGAAAACTAGGGGAGTGGTATATAGAGATTCTGTATAATTTTGCAATTCTTTTGTAAATCTAAAATTATTATTTTTAAATCTCCAAAAAGTCAATTAGACAGATACATACATACATACGTACATACTTAGATACATATATACATCACTGGAATTAAAGATACCTAAGAGACTGCAGAGGCATGTTACTGCAGGAAGAGTCAATCAAAACTTGGACAGAAGCATATTTGCAGGCCTGGTAAGCTTTGAAAACTGCTACAAATTGAGCTCTCATTTAAGTTTTTTTTTGAATCAAAATTCACTAAAATTTTCCCTTTAAGCATTTTTATTTTTATCCTTGTGACAGCAGACATGTTGGGGGCCATTTAGGAGACTCTTAAGATAACTTACATGAAAATAGTTCATGTATAAAGAAAACTCTCACAGCTTTAAAGAATACTAAAAGGCATATTAATGAACTGGTCAAAACAGAGTTTCTTCTAATCATCCTCAAATGATCCTTTCATTGATTCAGGATAAACTGTCAACTTATTTAAAGAGTCTGAGGTCTTTGTGTGTTTAGGAACATAAAAAGATCTCCCCAAAAGACAAAGGCAGACAGCTCTACCTATATATATATTCACAGATTTCATTCTATATTCAATGTACATTCTACATTTAACAAAGTTAAATTGTTAGTGGCTCATTCATGTCTGACTCTTTGTGACACCATGGACTGTAGGTTTCCAGGCTCCTCTGTCCATGGAATTCTCCAGGCAAGAATACTGGAGTGGGTAGCTATTCCTTCCTCCAGGGGATCCTCCCTTCCCAGGGATCAAACCCAGGTCTTCCAAATTTCCTCTAAATCCAATTAAAATGCATAATTGTTTTCCCTGGATATACAGAAATATGTGGTGGGAATGTGGATAGAGGTTGTGGCATTTGGACTTAGGGTGGAATTCCTACCTTCCTTTGGTAGAAATCATATGCTATCTATTTCTGGCTCCCCCTCTCTTTTTTTTGTATTGTTAAATCATACTTGTAGGATCTTAGGAGACCATTTACCTTGGAAGTACCTGAATTCATCAGCTATCAGGCAATTAACAAACCTTTATTAAGTAATTGCTGCTGCTACTGCTGCTAAGTCGCTTCAGTCGTGTCCGACTCTGTGCGACCCCATAGACGGCAGCCCACCAGGCTCCCCCGGCCCTGGGATTCTCCAGGCAAGAACGCTGGAGTGAGTTACCATTTCCTTCTCCAATGCATGAAAGTGAAAAGTGAAAGTGAAGTCGCTCAGTCGTGTCCCACTCTTAACGACCCCATGGACTGCAGCCTACCAGGCTCCTCCGTCCATGGGATTTTCCAGGCAAGAGTACTGGAGTGGGTTGCCACTGCCTTCTCCGTATTAAGTAACTACTGTGTGGTAACTCTCAATTCCCATCTTGTCTAACTCAAACCCTGTTAGGGCAAACTCTAAAATCTATCACAAATCTAACCAATTCCCACCACCTCCCAAGTCCTGAACTAACACAAACTGCCATTGCTTCTCACTTGGGCTCCTGCACCACCTCTTACCTATTTCCTATGTCCACACTTCAGTTTGCTCTTCACATAGTAACCAGAACTGGAATTCAGATCACATAACTTCTCTGATTTACGTCCTCCTATATTTCCCCATTTCATCAAAAATAAATCTGAAATTTAAAACGAATTCATATCACATCACTTGTCTGATTAATGTTGTCTTATATTTCCCATTGAATTAAAAACCCAAAATCCTTTTCAAGGACTACCCTGTCCAACGCAATCTCTAGCCTTCTTACCTCTCTGTTCTAATCTTATTATTCCCTTTATGTGGAATACTACTCCTCAGGATTTTGTGTGTATTCATGTGTGTGTGTATGGTGGAGGTGGGGAGTTGGTGAGGGTCTTGTTGTTCTTATTTAGATCTCAGCTCAGATTTCAGAAGACCTGCCTGAACTTCCTGTACATAAAGTTAATCCCATCAGTCTCTATCTCATTCCAGTCTTTCCTTCATAGTACTTGCTATGCTCTGCAATTAGCCTGTTTCTTTTATATGGCTATTTCCTTGAACTAGTTCCTTGAGAGTACTAACTATATCTGTCTTGCCCACCCCTGTACTTCCAATGCCCAAAATGTGTCTAGCATGAATAGGTGGGAAATGAATACTCCTTATTAAAAATAAGTGAATGAATTAATACAAATTACTGTACTAAGCAACAAACAACTAAATTATTGGATTTCTGATTGGATTCAAGATTGGATTTCTGTCCCTAGAGAGCTTATAATCTAGTAATTTGCATGACATACTATGTTGTTGTTTAGTCACTAAGTCATGTTCAACTCTTTTGCAATCCCAAGGACTGTAGCCCATCAGGCTCTTCTGTTCATGGGATTTTCCAGACAAGAATACTGGAGTGGGTTGACATTCCTTTCTCCAAGGGGGATATCCCCACCCAGGGACCAAACCTAGATCTCCTGCAAGGCAGGCAGATTCTTTGCCACTGTGCCACCAGAGAGGTGCAGACATAGTACAAAGTGAAGTGAAAGTTGCTCATGTCCAACTCTTTGTGACCCCATGAACTATAGAGCCCATGGAATTCTCCAGGCAGGCCAGAATACTGGAGTGGTAGCCATTCCCTTGTCCAGGGGATCTTCCCAACCCAGGGATCGAACCCAGGTTTCCCTCATTGCAGGATTCTTTACCAGCTGAGCCATGAGGGAAGCCCCAGACATACTATGAGATACATTAAAAGACAAGGGCAATGCAAAGCCAGCATGGCTCATAGCTTCCTATGACTGGCAAATACTGACTGAGGAGATCAAAGTTCAAAGCAGTATAATGAACATTATGCCTTAAAAGAGTCAGTAAACTTTTAAAATGCAAAAAACTTGTGACTGCAGAAGGATGGGTAGACTGCCCTCTCCATTTAATCCTTCAGGCCAAGGATAAAGTCTATCAAGGAATGTAGCAGTAGACAGCAGACAATGGGAAACAGGAGCCAAGAATACAGGGTTTGTGGGTCAGTTAACAAGTCTTCTGTTCGTTATGTGTCAACTGGAGCTACGGAAATAGAAGACATTTTGAGAGAAAGAGGAGAAATGATGCAAATGAAGGTAGAATAAATAATTACATCTAAGAAAAGGGGACGACAGAGGATGAGATGGTTGGATGGCATCACTGACTCGATGGACGTGAGTCTGAGTGAACTCCGGGAGATGGTGATGGACAGGGAGGCCTGGTGTGCTGCGATTCATGGGGTCGCGGAGAGTCGGACACGACTGAGCGACTGAACTGAACTGAACTGAAGCAATAGGTAAACATAAAGTTACTACCAGAGAGAGAAACAGACAGACAGAGAGAAAGAGGCCAAGAGAATGGCCAGAGTGGTAGGAAGAGCGTATATAATAGAAACTCAAAAAAACATATCGGCTCTTTCATGTCAATTTTGAAACTAACAAACACAAACTTTATCTGGTAGGATTTTAACCAGAGAGTTACAGACACTGAGGGAAAAGAGATCCAAGAATGAGGAGTTGGCCAGCAGGGTCAAACAACAAGTCTAGAGAACTGGGAATTGGTTTGGCAATCAGGAGGTTGCTGCAGACTTTCTGGGAACAGCTCTAGAGAAGTGCTGGAGGCAGGAGGCAAAGTGCAGTGGGATAAAGAGTCACTGGCAGGGGGTCAAGTGGAGGGAAGGCAGTGAGTTGGGTTTTGTTTTTCAAGAAGTTTGGTAGTGAATAGAGTTACAGAAAATGTAACTTTATTTTTGTTTTGTTTCAGATTTTTTTATGGGAGGGCACATAGCTACTGCAACCATGGATGGGGGTGCCTGCATCACTGAGTCCTAGTGATGAACATCACTTTCAATGTGCAAATATGCTCAGTGCCAGAAGATTCCCTCCTCATTGGTTCAGTTCAGTTCAGTCACTCAGTGGTATCCAACTCTTTGCATACATGGACTGTAGCACACCAGGCTTCTCTGTCCATCACCAACTCCCAGAGCTTGCTCAAACACCTGTCCAAGAAGTCAGTGATGCCATCCAACCATCTCATCCTGTGTCATCTCCTTCTCCTCCTTTCTTCAATCTTTCCCAGCATCAGGGTCTTTTCCAATGAGTCGGCTCTTGGCATCAGGTGGCCAAAGTATTGGAGCTTCAGCTTCAGCATCAGTCCTCAAGTGAAGAAAAGTGGGGCAGCCAAGCTAACCTAAGTGTATTAAACTGAATTAAGTTTGGCTCATAAAAATATGATTCTGTGAAATTCATCTGTTTCTATACTCTTTGTTTTGTATTCTCTTAGTCTTTTTCTCTTAAAGTGTTTTTTTTTAAAAAAACTTACACTTTAGTTTGACTAAATTAGAACAAAAGTAATTTTTTTCACACGTTAGTCAAGGTAGATTAGTATATAATTGGGCAATTGGGGAAACTGTGTGTGTGTATTTGTATGTATGTCTGTTGGATGATAGTATAGAGTTAAAATGATTTAAGGTGGATGGGTGAATAGAAATTTGGAACATATTAGGGGGAAAGGTAGGGACAACTGTAGACACTGGTCCTTTATTACATGCCTAGTTGTCCCTATTATGTTAGAACATAGATCAGTTGACTGTCAAACTTTCGGGGAGCTCAAAAATCTTACTCAGACTTTAAATATGCTTGAGTATCTAGCTTATCCCAGAGTACACACATCTCAAGGGCTGCACGTGGCCTTCCTCTTGCACTGCTCGCCCTCAACAGTGCCTAGCATGAGATCACTTCATGTGTTCTCCTCTGCTGATGGCTTTGACCAAGATTTACAACAGCTTTAGAATTCCTGCTGCATTTCGGTGCATTCAGATGTGGCCTGAGGCATGTTTTAAGACATGAAAGGCTGAATCAAACGTGACACTAATTCTGTATCTAATATGAATCCTCTTAAATTAATAGCCCAAGGTCTGGAAATTGTTTCTCCCTCCCAAGACCCAAGGCGATTGTAAATTATTTCAGTGTGAAGGCTGTTTATGAAGCTGGAGAAGAAAAGCACTGAAAACGGATTTCTTTAAAGCTAAAGTAACTGAAGAAAATGTCATTCAATCAGTCAGGAAAGAAGTATTTGGCACCTAGAATTTGCTAGGTCCTGGGCAGTTAGTTAGGTATTTGTCATGAAAAGTTAAATAAGGAAATATTTCCTGTTATTAATGCAGTCTACTCAAATGATCTCTGTGAGATGGTGGACTTGAAACAAGAAATGCTTGTCTCTGCAAGCTGTAAATAGTAGTCATTACTTAAGAGAACAGATATAATAATGTAGAGGCAGACCCGTAGGAAGGACAGCCATGTATGACCTCTACAAACCACACAGGAGTTGTTGACAATGGTTTGGACTTCACTATAAAAGTCAACAGGACAGCAAGGATTTAGCAGGGGTCTTCTACCAGTTACTCTGGTCACCAAGGCCCTGAATTTGATTCCTTTGTTGCAAGGATAATTGCACAAGACAAATAAATAAGATGACATTAAAAGATTAGAACTGTGGCCATAATGAAGCAGAAGAATTTAAGAAAGCCATCTCTTGAGAGGATAGTGATGAAAGCAAAAGAGAACTTTTAAGGTCTCCTAGCAGAGAGATATTAGGATGAGCCTGCCATTTCTACTCCTTCACTCCTCTTTCATGACCCCTATCTGTTGTCTGTCACCTCACCTGTGGAGTCAGGATTAGCCAGCTTATTTGGCTTGCTACTTGACTCTGTTTACTGTAAGGTGGCTCAGATGGTAGAGCGTCTGTCTACAATGTGGGATACCCGGGTTCGATCCCTGGGTTGGGAAGATCCCCTGGTGAAGGAAATGGCAATCCACTCCAGGACTGTTGCCTGGAAAATCCCATGGACAAAGGAGCCTGGTAGGCTACAGCCCATGGGGTCGCAAAGAGTCGGACATGACTGATCGACTTCACTTCACTGTACTGATAGCTGATGCCTTTGACTGACTCAACCGTAGATCCTTCTGTATTGATAACACTGGACTGTGCCTAAGCTCTGGTAACTAACACTGTTGGGTTTTTTTTTTCCCCCCTGCTTGAAGTGAGTTTTGCAAGATTTTGCCTGGTGACAGTATTTTATCACACACCACAATATAACAGATTTGAAAAACAAAGATAAGATGGCAAATGGGAAAGGGAAGCTGGCTTTTGACCTCATACTGGTAGTTTTGGTAACAAAACTTGATTGTATCACTTCTTCAGATAAGTTGGTCTACAAGGATACACTTAATCCAATGCTATATATCCATGCTAAGTTCAGAATCAAACTATACGGTATATCTTCCTAGTATCCAGTGAAAAAGCAGAGACATCACTTTGCCAACAAAGTGATGGTTTTCCCAGTATAGTCAAAGCTATGGTTTTTCCAGTAGTAACGTACAGACATGAGAGTTGGACCATAAGGAAGGCCGAGAGCTGACGAGTTGATGTTTTTCAACTGCGGTTCTGGAGAAGACTCTTGAGAGTAACTTGGACAGCAAGGAGATCAATCCTGGTCAATCCTAAAGGAAATCAGTCCTGAATATTCATTGGAAGGACTGATGCTGAAGCTGAAACTCCAATACTTTGGCCATCTGGTGCAAAGAGCCAATTCATTGAAAAAGATCTTGATGCTGGGAAAGGTTGAGGGCAGGAGGAGAATGGGGAAACAGGATGAGATGGTTGGATGGCATCACTGACTTGATGGACATGAGTCTGATCAAACTTGGGGAGATAGTGAAAGACAGGGAAGCCTGGCATGCTGCAGTCCATGGGGTTGCAAAGAGCTGGACATGACTTAGCCACTGGACAACAACAACAATCCAACGAAAGACACCATTCTCTCTGAATTTAGACCAAATTCTGGAGCAGAGGTTTATGTACATTTCACCAGCTGGACTGTGTGTAATTTTTCCCTTTTCAACAGCCATGGTGCTTAAATCTTTATTCTTTAATCAAAACAGTCACATATGTATGCTCTATGGGAACTCAACTTTTACTCTGTTACCCTCAAATAACTCTTCTTGTTTCAAATTTAGACTCATCCAGTAACAGAATATCAAGCTTTGTCATCCATCTCTGCTTACCAGTCAACTTATTTGGTTTCTATAAAACAACCATCTTTGTATTATAAGATACTTATTTGTATGTCTACTTGACTATCTAATACATTTCCTGCATTGTTTAAAATAAATAAATATAAGGTAGAGAAAATCAATATGCTAATATTAATAAAAAGACAAGAGTGTAAAGTATCAGAGGAGATGTGCCTTCTGTATGGTTTGGATGCACATTTGAAGTAAGCTTGTTCATTATGCTTAATTTTGGTGGAAAAGAATTTTAAAAATCTATAAAATAGTGATAATATATTTTTAAAGATTATATATCCAAAGGTAAAGTGTTATAATAAAGGAAATAGGGTGAATTTTAAAAGTTATAGATTGAGATTCTGTATTAATAAAATATTCTGCTGATTCTCTAGAGAACATCACAGGCTTATACATCATCTAATAGAGATAAAATCAGTCAATCCTAAAGGAAATCAGTCCTGAATATTCATTGGAAGGCCTGACGCTGAAGCTGAAACTCCAATACTTTGGCCACCTGATGCAAAGAACTAACTCATTGGAAAAGACCTTGATGCTGGAAAAGATTGAAGGCAGGAGGAGATGGGGATGACAGAGGATGAGATGGTTGGATGGCATCACTAATAGACATGAGTTTGAGCATGTTCCAGGAGTTGGTGATGGACAGGAAAGCCTGGTCTGCTGCAGTCCATGGGGTGGCAAAGAGTCAGACATGACTGAGTGACTGAATTGAACTAAATAGAGATACAGTTTTCTTCAACCTCTTAATTAAGGGACTTAGAAGCCCAGACTTAATCTTTCTCCAGTCAACTTGAGAAAATAGGAAATCAGTAGAGATTAATCCATGGAATGAAAAGCTGGTTCTTTGAAAATATCAATAAAATTGATAAGCTCCCAGCTAGGATAACTAAGAAAAGACAGAGAGACGATATTAGTTCCCAGTATCAGAAGTGAAAGACAGGATTTCACTACAGATCCCTTGTACATCAAAAAGAAAATTAAGTAATACTATGAACAATTCTATTTCCACAAATTTAATAACACAGATGAAATGGACCAATTCCTTAAAAAACACAATTTGCCAAAACTCACACAAGAAGGAAAAGTAAATCTAAATTGGTCTATATATATATTAAAACTTGAATCAGAATAAATAACATTCCAAAACAGAAAGTATCAGGCCTGATGGACTGAATGGTGTATTCTACCAAATATTTAAGAAAAAAATTATACCATCTCTCTACAATCTCCTTTGAAATACAGAAGTAGAAGTAGTACTTCCTAACACATTCAGTGGGTCTAGCTTTACCCTAATACCAAAACTAGATAAAGACATTACAAGAAGAGAAAAATATAGTCAATATCTCTCATAAATAGAGATGCAAAAATCTTCAACAAAATATTAGCAAATCAAATCCAACAATGCGTAAAAGGAATCATGCATGTGACCAAGTGGGGTTTATCTGAAGCATGCAAGCTTGAGTCAACATTTGAAAATCAGTTAATGTAATTTATCACATCAAAGGCTAAAGAAAAAAAATCATCTGATCATATTAGTAGATGTGGGAAAAAGACAATATCCAGGACCCACTTATGATAAAAACTCTCAAATAACTAGAGAGAGAGGAAC